>NW_027041753.1:0-327424 GCF_035928015.1 Saxophila tyrrhenica | reverse complement strand
ATAAAGGAAGGAGAGGAATAGAAGATAGCCTTCCGTACGCGAAACGGACTCTACGAATTCTTAGTTATACTAATAGGACTTACGAATACTCTAGCGATATATTAAAGAATAATTAATAATGTCTTAAGCGACCTTATCGATATTACCGTTATCGTATATATCGACGATATACTTATCTTTACTAAGGGATCTAGAGAATAGTACGTTAAGGACGTAGCTACTATACTCGAACGACTAAGTAAGACTACCTTTAAGACTATACTAGAGAAGTATAAGTTCTTTAGAAAGGAAGTTAGCTTTCTCGGATTTATTATTAGAACCGACGGAATCAAGATTAATCCGGAGAAGACGACGTCGATTAAGGAATAGCTAGTACCTAAGAATATTAAGAACATATAAGCGTTCCTCGGACTTACAAACTATAATCGAAAGTTTATAAAGGACTACTCGAAACTAGCAATACTACTTATAAACCTTATACGTAAAGAAACGATATTCAAATAGAATACGGATTAGTAAAGAGCCTTCGAAAGGCTTAAGGAAGTATATAGCGAAGTACTAACGCTACGTATATTTAACTCGACGAAACCGATACAAGTCGAAACCGACGCCTCCGATCTAGCGATAGGGGTATACCTTATACAAGAGTTCGACGGGACTCGGTACCTAATCGTATACTTCTTAAGGAAGATAATACCTACTAAATAGAACTACGAAATCTACGATAAGGAACTACTAGCAATCGTTACGGTATTACGATACTAGAGAGTATACTACGAAGGAGCTATAGGACTAACGATCTATTCCGACTATAAGAACCTAACGTACTTTACGATAACGAAGGTCCTTACGAGATAACAAGCTAGATAGTTAGAGCTACTCGGAGAATATTAATTCGAAATCGTATATACTCCCGGACGAGAAAATAGACGCGCTAACGCGCTAAGTAGACGAAGCGACTATATAGAGGGATATAAGTAGTAGCAATACCGTATACTAAAGGTTAATTAGGACGGATCGCTAAGTACAAACCCGTAAGAGTTTAACTTAGTAATACGAGTGTTAAGAGACAATAACGAGGAGTTTCTAATATAGTACGGGAAGCTTAAGGTTCCCTTAGATAAGGAATAGGAATATATTCGGGATTACTATAACGGACCTACGATAGGATATTCCGGAATTGCAAGAATAACGGAATATATCCGAAGGAACTTTATATTCCTAGGGATAAGATAGAAGGTTACTATATACATTAAGAAATGCTAATAGTATAATAAGAATAAGGCCGTACGACACGCTAAGTACGGGAACCTCTAGTTTAGAGAACTACTAGCGAGACTATAGGACGAAGTTACGATAGACTTTATCGTCAAGCTACTAAGATTACAAGAACTAGTAATAGGGAGTAGCTACGACTCGATTCTAGTTATAGTTAATAGGCTAACTAAGTACTTACACTTTATACCCTATAACGAAACTATTATAGTAGAATAACTCGGACACCTAGTTCTAGATAGACTAATACGATACTATAGAATACCAATAACGTTTATTACGGATAGAGATAAGCTCTTTATATCAAACTACTAGAAAACCCTAGTTATAGTAATAGGGATACGATATAAGCTATCGACGGCTTTTTACCTACAAATAGATAGATAGACTAAGAGATCAAATTAGTCGCTAGAGATATATCTAAGATACTACGTCGATTATATACAAGACAACTAGGTTATACTACTACCTATAGCGTAGATTGTACTTAACAATAATATATTAGAAACAATACAAATAACACTATTCTATAATAACTTCGGAAGAGATCCGAACCTATTTATAGAAGCCTAAGAAGGACCCCGAACGGATAAAGCGATAGTTAAGGCATTAAGCCTTAAAGAGTTATACAAAATAGCTATAAGCGCTATCTTAGCTTAATAGACGCGATTATTAACTTTGCGAAGCAATATATTAAAAACGGCACCTTAACTTAAGAGGGGGGATAAGGTCTTCCTCCTTACAAAAAATTTAAAGACTAGGAGAAACACGAAGAAACTAGATTATATAAAAGTTAGACTATTTTTAATTTCGGAAGTTAGAGGACTAACGAACTACCGACTCGATCTTCTACTAGACGCGAGGATCTATCTAGTATTCTATATCTCTATATTAGAACTAGCGGATAGTAGTATACCGCTATAGATAACGTTCTACTTCGAACCTTAAGAGGAGGACGAATTCGAGGTTAAGAGGATCGTCGGGAAACGAGGAAACGAATACCTCGTAAAATAGAAAGGGTATCTAGGTTCGGATAATACTTAAGAGCTACGAAGGAATCTAATAGGATATTAATAGAAGCTTAGGGAGTTTTATAAAGGGTAACGTACCTTAACCTAAACTACTAGGGACCTTACGAGGAGAACTCGAATCCACGGTAGGTACAAAATCCCAAGCGAAGGGATCCGGAGTACTAACTACCTCCAACTAAGTACCGAGACGGATAGCCTTAGAAAAGCCGTCGTTCTCCTTCTCGGGCGTATTTTTAACTATATACCGTACCTACTTATCTAGCTACCGGTTATTTTGTTCCTAGATAGCTTTATTCTACGCTATACGCGCCTTTACCCTCTAGATTTTATCAAGTAGCGACAAGAGCTCGTCTATTATCTTTAAAGTATTCTCTTTATCCGCTAAGATCTTACTCGCGAGGTTATCGGCTACGGCGTCGAGACGCGCGACTAAGGAAGTTACGTAAGGTTTCCCTATCCGGGTATACTAAGCGTAGGATATAATTAAGAAATCCGCAATAAAGAGGTAGTTACGGTTATAGCGACGATAGAGGTCGTAAGGATCGAGAGTAGAGAAAGAGTTTTAAAGGATCCGGTTTATACGACGGAGTTTGTTTTTAGTTTTGGAAGAAGCTATTACGGATAACGAAGAATATAGAGGAACTTACGATTATTTGTATAGAAATTAGAGTTACGGGATTCCTAAGGATAGGAACCTAAGGAGGGAGCTAGTGTTATAAACACGGTAGAGAAGTTACGGGATTTTACTATTAGAAGGAGTACGTAAGCTAATTAGGCTAGAGGAGCCTAAGCTTAGAGTACTCGATACTCGCTCGCTATCGAGTAGTAAGTACTCGACGCTCGACGACCGTCGAGTAACGAGTACTCGCCGTAGCTACTTAAGCGAGTAGAATATAGGCGGGTATATAGGAACTAAGAATATCTCTAATATTCTTATATTTAACTTATATTACAATCTTACTAAAAGGTCTATAACTAATTAGACTTAAGTTAGTATCCTTACCTTTATTTAATCGTTACCTAACTCTTTAAAGAAGTACGATTAACCTTAATTACGTAAGACTACTTTATAGGATTATAACAATAAGGCTCGGGCTAGGCCTATACTACTCTAGCGTCTACTCTCTTTTCTTTAGACTTAGGCTAGAAGTTTTCTTCTTCCTTTATTAAACTTATTAAATACTAAACTATACTAAACTTCTATATATACGTCGTTCTCCCGAGATATTAAGTTCGATCGCTATAAATAACGCGAGACCTAGAGGGCTTATACCGGATACTAAGATAAATACCTTAGAGAATAGAAGCCCCGAGTAGGAATTAATAGACGCTAAGATATAATATATTATTAAAGAGATATATATACGCTAATAGTAGATAGAAGCTAAGCTAGTAAGTATTTATATTACTCTTAATAATACAAAGGCTAAGAGATATCTAAAGGTATTTAGAGCTAATCTAGCGGTAAAGGTATTACTAATAGTCCTTATAAGAATACTAATAGAAACGGTTTTAGTAGTATCTTTAGTAAATTCTATATAAGAAGCGATAGGTCTAAGAGATTAGAAGCTACTAATATAGGATAGACGAGTAGAGATATCTTAAAACTATCTCTTTAGGCTAAGAAGCTTATACTATATACGCTCTAGTATAAAACTAATACTTTCTATAGAGTACTACTAGGATACTATCTATAGTACTTTCCTATTATAAGAACGAGCTTAAATATACTACTTCTAGAAGAAGGGAAGCGCTATATATAGTAAGGTCTCTAAGACTTTCTTTAAGTAGCTCGATATTACGAATATAATAGAGAAGTTATAGGACTTTACTACTAGAAGTAGTATATAAGCTAATTAGGTAGAGAGAGTCTAAGCTTAGAGTACTTAATACTCGCTTACTTTTAAGTAGCGAGTACTTAACGCTCGATAAACTATTAAGTAGTAAGCGCTTAACGCGACTATAGAAGCAAGTAGAATATAGATAGGTATATAGGAACTAAGAATATCTCTAATATTCTTATATTTAACTTAGATTATAATCTTACTAAAAGGTCTATAACTAATTAGGCTTAAGTTAGTATCCTTACCTTTATTTACTTATTACCTAACTCTCTAAAGAAGTACAATTAACCTTAATTATATAAGACTACCTTATAGGATTGTAATAGATTACTACTATATTTGCTATAGATACTAGGTAGTTATAGTAGTCTCTAACCTAGTTCTAGGATATAAGACGCTACTTCTACCTTCTACTAAGAAGTAGATCCTAGATAAGAATTGTTTCGAATTTAGGAATATCTATAGTATACCTAGACCTATAGACTTCTCGCTATAGTACTAGAAGATACTAGTAGAGAGGATATCTTTCCCGTACGTAGATATCCCGCGCTATCTCTAATACCTAGATAAGGACTAATAAGAGATAATTTAGCTTATTATCTAGACTAAGTACGAAGAGATAAACGACTAGAAACTACGCCTCTTCGATAACTAGTAGCTAATAGAGAAGGGAAAGGCCTACTACGGATAGTTAGTAGAAGAAATAGGGTTAAATAACTACTAGCCTTTTAGATCTCTCCTAAGGAGTAAAGTATCTAAACTAGATACTTAGGAGAACTATACTTAAAACGCTATTTACAAAAGATACCGTAAAGCGATATAGATATATAGGTATCTAGATTCGAAGATTATTAATATTAACGTAAAGCTCTTAAACGAGCTATATAAAGCTAGGATTATAAACTAACGCTACCGCGACGAGGTAGTTACTATAGAAAATAAGGTTTACCGCCTTAAGAGAGTAGTAAGAGCCCTTATTTAAGGGACTTACTTAGAAGGGTCTATAATCTTAGAAGGAGAGGGACTAAGTATAAGTAGTATTACCAATACGCTTAAATCCTCTACTCTTAAGGACCGCTACCTAGAAGGTTTACTATAATACTTAATTAGGGATAAAGGGGAGTATTAAAGGGGGTTATCCTAGTTATTTACTTTATCTACTATATAACTAGTCCTATTCTTATAAAATAGTAAGCTTAATCAAGTATCTTACACTATACTTACTTGTACTTATATATAGATTTAAGAATATAGGGCTTAATTACCGAGCTTAGCGCGTAGGTTTTTAACTATTCTTTTAATATACTTATTCTCCTTAGGACCCTCGTATAGAATATCTACGTAGTCTTATAGTAACCTCGATTATTCCGTAGTCTTATCTTTATTAATAGAAGTATTATTACTTACCGCCGAAAATACGTATATAGGAAAATGGGACAAGAGATAGTTATCCTTAGCTTGTAAAAGACAATATATATAGTAACTTCGGTAAGACGGAAACGGCGATCTATATATAACTACGGATTCTAAAGCAAAAGCATACGTGTATATAGACCATATTGCCATCGTCGGAGCAAAAGAACATTAGACAAAAAGAGCAAAAGAAAGGCAAAACATTCAGCAGACGGTATTCCCACGTGGTCACCCACCGTAGTACTAATCATCCGATTCGCAGCTTGAGTACGGCAGAGCGGACGGGATGCCCTATTATTCTACGATCTGTGGCCGAATGTAGCAAATCTGTCTTCTTGCACAGCAAATTCTCCACGATGTGTGCTCCGGCCTTGGCAGTGAGGATCATGAAGGATCAGACTCGAGTCCAACTCCACTTGCGCCTGGGCATCTGCGAGAACGACGTCGCTTTGCTTGCTCTCCACCACCTCTATGAGCAGCCCTTGAAATACCAGGAAGACTATACATAGGCGACAACGCCACTCACCACCACACCACTACCCCACCATGGCGCTCAAAGGCATCAGTCCCTTTGCGACGTTCCTCATCATAGGCCGTACGTCCACCCCCTCCTCCTAACGACACAGCATACTAACACAGGAACAGCCGTCTGCTTCTTCCTCGGCGTCCTCTTCGCCTCCTTCCCCTACGACTACTACGTCCTCTGGACCAACCCGCCCACCGACCTCGCCAACCCCACCGCGGACCCGCGCAACCCATTCTTCGACGCGCAAGAAAACCACCTCAAATTCCTGCACGCCGCTCCGCCGCTCATCTCCCGCATGCTGCACATCATCATCGGCACGGGCTTGCTGGGGCTCATGATGAAGCTCTACAAGCCGAGTGAAGCGAATATGCTCTTTGATGGAGCGAGCTTGGTGCTGTATATGATTGGCGTCACGGTGTATATTGCGAATATCGTCAAGGGCATGCGGACGGTGACGCTGGGTGCGTATGGGGGCGCGCCGGGGACAGCGGGGGAGATGACGTCGGAGAAGGGGGTGGAGGGCAGTGAGGGGGAGTTTATTGGGAGGGAGGATAGTTTGAGGGTGTTGAGCGCGAGTAATACGATCTTGGCGCTGGTGTTGGTGGGGATTCTGGTGTTGCAGGCTGGGCAGTGGTATGCGCAGCGGAAGGAGGCGGAGGAGATTGAGGAGTTGGACAAGGCGAGGGACGAGAAGAAGAAGGAGAAGAGTAGTGGTGGGAGTGGCGGCGGCAGTAAGAAGAAGCAGTGAGGTGGGTGGCCTCTTTAAATCGTATCATGTTGGCTTTTACCTATTTGGTGAGATGTGTATCATACCTCTTCAGCCCGTATCTTGCTCTCGCTGCTAATCTTTATGATGCACCAAAAGGATGCATGCCATAGATATGTTGCCTCAAACTCAAGCAAATCCGCATCGTTCTTTAGTCCTAGTCATGGCAATGCCCAACAAAGCGCGCTCTCTTCATCATTAAGACCAATTTGGTCTCCGAACCTGAGTTTGCGTTGCCAGGTGCCACACTCGCAGTACCAAGCAGTTGTCTGACGAGCCAGCGTACCATTGGTGTGCCCGCATTTCATGCCAGCATCGCCGGCCGGCAAACGTCACTGGATAGAATCATCGGAAGCTCACATGCTTTGACCTGGCTGACGACCGGCAGTACTCTTGACCAAGCTGACGTAGAGCCGCAACACCTTGCCTTCAAGTCCTGCATTTGGCTGTCCATCACCACCACCTTTCGGTCATCCACCCTCTCGATCGCTGATAGAGCGGCCCGACGCTATGCGCTGCTGCGGCAGTCGCTGAAGCAGCAGGTTGAAGCGGAGCTTGGGCAGGCCACCGAAAGCGTATCTCCCATCCAGACGGCCGAGGAACTGACAATACTGCCTCAGGATATCATAACGGGCGCTGTAGACCTGGTCGTCGGTCGAGGAAAGCAGAGCGACGATGAAGAAGCTTCCGATGATGCCTAGGTTGGCTTTGCAGTCTGCGGCGGAGTTGTTGCAGATCAGCGACCATGTTGCACGCAGAAACTTTCACAGAGATTGAGGACTTACAGCTCAGCCAGAGCCCTGTGAGCTCCTCTTGCAGCAAGCTCTCGAGAAGGCTGAAGACCTCTCTGTACAGGTGCAGCTCCCGCTCTCGATCGTAGTGCGTTGTACCCCCGACACAGGCGAAAACGGCTCGCTGGATGGAGACCGCGATGCCGTAGTAGGCCAGAGCGGCCTGGTAGTCTGTACCACGTCAGCATGTACCGGCGACTACCTACGCAGACGGTGAGACCCACTGTTGATCATCGCTCCAGGTCGACGCAGCGACAGCGGCACTTCAGCAAGCCACGTGTTCAGCTGCTCTTGACAGCGGCTCGCATGCATCAAAGCACTCTCCGCGGACATCATGCAAGGGCTGGCGCGGACGGTGTAAAGTCGATCCAGGGTATTGGACAACACGGGCGTCAACCGCGCCAGGGTGACGAAGGCTTCAATCGCAGTTCTAAGGCCTGCTTCCACTTCCCCGCGCATATCGCCGAAGTCTGAGCACTGTAGCGGCTCGACATCATATTGAGCGTCCGCTATGTGGCTCGGGCGACCGTACCACTGCGCCAGCCTGTTCGCATTAGCCTACTTCATATCTAGGTGGTGGGCGACGCACCACTTGTCCTGCATGTAGACGCTCCACCACAGGATCCGGCGAAGCTTGCGCTCTGCAGGCTGGACCTTCCAGTGTTGGGGGTCAGCGTGCAGACCTATTTCTTGAGCGATGCCTACGAGCTACCCCAATATCAGTATGGACAGCCTTATCAGTCACGGAGACCGTCCAGAATCGGGCCAGCTCGCTCGGAAAACGTACCTGTGCGGTCAACGGCCAGAACCCAGGGTGGTTGGGCTCTCTGACGTGCTCGGGAGCAAGCTGTAAGTAGATCAACAGGGCTTGCACTGTCCGGAGCGACGGCGTCCTCGCTTCTCGCAGAGTCGACTCGAAGACACTGCAGCGGAGCCTGCCCATGCCCGTGAGTACTGCATCCTCGCCGTCCCAGAAGTCAAGCGCGGCAGCGTACACCGCCGCAAGCAGCGAAGCTGGTACATTTCTGGCGGCCACCTGACGAGTAAACGTTTCCCTGCTCTCTAAGATCGGAAGACTTGGATGGAAATGAGTGTAGTAGAGACGGAGTAATTCGTCCTCGTGTGGCGAAACGATACTGCGGACCTCGTCCAGTTCGTATATGTCGTCACGAGCATCCAAGAGTCTGTTGGGGTACGACTGGATGCGTCGCAATCAACAGAGGTGCGACAAATCGCCCAGGGCACGCATTGGGTCTCTTACTGTAAAGTAGGCGGGATGTGTGTCGCTCGCGAGTGCTCGCCACACCGTCCAGTCCTCATGCCCGTAGAGATCTCGATCATCGTAAGGTAGATGACGGAGCAGATAGACGTCCTGGTCGCTGCTCGCGCCGGTGTACAGGAACGTGCGGTCGCGCTGGACGGTCGTGGGCGCAGAGTCTCGGCTGGCGCCGCCTGTTGGTGGCTCAATGCCTCTCTCTTGGTCATCCACGGGCTGCGATAGAGGCGTGGTGTTCGTTTGCGCTGCCTTGGGGGTCTGCTTTTTGAGCGGCGGCCCTGCCGAGAACGTACATTTTGTTCCTCTGTGATGACATAGTGTACAATCCGTGTCGTCTGGACCGACGAAACAGCCAACTCGGCGACGCCGACACTGGTCACACCTTCATGTACTTGTCAGTATAACGTTTGCTTGGTCGTTTTATGAGACTTACGGGCGTCGTTTCTTGGATCTGTATGGCCGGGCTGAGACTGTACGTGGCCCTTCGGGGCGCGAGCTCTCTCTCAGAGTCGCATGTCCGTCCATGACTGTAAAGGTTCCTGCACCATGCCCACGACGTCAATGTCTTCGCAAAAGCACCATCTTTGTGCTTTCGTGTTCACAATGCGAGTGGTATGCCATGTCGTCCCATCAGATTTGCAGACATGACTCGTTACTCTTTTTCCCGCTGTCGTAATCTCGCCTCGCGCCCTCGTCGTCGCCTCTGATGGTCCTTAAGTTCCATCGACAGGTAACTAGGTGTTAAGACTGCTTATTCCATCATTCTCTGGTCTCTCTTGACGCTACTACCTTGTTTCTCTACCTTGACACCAGACAAGTTCACTCCGTGTGCACGGTGAGACATGTATGCTCATGAGACTACGCAAGGTAAGAAGCGACCGATAGAAGGCAGGTGTTATGCACGCGACTGCAACATCAATTAAACGGAGTAAGCCTGCTTGGGAGACCCGCGACCATAGTACAAATCTACACACGCCTGCTGTTTTCAAATGACAACATAGGGCAGAAGCAGAGAGCTCATGAGGAATGGGCCGCGAACGAAAAGACACCGGTATTGGGGCTTCACGACGACTCCATGTCTCTAAGCAATACTTCAACCTCCTTCAGGATACCAATGCACTTCTCTTCCCTCAAGCGTTGACACACAATTTGAACTCCCACTGGAGCGTCCTGGAACGCGGCCGGGCTAACGACTACGACTCTCCTTGGTCAGTATGTGCTACCAGGCGAAATAGCAGCAAGACTTACACAGCTTCTTCATCTCTTCATCTCCTAGGTCGTACGGAAAGCGCACTGGCTCTATACGAGGATATGGCTCCTTTTGCAACCAAGCCGAACCGGGCATGTCCGTCTCTTGGACCGTCGTCACTGGGATACTGCCTGCGACATAATCCAGCATGTTGTACATCGTCGCGTACGAGTTGCTGATATACTGGCCATGTGGAGGAGCTGGATGCGCGACCGCCGGAGCCAAGATAGCATCAAGCTGGAAAGTCTGCCATATTTCAGCATACTCTCCGGCTATCTTCGCGCGGTCCATGTGGTTGGCGAAGATTTCCTCGGACGTTAACAGTGACTGGGCGGAGCCGACAGCCGTCCTAGGTACGACGGGCTCTCCGGAGGCCTCAATATGCTTCATGACCGAGCGGCCTCCATTTTGTACGTTGGACTTCATTGCAGATGCCGTGCCACGGCGGTGTAGATCCTTCGTCAGTTGCACCGGAAGCTCGATCAGCTCATGTCCAGCTTCGGCAAGCTTCGTCATGACAGTTTGCATGGATCTCTACATATCGTTAACAATGTCTCCTTGGGTGGATAAGCGTAGAGAGCTGAACTGACCATCACTGGCGCAACGGGTTCGACAACCCCGTCGTCGAGAATTATTCCCACTCTCAACTTACGAGAATTCTGCACAGCCTCGTGCTCCTTCCACGGCATGGGAATACAGCCTGGATCGCGTAGCCATGGTTCAGCGTCTAACTGTGTTTGGAGCATGACTTCAAGACCCGACACGCTCTGGCTCATCGGCCCCAGCCCTGCGTTCACCGACTCACTGCCATCATAAGTACTTGCCAGGCCCTTTCCTGGGAGTCTTCCTTTCGAGCACTTCAGTCCCCACAGCCCACAAAACATGGCCGGGAAGCGAATGCTGCCCCCGCCGTCCGTACCGAAGCCCACAATGCTACCCTTGGCCGCGATCAAGGCAGCTTCCCCTGCATGAAGGCTCTGTCAGTACGTCACTTTCGTACGTGCGCACCTGCTTTGAGATTGTCGATTGGAGTACTTTGGCTCACCTCCGCTTGACCCGCCTGCGCTTAGTGCTGGGTTATGCGGGTTACGAATCGCCCCGAAGATGTTGTTGATACTTTCCACCATTAGGCACGCCTGGGAAGTACCAGTCTTTGCAAACAGAATGCCTCCAGCTTCCACAGTCGCTTTCGCGCACAAGGAGTCATCGGCCACGATGTTTCCAAGCCAAGACACGAGCCCTACGAGAGATCTGTTATGCCTCGATCGATGATGCCGTGGAGGGAGCCTTACCTATTGATGACGGCTTGCCCTTGATGCCGTACAAGTCCTTGAACGATACCGGCAGACCATGCAAAGGGCCCACCACCTTGCCTTCAGTCTTGAGGTATCGATCGAGCTCTCCCGCGCGGTCCAGCGCTTCTTGCGGGAAGAAGCAGGTGAGGCAAGATGTGCACTGGTGGGCTATCGCCGCTCGTTTGCAGATTGCTGTGGTGACTTCGAGTGCGGTCCATACGCCCTGTGCTAGCGCTGTTAGCAGCTCATTGACATCCAAGAGGGTTGTGATGGAGATATCCTTCTCGCTGAGGATGCCGATATCGTTGCCTTCGCAGTCGCTTGGCTTCAGAGCGCTCGAAGATGCTTTCTCTAACAGATGCGCAGGGAGTCGCCAGGCTGCCGGTATGGAGTCGTATACACGCTGTCTCGCGTCCGCTGCAGCCTTCTCCCACCCTTCGACAGGCACAGCAGGTGTCATTGTGGTGACGGTGGAGGAATTGAAGCGGCATCTTGCATGATAGCTTTACCAGCGGTGGTTTATATATCTAGAGCACGGAGCTGTGGGTTTGCGGCGAGTTTGGGTATGTAAAACGATAAGGCTTGGTGGGTCTTACTGTCAGTCTCCACTGATACATTAGTAGTCAAGACGATCGAACATGGCCCCGCGGGCAACCCATGGGATCACAGTGGGCCGGTCACGGGACTAGCAGAAGCAGATTTCGATCAAGACATTGGAAGACTGCAGCAAGAGCGAAGCACCACCGGTGAGATTTATATCCTCTGCTACGGAGGGTATCACTGTAACAAGTATCACTGTAACAAGCACTGTTCATTGGCCAATACTCGCCCTATCATCATGTTCTCCCAACGGCGTCTTCTCAGTCACAAGTCCGTGATGCGTTGGTCAATCACCCTCTCATCCAAATCCCTCCTCCCGCCAGATCACAACCCTTTGCTGTGCGGTGTCTCTTGAATCGACTCGTGGTCGCTGCTTTTCGTGTCCATCACGGAAGCGTCGGCATTCTGCACCCTTGTAATTTGAGCTCCCAACCCATCACTGACGAATGCCTTGGAACGCCAAGCAGGCACTCGAGAATGGAACATCTCGTCCAGCTCTTCGAGGCTGCGGCCCTTCATCTCCGGGACGATGAAGTAGACGAACGCGATGGCGATGACCGACATGCTTCCGTAAATCAGGCCGACCTTGGCGCCGAGATTGCCTGGTTCGTTCTGGACGTAAGGATTGATGTACGTGATGAGCAGACTGGTGATGAAGCCGAAAATGGTCGCGAGTGCGATGGTTCGCTCGCGAAGCTGCTGGGTTGATACTTCGACTGCGACGATGTCAGTGATACCGAATGTGTCGAGCGGGAGTTTGGCCGTTGCATACCCGTTACCGTCCACATACACGAACCCCATGCCCCGGTGGAGATTGCTGCCTTGAACGAGAGTCAGTCATTTATTCATGGCACTAGGAGGCTCTGTCTTACGTTGAGCAAGATCATGGCTATGGCAGTTTGTGCTTTCGCGCCGTGCACGCCACCAGGAGTCCACGCCGCCAGACCACTCGTTACCCAAAGTGTGGCGCCCATCAGGAATGCACCGCCGATCAGCATCTTTCTTCTGCCAAGCTCGTCTGTGAGGTAGAAAGCAAGCACCGTCCCGCCGAAGGAGCAGCAGGCATGAGCAATCTTTATGAGCAGCGGGTCGTTGACTCCGAGCTGCTGAAGAAAGATTACAAGATACGCCTGAGTGAAGGAATTCCCTTGTGCTTGTTGTAGGCACTGCACTCCGACAGCGACCAAAGTCCGGTAGAAGTTTGAACCTCTGAAGCAGTCCAGATAAGACGAAGCACGGTGCAATTCAATTTCTTGTTCTGTGGCAGCGGCGACAAGATCAAGCTCCTGAGCCGTCTCCTCCTCGCTAGATGCTCCTTTGCGCATGTACAGAAGCGCTTTGAGAGCTTGCTCCTTTTTGTTCTTCGAGAGGAGCCAGCGCGGGCTTTCCGGAATAAACCACACGGCCATGAGCAGGAGTACTGGGGGGATGATTTGGACCACAATCGCTACAACACATCAGCAACACTTCCAATTCATGCGTATAGAGTCAAAACACTAACGGGTCAGGTAGATCCATTTTCCCGCGGCATTGTAGAACGCTCCATAGACGACTGAGCAAGCGAGAATAGCGCCGACCATCATCCAACTTTGGTAAAAGTTGACAAGTCCACCGCGGATCGACGGGGGCGCCAGCTCTGCCATGTACATTGGCACGGTGTTCGCTTCAATGCCTGCAGGTAGTCAGTAGACAGTCAGTAGGGCTGAGGAGATTGAATTGGCTTGCCCATAGAAAAGGAGTTGATGAGTCGTCCCACCATAAGGGCCCAATAGTTGGCGACCGCACACTGAATGATCATGCCAACAAGGGCGATGATGCAGAGAATGACAAGCGTCTTCTTGCGCCCAAATCGGCTATTGAGATAGCTCGCAAGAGCACATCCCAGGATCCAGCCTACCAGAGGAGTCCCACTCGCAGCCGAAAGCCAGGACGATGGCAGAGTTCTGGCCTCACCTGGACCGTGAGACTTGCCGTAGTCCTGGACGAATCTGTCGAGAGCGATCACACCAGACCACCAGTTGTTGTCATACCCGAAATTCTGGTGTCGTCAGCAGGATCTTCTAATGGTATAGAGGACACTCCTACTATAGCGCCCATCTTTAGGATAGTGTTAGCTGTGCTCACGTCTGCTGTCATATTGCTTTGCTGGACTCACCGAGGCGAACAGGTACACCCGCACCAAGCGAGGGGTGAGGACCTTGAACATGGCTGGTTTGTTGGGTGCCATACTTGCGACGAGTCTTGAGCGGTCTTGCGACGAGGACTCCAATAGGCAAAATGTCACCCTCGCTCCGTCGAGTTGGGAGCAACATTGTCACTTCTTATACCGATCCGTAGGCAGAGCCTCTGATAAGGTCCTCTGATAAAGGACAACAGGAGTCATGGCTCGCATGGTCAACCACATGGTATGTTGCCGGCTCGTGCCAGCTTGGAAAGGCGAGCTAAGTCTAAGAGCGTAGATAGGCATGGTTCTTCCGAGTGTGTTGGTGGTGAGGAGAGGAGAAGGCATAGCACGCTTGTGCATGTTGTCTCATCGCCCCGCGGGCGACTCGGCTTGGCGGGGCGGGCAAGGGCTGACTCATGTTTACCATCGCCCCGCGGGCAACCTCCTTCTCGAATGATAACGGTGATAAGGTAAATGCACCCGGAAACGTAGAACATTGACCAAAGCAGAGGGGTCCTCGGGGGCCTTGGGAGCCCATACGCTGCACGGGTGGTCCCTGTCATCCGGCATCAAACGATCAGATGCAGTCATATTGATGGCCTCCCCTCTCGCAGGGTGCGCATATATACTTGCATTTCAAGAGCTTCAAAGATGAGCGCTACAACGACCGAGACCGCTACGCAGACGCAACTGCAAACGCAGTATCCGTGAGTGTGTTTCAGATCCTCTGCGACAGGCAATCTCAACTAACGTCTCTGCCAGCTGCCCAGTGCTTGAAGAGAGGTTCAGCAAGTTGAAGCAATCTCTCATCAATCCGTCCGACCGCACTAGAGTCATTGAATCTTATGCGCGTCTGAAATCAGCCCTCAAGTGCGAAACAGACCGCATCACACGCCAGGGACCGTCCGCAATCCCAGAAGTCGAGTTCAGTGTCGTTGAAGGCCATGGCGGTCTCCCTGAGAGTCTACAAGACACTGTCCGCCAGACTGGCTGTCTCATCATTCGCAACGTCGTGCCCGAGGAGCAGGCGAGCAAGTGGGAGAGCGATCTGAGAAACTACGCAAAAGAGCATCCCAAGATCCAAGGCTATCCAGCCCATGATCCACAGAACTTCAGTCTGTTCTGGACTCCGGCGCAGGTGCAGATCAGGAGCCATCCCCAGGTCCTAAAGGCTATGGAGGCCGTCAGCAAGCTTTGGCACTTGGGCTCAGAAGAGACGCTCTTCGACACCACAAGTCAAGTGGTTTATGCTGATCGCTTTCGCATTCGTCATCCATCCAAAGGTGAGTGGCTGTCCCCTTCCTTGATGGCTTTCATAGCTGACAGCGTTCAGACGCTGAGTACACGCTTAATGCGCACCAAGACAGTGGGGCCATCGAGCGGTGGGAAGATCCAGAATACAACGCATGTTATCGGAAAATCTTCGAAGGAAGATGGGGAGACTATGACCCATGGAACGCTGACCATCGCTCCGATGCAAGAACGAATCTTTACGACAACGATGGTGAGTGTTACTCGCGAATGGTTGCCCGCATAGCTTCACAGGCTAACAAATCGTCAGCTCCGAACTCTGTCTTTCGTCCACTACAAGGTTGGCTGGGTCTGTCCCATACTGGGACAGGAGAAGGCACCCTTAGACTCATCCCAGAGCTCAAGCTGTCCACAGCTTACCAGCTACTCCGCCCATACTTCATTCTGGATGAAGAGTTCGACGACATCGTCCCCCTCTTTCCCGGCGCAACACCTGGTCACTGTCAATTCCACCCCACGGAGAAACTCCACCCTCATCTCGACGTGAAGTCCAGCATGGTTGGCATCCCTCCAGTCAGACCTGGTGATTACGTCTTCTGGCATTGTGACCTAGTCCACGAAGTCGACAAGTTCCATCCCGGCACGACAGACTCATCGGTGGTCTATAACGGCTGTGTTCCGCTTTGTCCGTACAACCTTGAGAACCTTGTGAACATGAGAGACAGCTTTCTGAAAGCCGTGCCGCCGCAGGACTTCATCAACTATGTGCATGGAGAGTGGGAGGACAAGCATGAGGACAACGGCGCGAAGCGAGAGAATGTCCTTTCGGAAGATGGTCTTCGCGCCATTGGTTTGAAGGCTTTTGACGTGAACGAGGCAGGCTTGACTCCTGGCCAGAAGAAGATGCGGGAGCTCGCCAACGAGAAACTTGGATTTGCAGCGTGAAATATTGAGGTGCTGAATGTTGACTGTGCAAGAGTATGAGCTCCGGTTCGGGTGTCGATCGAGAGCGACGTGCATTAAACAGGCTATTCGCCTTCCAACTTCATACTTCTAGACAATCCGCCTCTATCTCCACCTCCCTCTCCTCACTCGCAACTTCGTCCCGACACTGCTCCATCTAAATCCCAAGCGCCAGATCGCAACCACTGACATGACATAAGACCTCAAGATGGCTCAACATAGTACCCTCCCTTCGCAGTGCAGGCCTTCAATGTTCAAGCATGAGTGTGATTGGATCGACGTAAACGCTGATCTGAGGCTGGTTCGTCAAGTGATACACTCGCAGGATCACGAATATGTCACTCGAGCTGCCGCGACACCGGTGTGCCTGTAAGTAATGTCAGCATCTCGAGCCGATGCAAGGACATGGTCCCCTCAACCACTTAAATGCTTGACCTGGCTGTTGCTCATGCTGAAAGGCTCCTTGGAACGACGACAGTAGCCTTGACTTCGAGGTGGATGGTTTTGCCTTTGAAACCGCCACCAACTGCTTCCGGCGTAAGCCACAATGCGATGCGGAAGACCATATCCTGGTCGTCGATGGTGAAGTCTGCGCATGCACCTTCGTCGCCGAGGAAGGGCTCCAACCCCGCGAGTTCACGTAGGTGGCTTGTCCAGCAGTCGTCGGTGATATTGAACTTGGCTTTCAGGAACTTGTAGATCTGCAGGATGTCAGCGTTACGACAGATTGTGGGAAGAGTAGAGGACCAAGACTTACAAAGAGCTCACCACCATGTCCGACCTCATCACGGTATGCTTCTGGAGCCTCTGTGGCAGATAAGAAAGCGCTGAATTGGCTCGACTGCGTGAGCGCCAAAGACACACCGGTCGATTGCGAGTTGCTCTGCATGTGCGCGGCAGACTGAATCGCAGCTCCCATACCAGACAAGTCGAAGGTACTTCCAGCGGCGCGAGAGGGAGTTCCTGTCGAAGGCTGAATGCTGTCGTCGCCAAAGGAGGTCGCAGCATTGTCTGCCTCCAACGCCGCTGGGGGCTTGGGCATTTGCGCTTCACGTTGATTGGAGATTGAAACAAGCGTTTTGTCTTCTAAGAGCGCGGCGGTCGCTGCTGCCTCGATCCGCGCAACGTCGATGATGGAGTGGCTAAGCGATGGCACGGCCTTCGAACGCCGCACCACTGAACCGGCGATGCTTGACGCTGTTGAAGAAGGGGGACCAAGAAAGCCAGCATGTTTCTGTCCAAAAGGAAGTGCAGTGAAGCGAGGAGCTTGACCAGACTGCTGTCCCAAAATCGTAACAGCGTTCGATCCAAGACCAGAGACGTCTCCAGCTACGTCTTCGTCTTCGGGAAAGGTGACTGAACCAGGTTGATGAATGCCGATGTTCGCGCGCTCCAGTGCGTCTTCAATGGCTTCGATACTATTGGTGGCGAGGATCATGAGCAAGAAGATCTCTTTCGACGGGTCGATGCGGTGGACGCTGGCCAGCTGCTCGGCAAGCTGCTTGTGTGGGATGGAGTTCCAGGCGATCGATGAGCTCGCCAGGTATACCTTGTTGTCAGTGTCATTCACAACGACGAAGCCAGACTCATCTTGGCCGTCAACAATCACGCCGTTAGACTTCCACGTGGCGCTTCAGCAAAAGCTGGTCGCAGCACCACACCTCGATCACGGCGAGCTTGTCCAGCGAGCTCTCTCGGTGGTTCTCGGGCACAAGCCTAGTAGAAAGGTCAGCAATTAGCGACGATGTGAAGACGCAGAGTGGGAGCGTACCTTGAGATGAACGGAGCCTTGGAGCGAAGCTCGTTGGTAATGGCGGGGTTGAACGAAGAAGCACCAGAAATCTCCGTTCGCTCGACGACATGTGCCGAAAGAGAGTGCTTCTGCAGGCCCATTCGCGCGATCAGCGGTTGCAGCAGCGCCAACTGGTCCATGTCAAAGTCAAGCAGCCAGAGCCGGCCTTGAAAGCACTGCCCAACTCTGGCCCGATCGGCGGTGAACCAGCCACTGTCGGCAGGCGCTCGAAGAGCCCCAGCTTCCTCGCGTACTGACAAGATCTCTGCGTTGAGGAGCTCTGAAGTGCGTCCGAGACCAGTGTGCTTAAGAGCGATGAATCGACTGAGGAGGACGAGTTGTTCTTTGGCGAGTTCAATGCGATCTAATCGTCCCTTGAGCTCCAGTAGATGTGTCACGACATCACCAGTGTCCGCATCTCCAATGCCAAGCTCAGTACAAAAGAATGTACGAAGGTCTGGGTAGGTGTGACGGAGGGCTACGAGCCTTGTCAAGCAAGACGGGACACTCCATCTGCACTTTCGAAGGCCCACCCACTTCGCTGGGTTTGGGGAGTGAAGGTACACCAGCTGCTCTTTGTCGAAGACGTCCCTGCTTCAATTAGCTTCAAGTGGACGCCGGGGTTTGCGATCGACTAACCTGACCACACCATGCTCATCGGTCAAGTGGTCAGTGATAGCCGAATAGATGCGCTGGATGTCACTTTTGTCAAAAGCGACAGTTGCTTGGTCCTTCAGCTGCAACAGAACATCCATGTACATGTGTAAATCAGGGAGGACTCTCAGTCCCAGCTTCTCAAGCGAGTGCCAGCGCTTGTCTCCAGGGTCTTCCACACTGAGAAGAGGCAGCATCTTTGCCGAAAGAGGCTCGTCGAGGATACTGCTTGTGCCGATGTAAAGATCTCCGAGAGCCATGGAGGTTCCGTTGTCCGCTCGGACCAGCTTTGAAGACAGAACCTTGGCAAGGTCGTGGTTCTGAGGAACAGACCAACGGGGTTCGTTGGCATGTGTGCTGTCCCAATTGTCTCTCAGGAGTTGCAGCCATGTCATGCAGGGGGTGTTCGCCACGAGCCATTCGAACTCCACGCTCATGCTGGTACCAGATACGTCGAGGAACCGGGGAAGCGTACGCACGCTCAGCAAACGCTTGATCCGCGCTTTCCAGTCAGCCAGGCGAAGGGCCGGAGCCTTAGCCAGATACAGTGGGTCGAGAAGGCGAAGAACAGGCGGGTCTGCTGAGTCGAAGAGCCGTAGTTCGGATGAGCTTGTGTCGATGTACAAGTCTCGACCATCGCAGAGATCTGCTTCGCCCTTGGCCGCGACGCGCATCCGGCTGCATTCATCGAAAGGGCGTCCTGGGGTGTTGAAGAGGAACCACAAGTGATCCACAGTCATATTTGGCCGCAGACATGCAGAAGGCTTCGTTTGCAAAGGGCCGTTTGCTATGACTCTCGGGTTTATCCCGACTGAAGCCCACGCTGCGATCCAAGATATGGCAGAAGAAAGCGAACGTGCTCGCTAAGAAGTTTACGGTTGTGCTCTACCGTC
Organism: Saxophila tyrrhenica; assembly: GCF_035928015.1. Taxonomy (NCBI): domain Eukaryota; kingdom Fungi; phylum Ascomycota; class Dothideomycetes; order Mycosphaerellales; family Extremaceae; genus Saxophila; species Saxophila tyrrhenica. Next base: position 307,641 of record NW_027041753.1, on the reverse strand, counting down.
CTTGCGAGAGTCTCCAGACCTTGTGATCATAGTGAGGCCGCTCATCGGCGGATGCTGTGCCGGTCCAGACGCGTGCTCTACAGCTGGCGGCATCGTTGCGCGTGGAAGCCGACATGCCGGCAAACTGCAGGGGTAGATGAGACGAGTGTCGCTCGGAGGACTGCAGATACGAAGCGCCGACGATCAGATGTCTTTATGGGGGTGAGGTGAAGTCAGTTCCATTCGCCATATCTCGGGACCAGTGCCCGCCGCTACTGCAAGATCCCGCGTATCGATTTGTCACGTGACGCACTTGAGACTTGATCTTCAAAATGTATCATCTCGCAGGCGTGGAATAATGACATATACAAGTGCTGAAATTGAACGGATCCGCTATCATAGAAGTACAATATACCACACTACGGGAGCTACCTCTACCTTACCCAACTCAACGGCAAACCCATCACACTCTTCTGCTTGTTGTGAAGGATGGGAGCGATGAATGTCCTCCTGTAAGCGAAGCAGTCCCTGCATCCCCTGGTGTCATGACCACACGCGTTACACCATGTCGCGACAATGCCACGAGAGTTAGTGGCGTCACAGCTGCAGCAGCTCCAAGACATGTCGACGTGTGGTGGTGTCGGTGGTGGTGATGTTGGTTTAGCGAGTATTGGAGGCTGTCGAAACGTTGAAGTATAAGGGAGAAGTGGTGTTGCACGATTGTGGTCCGGACCGAAGATCTCGAGATGGGTTCCATGTCGTCGAGATATAGTTGAGACATAGGTGGGTGAATGAAAGGGCTGTTCTTTGTTGTTGGATTAGCCGGCCGGAAATGGTTGTCGCCTTTACCTTGCTCATAGACCTGGCTAGCCGGATAGAACTCTCGTTGTCAAAGTAGCAACTCCACACAAAGAGATTGAACGAAAGCCGGATGCATCGCCTTTCCGCCTTGGTCAAGGAAACTTTGCTGCGGAGGCGGCGTGAAGGGGTGCATGGAGACGAGCAGATAGCGTGACGATGGGATTGAGGGCCACGCCGGCGCCGTTCTCCAAGGTACCTACCAAGTTCCTTTGACCTTCCTTTGTAGGTGTTGAAGGCGAAGTCTGTGTCTCTTTCTGCGTTATTCCTCCCGGAAAAGAGAGAGGGGTGAAGCGAGAGGTAGAAGCACGATACCTGCGTCCTCTGGATTTCTCTCCGCAGTGGGAATCGAGGCTTCATTATGCAGGTATAGAGATGAGCTTGTCGCTTCCCTGACTCGAAAGCTGCGCCATCGAAGAAGAGGTGTGGCGAGTAGACTAGTAGCTCGTCGGTACCTACGGGTAAAGCTCATGTAGCAGTCCATGCTATTCCGGAGGCGGCATGCCGCGGCTGACAGAATTCCCATGTCGTCCAATACCGGCATTGCAAGAGAGGCGGCGATCCTTGAGAAGAGAAAAGGCCATGGTCTCTGGCCGCTGTCCGGGTCCAGACGAGGGCAGCAGCCATGTCGGCAAGCTGCACAAGTATGGACACAGTGCGGAGGTTGCTCATACCAGTAGTCTTTCAGAGCCTGCAGATGCGACGCGGTGACAGTCAGATGTCTTTGTCTTTGTTGAAGTGAGGAGGAGCGCGGTGAAGTCGTTTCAATCTGCGGTACGTTCCGACTAGCTTCCGCCGCTACTGCAAGGTCCCGCAGCTCTATACATTTTCTCGACGTGACACATCCAGATTCATCTGTTCTCCTCGATCTCTTCTACCATTCGCAATGACTTCCACAACTCTGCACGTCCGCGCGGAGACTAAGCCACTGGAACATCGCTCCGCAGTCACGCCATCAATTGCAAAGCAATTGGTCGATGCGGGCTACACTGTCAACGTTGAGCGTTCGAAATTGAGCATATTCGACGATGCTGAGTATGAAGGCACCGGAGCTAGTCTGGTGCCAACAGGCTCCTGGATAGATGCGCCAAGTGAGCACATCATCGTTGGTTTGAAGGAGCTGCCGGAGGAGGACTTCCCGCTCAAGCACACAGTAAGTGGCAGAGCATTGGCCTGCAGAGATTTGAGGACTGACGTTTGATGCAGCACGTTCAATTTGCGCACTGTCAGTATTCGCCATCTCAGCAAGTAGAATGTATGTGTGAAACCTAGTATTGACGATTGATAGGCTATAAAGGACAAGGAGGCTGGCAGCAAGTTCTGGGCCGCTTCCCTCGCGGTAAGGGCACTCTGCTCGACCTGGAGTTCCTTGAAGATGAGCAAGGCAGGCGAGTTGCAGCTTTCGGCTACGTGAGTCCTGTATACATGCGCTAAGTCACAACGTAAACTGACCCAACGAACAGCATGCAGGGTTCGCGGGTGCAGCGTTAGCGCTCATGGCATGGTCGTGGCAGCTCACGCAAGGCAAGGATGATGACATGCCTGGCGTAACGCCATACGAGAACGAAGATCTGCTTGTCGAGGAAGTGAAGAAGGCTGTCGAAAAGGGAAAGGCGGCGGGTGGTCACCTGCCGCGAGTTCTTGTCATCGGAGCGCTAGGACGGTGCGGAAGAGGTGCTGTCGACCTTTGCACTAAGGCTGGTCTCAGCGACATTCTGGTACGTACATCTCGTCTCTTCAAGTTCGAAATCGCTGACATTGGCAGAAATGGGACCTCCCAGAAACTTCGGCCAAGCCCGGACCATACCAGGAGATCATCGAGTCGGACGTCTTCGTCAACTGCATCTACCTATCCGCCAAGATCCCGCCGTTCATCGATCATAAGTCACTCTCATCATCGAGCCGCAAGCTGGCCGTTGTCTGCGATGTCTCCTGCGACACCACCAACCCTCACAACCCGATCCCGATCTATAAGATCAACACCACCTTCGACAAGCCCACCGTCCCGGTCAAGCTCCTCTCCGGATCGAATGACTTGCCATTGTGCGTTATCAGCATAGATCATCTCCCGTCGCTGTTACCGCGAGAAGCCTCGGAAGCGTTCAGCGCTGCGCTCCTCCCGAGCCTGCTGCAGCTCAAGGACTGGAAGAATGTGCGGGTATGGCAGCAGGCGGAGAAGCTGTTCAAGGAGAAGTGCGCTTCGCTGCCAGAGGGTGCCGTAGACGGTCACGCCGAGTTGATCGCAAGCCAGTCGTAGCTTGCGGCGTTTACGTAGCTAAACACGAATGAATGAAAGCACGATTAATCACATCGGCGGCCTCGCTACTCCCTCCCACGCCTCGGGTACTCGCCTGATATACCTCGAAAGCATCTCCCGCCAGTCGCACCAAATGCCATCACTCGCGCTTAACACCAGATTCGGCATCTTAATCAACAGCCCATTCCCTTGAAATGTGACTCGCCACTCCTGCTCCGGCCCAAACCCTATCGCGCTGAGCTGCTTCCACTTCTCTGCCACTCTGCCTTGACTTTTAACGGGCAGCACCTCCGTTATCTCGAATAGAGCGTACTGTGGATTAAGCTTGTTGATGTACCGGAAGGATGTTGTCACCGTCCCGCGGACATCGTACCAGCGATGGGATGAGCCAGAACCAATTGTGAAGTTGAGACCTATGCTGAAGTTGGGGACATGCTGCTTGCTGGCGATTTCTTCTGCGTGGTTGCGGTATTGGTGGTTGATGTTGTAGACGTTCCGCCAAAGGTCGGAGACTGGCACGTAGCTGAGGACTTGAAGGCGGAGTTCTGCTGGGAGGCGGTCCATTGTCATGTAGCTTGTACAAATTCCCAGTGCCGAGAGCTCTTCGATCTCAAGATGATGTGTCGTGCCGAAAGCAAGTCATCATCTTCCAATGGGTGATCGTGCTCGAGTAAGTCAAGGCACTTGGACCAACGAAGACCTAACTAGGAAGGAGGTTGCTTCCACCTCAACTTCTAAACCTCTCCAATGCGCGCACGCGTATCGCCTCTCACAGGAGGCCTCACACCTCTACAGTCGCTCATAGCGCGACAATGGCGACCCCAATGGATCTGCCACAGCTGCCAGCAGCGTCAACCTCAATACCGACCGCTGGCAACGTCAAGCTTGACACCGGCTGAACAGAACAAGCCATACTATGTCACCACGCCCATCTTTTACGTCAATGCGGCGCCTCATGTCGGCCACATGTATACCATGATCCTCACGGATGTCCTCAAGCGATGGCAGCAAATGAAGAACCGCAAAGCCATCCTCCTCACCGGCACAGACGAGCACGGGATGAAAGTCCAACGGGCAGCCGCGAAAGCGGGCGTGGAGCCGCAAGAGTTCTGCGACAAAGGCGCGGAAGTGTTCAAGGAGCTAGCAGGGAGCATTGATATCAGCAATGACATCTTCATGCGGACTTCGGACAAGAAGCACAAGGAGGCTGTTGAATATGCGTGGCAGATGCTGGAGCAGAGGGGATACATCTACGAGAGCAAGCATGAGGGGTGGTATAGCGTGTCGGATGAAACATTCTACCCGCAAGGCCAGGTGCAGCTGATTGTTGACCCGCCTACGGGGAGGAAGATTATGGCAAGCATCGAGACAGGCAAGGAGGTGGAGTGGACGAGCGAGAGGAATTATCACTTCCGGCTGAGCGCATTTCGAGAAGACCTACTGGAGTTCTACAAGCAGAATCCAAAGTTCATCGTACCACAGACGAGGATGAATGAGATCGTGCGGCAGGTCAGCGACGGGCTTGAGGATCTGTCGATTTCACGGCCCGTTGAGCGTCTTACCTGGGGCGTGCGAGTGCCTACGGACCCATCTCAGACGATGTACGTGTGGTTGGATGCGTTATTGAACTACGCCACGGGCGTCGGCTACCCATTCACACCAGGATCAGAGGCGGCCAGCGGTTGGCCCGCCGATGTACACGTTGTCGGCAAGGACATCATTCGCTTCCACTGCATCTACTGGCCGGCCTTCCTCATGGCGCTCGACCTGCCTTTGCCCAAGCAGGTCCTCACCACCGCGCATTGGACGCTAGGTAAGCAGAAGATGTCCAAGAGCGTCGGCAATGTCGTCAACCCAATCTTCGCCCTCGAGCGCTTTGGAACCGACGTCATGCGATGGTACCTTGTCCACGACGGCGGCATAACCGACGACGCTGACTACGACAATATCCACATTGTCGAGAAATATAAGAAAGGCTTGCAGGGCGGTATTGGCAACCTCACCAGCCGAGTCCTAAAAGGCAGGGGCTGGAACCTCCGTCGCGCAGTGGAGTCTTTCGCGCGGCCACACCTGGATCCGGCCCATTTCCTCAATGAGACTGATACACTCGGCCGCGACACCTACAATCATCTCCAAGTTCTTCCCACTGAAGCCAACAACCTCATGGACGACCTTCTACCGAATAAAGCCCTCCAGCGCATCATGGACTCCATCTACACCGCAAACGCCTACGTCCAGCATGCCGCGCCTTGGTCGTTGGTCAAGATGCGGCAAGCCGAGGAGCAGAGTCTCTCTGCGAACAAGAAGAGGATCGAACAGCTGGACCGAGATGCCCACCGTATCGTCTTCGTGACTGGAGAAACGCTGAGGATGGTAGGCATCATGCTGCAGCCGTTCATGCCGGTCAAGGCGAAGGAGTTGCTAGATATGCTTGGGGTGGTGGAGGAGAGGAGGAATTGGGAGTGGTGTGCTGTCGGGAAGGATGATGGGTATGGGGTCTCGATGAAGGATCTGGGGAAGAGGGGAGATGGGCAGCTGTTTCCGATGTTGATTAATCAGTGGTGAGGATGTCTTGATATATGTTCACTTCATCCCGCTTGCATCTTTGTCTCGTTGTCAATTCAAGCTGTCCATGTTCCCGCTTCCGCTGTACGCCCTCTATCAATATCGTAGCACTCCGCCTTCCCTCATGCATCACCTGCAATCACTCATTATCATCACTATCCTCCTCATCCACCACCATCTCCTCCTCCATCCTCCTCAGTTCCTCCTCCGCCTCCCGGTTCTGCCTCACCAACTCCTCATACGCCTCCCTCTCCCTCTTCTCCCTCGCCAACCTCTCAGCCTCCTCCGCCATCTTCCTCAGCCTCTCCACTTCCTCCCTCTTCGCCCTCTCCTCGGCTTCCAGCTTCGCCTTCTTGCGAGCAGCCTTCTCCGCCTTCCTCGCTTCTTTGGCCTTCTCCAGCCTCTCCTGTTCCGCGGCGATCTTTGCTTTCTTCTCATCCAGCTCTGCCTTCATCCTTGCCATCCTTTCCTCGTGGGACTCTGTGTCCGTCTTTGGCTTCTTGGCTGGCGAGTTCTCCGAACGAGCAGATGATGCCATGGTGGCTGCTGAGCGCTTGAGAGAGAGGTCCGGAGAGTGAGAAGGGGCGGCTGGTGCTGCCATCGGTGGAGCCGTTTCTCGAGCTGAAGAGGTGGCTTTTGGGAGCGCTGCAAAGGGTGTGGTGGCGTGCTTAGGGCCTTTGCGTGGGAGAAGCGGCGGAGGAGCCATGGTCGTTTGATCCCCAGTCTTCTGCTGAGCTGGTTGTTGTTCAGTCTCACAAGCAGCACCATCGCCTTCCTGCCCTACAAACAGCGGTGACCCCTCTCTACCCTTGCCCGCGCCATGCTGCTGCCCGATCGGGCTGCCGCGCCAGCTCGATCCGTCCGCCGCCTGCATGAGGACGAAATCTGGCCCGCTCTTGAAGCAGATCTCCTGTGCAGTCATCAACCCCACGTTTTGGGGGATGGCGTGGTCGTCGCAGTACTGTGCGAGCTTCTCCAAGGGGATGGAGCCGCCTGGGGAAGCCAGAGACCTGATCTCCTCATATGAGATCTCATACCGTGGGGAAGGAGAAGTCAGCTTGGCCTTGGATTTGGCACCGAGGATGCTGTTGCCGAGATTTAGGCCGTTGAAGGGGCTCTTCTCTGCAGGGCTGCTGGCGGTTGGTGGTTTCACAGTCGGTGAAGTGGCGTGAAAGGGCTTTCGAGGCTGGAGAAGAGTGTATGGACCCGGCGTAGCGCTATAGCTCGCTTTTCCAGCTGCAGAGTTCACACCAGTCGATACGCCGCTTCTCGGTGACGATAAGGCTGGCGATGCTGCTGTAGTCGGTGTTGCCATCTGCTGGAAGGGCTCTGGGCCGAAGAGGTCGTTCTCCTGCTCATCGAGCTGATAGCCGCCACTATAGTCATTGTCATGACCATGTGGGAGGTCCTCAAAGCTTGGAGAAGGACGCAAAGGCAGCGATGTGTCCTGGCCTACGAACAGACCATCCGACTCTTCACCTGGCGACCTCTCCGGCGCCGGCACAAGCTCTGGCTGCTTGGCTGGCCGGCGGTTGGCAGGCCGTGAGGCTGATCCTGGTGAAAAGTCGTCGATGTTCACCCACTCGCTTGATTCGCCTGCATCCGCCTCTTCTCCACTATGCAACCCCCGAACACCCTGCTTCACTCCTTGAGCTGATCCTCCAAGTCGCTTGCTAGGCGTGGGATCAACATGCACAAACTCTTCTCCCTCTTTAGTCACCAACTTCTGCCACCGATCTGGCCGTGGTATGGCTCCTGCAGCTTTGATGATGTGCTTGCTGCGGTAGTAGAAGATGAAAGTAGCCCACGGCTCTTTGCCGAACCGTGTCTGCTGAAAGTGGCGTCTGTGTTTCGCCTGCTTGTCGAGAGCAACATTGCCGTTGGTAGTTCTGACAGCGAGTTCGTAATCGGGCTCTATGCCGCCATTCGAGATGATGTCTCCGGTCCGCTCGAACCAGGAGCCGCAAGTCATATCGTCATATTTCATGACGAAATTCTCCTCAACTTTTTGGTTGAGAGAGACGACGACGGTCAAACTGCCAACACCCACCTTGTACCCATCGCTTTTCATGCTTTGAAGCATATTGTGCAGCTGATGACCGCCCTTTATCAGAGGCTTGACCACAATATCTCCTTCGACTACCGTTGCATCCTGCGCCACTGGAACATGGAACACCTTTCCGTAGTTGAGAGTCCGCGGTTGGTAACACTTCAGCTCTCCCTCGGTGGATCCTTCAATGCGCTTGTCGAGCACGAATGACCCATCCGCGAGCAGGTCGAAGCAGGTATGCAATACTGTGCCGTTGAACTCTCCTTTCAGTGTAATGACGTCTCCGAGTGACACCGGAACGAAGCACTCCAGAGTATCCATGGGGTGTTTGGCGAAGTGGGACTCTGTCGGTAAGATGTACTCCGGGCATGGGACACCATTGGCGCATACCACTAGGGTGCAATTCTGATCGGTGTTGGGCTTGGCGCACTTCATGTCGGCGGTTGGCGGCTGTCTTGGTATGGGCGGTGCTGATGTTGGAGTGGATGGGAGCAAAGGCCGAAGGTGTGTGAAATTGTTTGGTAGTGGAAGGTCGGAGGTGGACGTTGTTTGCTGGTAGAGAAAGGATTTGAGGCGGTCCTTTTTGGCGTCGCGGCGCTAATGGAGCTGGGTCACCATGTCAACATATGATTCTCAACGGCAGGTCTGTGCGTGCGCAACCAAGCATGTGCGTTGGCATGTGCTTGCTCGTGTGCTTGCTTACCAAAGGAGTGTTTTCGCTTTTTTCTTTGTGGGTGGTGGAGGTGTCGCCGGTATGTGGATGTCTCGATAACGGTATAGGATGTAGCCGGAGAGAAGAGGTCGAGTTGAGAGGAAGGCTGTCGGGAGTTCTGGGATGCTACCGGCGCAATCGAGATGAGAAGTGGTCGAGCCTAATGTCAAGGCTGGCGACCAGAGTTGAGAGAAGGGCTGTCGGAGGTTCGGGGACGCCGCCGGCGCAATCGAGACGAGGGGCAAAATGTTCGGGATCGAGGTGGCGGAGAGATGGTGTCTGGTCTCAATTCGTGACGTCCCGGCGCATCGGACTGAATGGCTATTGAAGTAGGCGTACTTTTTTAGGGGTATGGTAGTGTCAGTGGGTGTTCGGATATGTGTTGGAAGGAGGAGTTGTGTCGTGTCTGTGGTGTAAGATGCTTGGTGTTGGAAGCAAGCTTTTTATGTAGAGCTGAATACCTGCAAGCCTCGTGATTAGCCTGTCCCGCGCGTTGAGATGGAGAGCAAATGATGCGAAAGTATCCGTGATTCCACGGGCGTTGGGTGAATTGCACGTTCTCGAACTTTGGAGCCCATAAGATACGGCGGGTGAGTGGGCGTGGGACGAAGCTGTAGCAAAGCCAAACTGGCTCAGGCTGGTCGGATGGAGTGACGTTAAACAGGATGCTGCAGTGGGTTATGTTACGGTTAAAGCTCTCAAATACCTGGACAGTACAATGGAAGTAGAAGACGGATTCAAGCAGAAGTGTCTCAAACCTTCAAGCTCCGTACAGATGGATACAGAAGCACGTAGCATGTAATCGTCCCGCCCAAAAAGCACAAGGGTATATCCGGCAGCAACTCCTAGCTCACTCTCAGCTCCGCCATTTCCTAAACAACGAAGCGAAAGTTCTGGCTCTGAATTAACCACCTCCTCCCATGATCTTGCTTTCCTGTGCCTCTCCCTCCAACCTCCTCCTTGTTTGGCACGAGCACCATGCTATCACTGAACCCCCTCACAGGCCCTTCTTTCCGCTCATGCAGTCGCACAAATCCGCTGACTTGCACGACCAGGCTCATGTTCCGCTCAGCGTCGCGCTTGCTGGGCTTGTCACCCAAGCTCGCCATGCTCGGGTTCATGACGTGCACATTGACAGACTGCGGCTCAAAGTGCGTCCACGGCATCTGCTTCTCGAAGCGCTCCTGGAAGATTGATGCATCCTGGAGCACCTCTCCGTTGTAGCTGATGTGCGGAACACCACGGCCGTTTACGATGGGTGCTGTTGGTACGTAGAAGGATTTGATCTGATTGCGGGACCCGTCGAGTGCTGTGTAATACGCGTCGACGAACTGTTCGCCGGTGTCTGTAGACACGCGCGTGTAGTCCGTTTCCGTGAGAGTCGCCATGTTGATGGTGGAGGAATGAGAAGATGGACGTGATGTCTGATGTGAAGTCGATCCAAAGCCGGCGCCAAGATTTCACGAGCGGGAAGAGCCGTTGGCGAACCCACTAAGACGGAATTGTTGGACGACCGCATTGGACTCGACAAGACCAGCGACGACACCTTCGACACCACCTGACACCACACCACACCAGTCGCCCACCATGCCGAAGGAAGTCACCGACATCAAGAACTTCATCGAGATCTGCCGACGGAAGGATGCCTCCTGTACGTCCACCTAGAACCTCCACTCGCGGACGCAATGAATCGCAACGAGGGATTGGCGACACATCTGAGTAGATGGCTGACGAGATGATACAGCCGCGCGGATAAAGAAGAACAAGAAGGTGGGAGGCAGCGCGCAGACCAAGTTCAAGGTCCGCTGCAAGCGTCACCTCTACACTCTCGTGCTCAAGGATTCGGACAAGGCGGAGAAGCTGAAGCAGAGTCTGCCACCAAGTACGTGCCGCTGATGCAGTGAACGTCGCTGTTGGATGTGAAGTGAGGAGGGCAACAGCTAATGGGTTCGGACCACAGGCCTCCAGATCAGCGAGACACCGAAGAAGAACGCCAAGGGCAAGCGGATCGCGAAGTCATGAGCGGAATGAGAGGAGGTCGCATGAAGGCGTTCGGGAGGATGCGTGTGGACATGACTGAGCAGTGAATCATGGGCTGAAGTGCAGCGGTAGCGGCATCACACTCTACAAGAAACAAGTCCAACAATCCAAACCAGCGCAACGGCTTCGACCATTTTCCCACATTCGACTTTCAAGAGGACAGTATCTGCCGGTTTCTAATGGTGAGCACCTTACGTTGTATATTCAAAGTGCGAGTCTCAGTAGTTTCCACTTTTCATTCCCCCTTGACGCCAAATCGATATCCCTCCCCCCTATCCAAATACACCACCCCACTCTCCAACCCTGCCTCTTGAACCGCCTTCTTAAAGTCCTCCAATGGGCTCAGAAACACATCATAGTCATCGTAATGGATCGGCACCGTAACATCCGGCTTCACCAACTGCATCAGCTTCACGCCCTGCTGTGCATCCATCGTCACCATCAACAGCGGAACTTTCGGGCTCGGGATCGTGGTGCCGCCCAAATGCACGAGCATGAGATCGATGGGCTTGTCGGCGTTGGTGTACTTCTCTGGGATCTGCTTGAGGTCGTCGACGAGCAGAGTATCGCCGGAGATGTAGATCCTGTAGCCACAGTTGAAGGCGGAATCGGTGGAGTAGCCAAGCTCAAGCATCCAACCGTTGGTCGGTGGGACGGCGGAAAGGAGGTCGTTGGCTACGCTGAGAGGACCGGGTGGGACGTGTTTGCCGGGCATGCCTGTGACTTTGACCGCAGGCACAGACGCAGAGGCACCAGAGCTTGAGATGTTCATAGTAGCGGACTCCCAGAAGTCAAGATCATGGACTGCAGTGAACTTTTCGTCATCAGACTTCTTGTCCTGCAAGCACTCTTTCGCGTGCGGTGTCGTGACGATGGGCAGATCTCGTCGTAGCTCAGCTTCGACTTTCTGATCGAAGTGGTCGGCATGGTAGTGGCTCAGGAGTACCACATCAACGTTCGGCAGGTCCTCTAGATCAATGGCAGGGTTGGTCTGGCGGGTTCCTTGGACTCCGGGCCCGAGGTGGACGTGGTCACCTGCGTGGAGGAAGTTGGGGTCTGTTAGGATCCTGATGCCTTGCCATTCTAGGACTGTTGTTGCGGTGCCGATGAAGCGGAGGTGGGCGTTCTCGTTGCCATCGCTGCCTCGAGGGTGGATGTGGGTGTGTTTTGCCTCTGGTAGGTTTGGGGAAGGTGTCGCGCCTGACCGCAGGGGAGACTTTTGCTGGCGAGGATCGAGGTTGAGAGTATGCTTTGGTACTTCCAGGTTGGTCATTTTGGTAATAATGTATTCTCTTTGTATTGTATCTTTCGTGATGATGGGAAGTGTGATTTAACTACCTGTCGAGACTTACACATAGATGAATGCTGGTCAAGTTTACGTGTGCCATCGCTTCAAATGCCTCTCGATGTGGCAATCATGATGCCACTTACCTTTCGGCTGCACCTCACCGTTGACAATGACTTTGGTGAGTATACTGTGAAATGCCGTAGAAGTTGAGTCTCGTTTTGAAAGCATGATTCAAGCTTTGAGGACTATGTAAACAAACACAATGATCTTTGGCCGCGTTGCTCAAGTTCTCTAGACGCTTGGTGCCACAGCTAGGTAAGCAACCATGTCAAGGAAGAAATCTTGAGAGCAGAATCAACATCTCCAAATCAGTGAGCCTTCCGCATGGCTCTGGCCATGTGAGCTCCCAATAATGACGTCCGGCTCCATAGCTGCATAGCTACCATGATGAGTTCTCCTAGGCAGGACCCAAGCCAACGACCTCAGCACAGTCCGGAGAGTACCAGATCCTGCTGAGGAGAAGTCCGCGCCACCTCTCCAACGCCCTATCCCTACTCCGTCGACACCACCGCCCTGATCCACTCTTCTGAAGCATACTTCAGCTCCAGCACCTCCAACTTCGGCCAACCCTTCTCCTTCGCCCACGGCATGTCCTCCTCCGTCACCGGCATGTACGTGAAGTAGTCCAGCTTAGCGTTGAGATTGGCGTGCATTCTGGTGTAAGCGTGGTCTTTGAAGAAAGAGTCGTCAATCTCGTCCTCTCCATCGACCTCACCGTCTTCCACGCTTCCCAGGTCCTGCTCGACACTCTCATCTTCCGTCTCTTCCGTCTTCGAAGTGTCGTCGCTGCTCTCCGCACACTTCATGAGCTTCTCACGCTCTGTGTACTCCTCGCAGCGGCTACAATCACAGCGATGGTGGTAGGCGTGGCGGTCTTCCGGGCGTGGAGGGAGTCCGTTCTCGATAATCTCGGCAGCCCTGCGCGCCAGCGACCTCAAGCTCCCAGCAATCTGTTTCGGAGCATCGGGCGGCAGCTGATAGATGTGCGTGAACTTCTCTGCCGCTTTCTTCCCGAAGAGACTGGTCGACTTTCCCTCCTTGTGAGCCTGCAAGATGGCCTCACACGCAATACGCAGAGAGCCCGCTCGAACATCCCCACAAGCCCTCAACTTCATCTTCTTGCCGCTTTCGCCATAAACAATATAGTTCCAGTGCGCCGTCCCGTGCATGTTGTGATCCAGTGTCTCGCGGAAGATCGACTTCGCCAACCAGTGACACCTGCTGCTGGGATCCTTTGGCACGGTATCCGTCAAGAGCATGGTTGTACGGACCTTCGGACCTTTGAACTTGCAGCTCTTGTGAGCGTTCGACTGGTACTCGAAGAGAGCAAGTTTGCGCAGTTTGTCCTCGACCTCGCGCATGTGATCGTGGAGCAAAGCAGACTTCTCCAAAATCACGCAGCTGACGTCTGGAGAGAAGTTCGTGTGGTAGCGGATACCGCCAGCCACCGTCATCTGGCCAACGACGTGACGAAGAGCTTCAGCAAAGATGTTTTCGTGGCGGAGCTTGACCAATAAACGCAGGAAGAAGCTGGGACGGTCGCGAACCTCTTTCCAGAGCCCGTGGAAATCCTCGAAGAGTGAGCCGAGAGACCGAGCAATGCTGGGGAGGAACTCGTAGTAGTCCGCCAAAGCACGGATTTCGACGACGGTTATGAGCTCAGCCTCTCTGCCCTCGTAGCCATCTTCGTCCAAGCCGAGATCGAAGGGTTGTTGGAACAGGAGCGAGAACATTAGCTTGTGCATGTAGACACTCTGCTCCCTAAATTTCCGCGACTTCGCTGCGATGCTTGCTGGTGATCACTGAAAGCTTGTACAACTCCTTTATCAGACCTGACCAATGGAAAGCGCAGGCATAGTTGATTCCACGAGATCGGACTTCTTGGACGGTTGACGGCGCGGAGTCACCCTTATCGGCTGTTGGTAGATGTCAGAACAAGTGCAGAGTGACGACTCACCTCGTCGGTCAGGATGAACGTCTCCTCATCGTACGCCAGCTTGTAGTCGAAGACCGTGACACTCTCGCCGGTAGACGGGTGCAAGATCTCGCGACTGCTACCGAAGCAGGTGTGCCCGAACCCCGCAGCAAAGCGCGGCGAAGCCTTGCTCAGCACGCGTTTTGGCAAGATCAGAATGTCTTTTTACCTCTCCGAGAGCCGGATGACGACGTTGCCATCCTGGTACTTGAGCGCGGATGGTTCCAAGCCGAGCGAGAGGTCCGGGAATGCGGCCGCAAGCAGATTGGTGTCCGCTTGAGTGCCGGCCATCTTGCTTGCCAAATGGTAGTACGGAGGTGAAAAAGGGCAGGAGGTGAAGAAAGAGCTTCGAAGCCGTGAAGAGTGGAAGCAGGCGCGAGGTAACCGACCGAAGCAGATGTGCTAGGTCGAGTGGTGTGTGTCAGTGGTAGTACGCCGATGCTGTCGTGGTTCGAAGGGATGTGGTTGTGTGTAGAGTTATTGATGGAAACTTGGTGGGTGGAGCCGGAAGATATAGCAGTTTGTCGAGTGATATATCGCATCGTTGAGCAGCAACTTGAAACGAGCCAGTCCGAATAGGAAAAGCTCTCATCCAAATTGGCTTAGCTCGGTGAATGCAGAGGCCATGCGCCGGGCCAGCGAGAGCATGTGAGCATAGATTCCATAAGTGAATAGCCAGTTACGTCACCGTTAGGAGATGCACGGCATCGTAACACCCTCGGCAGGATGAAGGGGGGCCCGGAATAGAGAGCAGCCGGCGCCGGGTGAAAGTGGAAAGCGGTCTGTATTTTATCGCAGCTGCGAATGTTTGGTCCGTTGAAGACGATGGTATCTGGTACTTAGCAAAGATAGCAATAGCATACAACCGACAGAACAAAGCGCTCAAACCCAACAAAGAACGCCATCGCTCATGCCATGCAAGTATGATACAAGCCGAAACAACAACAAACACTTACAAAGCAACGCTCACGCTTGAACGACCTGCGGTCCCTCCGCTGCCTCCTTCCCAGTAACCGGGTCCCGTCCCGCCTCCGCCTGCAAAGGCTTCTCCGCCTCCGGCGCCGCAGCAGCAGCCGGTTCTTCTGCCTTCCCAGCCTTTGGCTCGGGCGTCTGACCGGCAGGATCAGGCACGACTATCTTCTCCAGTGTGGGTGTCTGCTTGGCTGCAGCGTCGTCTGCTCGCGTCTCGACTTTCGGGTTGGGAGATTCGAGTAGCTTGCCATTGGTATCGCGGGGCTTGCGCTCCCAGCCAGTCTTAAAAAGTTTGCCGAGCTGGAAGCGCGGGAAGGCGTGAGCTTCGGTGTTGAAGACGACGTCGGTGAGGGGCAGGATGTCGGTGGGGGAGAAGAGGAGGTAGAAGTATTTTAGAGTTTCGGCCTGCAGCAGATGTTAGCGAAGGTTTGTCGTTAGCGGACGAGAGAGGAGGGAAGACATACCAGCCAAAAGCTCTCCATGTTATCCTTCTGAGGCGGCGGTGTCGTCAATACGGACGTCAGACTCGTATAGCCAGTTCCGTCTTCCACGGCCGTCCACTTGACGAAGCTCTCAAACATCTCCCAGCCCCAATTCCTGTACTTCTCGTCGCCCGTAATACGCCACATGTAGAACAGACTCTCGATGGTCTCCGGTCGCTGCAGGTTGTGCGCGTCCGCGCCTTTGATCATGAAGTCTTCGTGGCCAACGAATTCATCCCCAAGCCCCGACGTGTCGAAGGCTGCTGGCGGGGTGGGTCTGTTATCAGCGGTGAACTCCTCGTACATCAACGGTGGGTCATGAAGGTTGAAGTGCGTGATTTCTCCTGCGAGACCAATTGGTGAGGTCTTGTACATGCCCCAGCAGGTGTTCATGAGCTCTTCTGCCAGCCGCATGTCTTCGTCCTGGCGAGGGCCCCAGTTGGGCTGAGCCTTAGCTTGATTGAGTGGTAGACCTCCAGTCGCAGCGAGAGCGATGGTGCCGGGCATGAAGCAGACGAGGTGGTCCATCTTCGGACTGAGCTTACCGCCAAGTCCATTTGGCCTCTCGGCTAGGACAGTGAAGTTCGACGGGGCGCTGTAGGTGATGAGATTCTTCTTGACGCCAGCTAGGGTTTCGTTCCACATGGCTTGGTACACCGGCTCTTGCTGTGATGTCTGCAGGAATTGCTTGATCAGGTACTCGTAGTAGCTGTCTCCTCTGCTGCCGAGTCTGATGTTCTCGCCACGGAAGTTGCCACTGTCGGCGTAGATGAAGATGGGTACCAGACCGTCTTTCGCGTTGTTGTCGTCGACCACTTGCATGACATGCTCAGCGTGCTCCCAGTAGTTGTTCTCGCCAGTCAGGTTTGCCAGATACTTCATCTCGAGCTGCAGAGTAGTTGCTTCAGCCGTTGATGAAGCACCGCCGTCCGCATGGGAAGGTATGCCCAGCTGAGTGTGCAAGTTGACGCTTGCTAGTGGTACTCCCGACGTTGTCTCGTAAGCTCCCAATAGCCGGTCAGCAAGGTCCGTAGCCTTTTCGATGTACAGATCATCGCCAAGGTCGTCGTCAACCATCGCATAGGTCTCCTCAACCCTGTTGCTGAGGTAGTGAGCCGACAGCAATCCACCAAGCATCCGAATAGTCGTCTCGAAAGTATTGACATCGTGATCTTGATCATAAGTCAAGTTATGGTGTATCCACTGCCGGGCCTGCGCAACCTCATCCGTAAGGTTCATGATCATCATCGTGTCCAAAGCATCCACAATGATCCAGCCCATGCCGTTCGGCACCATCTGCCTCTTGCCCTTGCTGACCGGATGGAACTCGTCGTGGCCCCATGCGTATTTGTTGTACCCATCGAAAGATAACTTGAATGCCTCCTTGACCTTCTGCGCTCTCGAGTTCCAGTCCAAGGCCGCACCTCCTCCTCCCCCGAACCACGATGTCTTGCTCTCCGTCTTCTGTGTCGCGGGTGCCTCATCCCTCGTAAAGTACGACAGCGGCGACAGTATCCCAAACCACCAACTTATGACCGCAAACGTCGTCAGCACCGCCGCAACGGTCCTCTTCTGCTTCCACCAAGCCACCTTCCTCCTGCTTCCCGGGTATGAAAACGGCTTGTCCTTGTACATCGGCAGCCCATCCTTCTTTTCGCCCCCAAAGAGCCCGCTGACCGTCTCGCTAATGCCATTACCGCTCGAAGAAGTACTCGGCGCATATTTCGACTGCGCACTCTGCCATTGCTCGGGATGCCGCTGCGTCGGTCCATTCTGAAAGTTGGGCGCGTAGGACGACATGCTCGCTGCCGCCTCGTTGGACACCTCCTGCAACACGTTCCGCCCTACTTCGGCCGCTTTGTTCGCTCCCCGTGCGAGATGTTCTCCTAGATTCGAGGCGCGTGACTGGAGGATCGAAAGAGCTGGTCCAGGAATTCGTCGTAGATTGAACGGGTCGCGGTTGTTCATACCAGTCTCTTCATTTTACTTCCAATACCGACTGTCCTAAAGGAATGACAAGAAGTGTATAGTCCTGCATTCTTACTTTACTCCGTTCACATGCTGCCAGCTGGTCCAACCGGGGCCCATATGCAGGGATGAAGTCGATGGCTAGGAAGGACCGAGCCGCGTTAGCAGCTGCCTGATTCGGGCGCCACGTGACGATAGACGTCAACTTCAAGGCAACTTGTCCTCCCAAATCGTAAACATCTGTCGAGCTAAGTCAAGCTCTCGAAATTGCAACATCACTCGACTCTTGCCTACATAACTCTTCTGCCAACTGATAACGACCCAACGCAAAAATGCCAACCCCAATAGACAAAGCAATGCAATCACGAGTCCTCTCCCCCTTCCTCTTCCCTTCTTTCTCTCTCACTCCCGACTAACACAATTCCACAGAACCTCTTCCTAGGTTTCGCAGGCCTAGTAACAGCCGTAGCCGCCTGGTCGATCTGGGGCCAAGACATGTTTCCTTCCCAGCCCGAACCAACCGGCGAGCCAGAGACTTGGACTACCGAGGAGATGAAGGCATGGTTGAGCAAGGTACGCCGATTTCCTGGGATGAATAGCAGCGGTGGCGGTCGTACTGATGGGGGCCTGTAGCGAAATCTTTACGTAGGCGGGGCGGAGACGAGGGAGGAATTGGTGGCGATGGTGAGGGCGGCGGGGCGGAGATGAGAGAGGGTTGATGGGAGGGGCGTTGAGGCGATTAGGGCTTGATGTCGCGGGCCTTTTGGCTCGGACAGCACGTCGCTTCCAAGAATGATTCAACGTTATAAACGTCTCTAGGCTCTAATCTTTGGTCTACGCAGGGCAATGCAATCAACGCAATATAGAGCAACGCCACGTAGCCCAGCCTCAGTCACCTCCAACCACCTACTTACTCAAGCTTCTTCCTCCCCCCAATCTTGTCCGGCTCCGCCTTCGCCATCACCCACCCCCGCTCCACAAACTTCAACCCCTCATCAATCGCAATAATCGGCACACTCCAACCCATCACAATATACCACTCATCCCACCCCAACGGCACGATGCCGAAAATCGTCTGCAAGATCGGCGTGTACAGCAGGATGAAGTGCAGAACCATTGAGAGGGTGATGGCGTAGACGAGGATCATGTTCTTCCATAGCGGGAGAGTTAAGAGAGATTCGGAGGAGGAGAGCGCGTTCATGGCGTTGAGCATTTCGATGACGACGAGGATGGAGAGGGAGACGGTGGAGGCGGTTTTCGCCGGGGTGGTAGTGAAGATGGCGCAGTCGATTTGGGGGAATGAGGAGGCGCAGCGGTGGAAGTGTGTCTGTGGCGTCTTTGTTAGTGCATGAAGGATTGGAAGGGAATGGAAGGGAACGTACGAGTTGGTAAAAGGTGATTTGGGGTCCACCTTCGTAGTACATGAACCACCATGCATACCCGCCTACCGTGGCCAGGCCGACGTAAGTGCCGATGACCATGTAGCGGAAGAAGAGCCAGCCTCCTACGAGAGGCTCGTCGCGTTTCCGGGGTGGTCGGCGCATCACGTCGTGGTCCTTGGGGTTGAAGCTCAATGCCGTAGCGGGCAGTCCATCCGTCACCAGGTTGACCCAGAGTAGCTGTACCGGGATCAGAGCCTCCGGCATGCCCAGCGCAGCGGTCAGGAAGATCGAGACCACCTCACCGATGTTGGACGAGATCAAGTATCGGATGAACTGCTGCGTGTTGTTGTATATGCTGCGGCCTTCCTCAACAGCCGTCTCGATCGTCGCGAAGTTGTCGTCCGCTAGCACCATATCTGCTGCAAGCTTCGCGACATCAGTACCCGTGCCCATCGCCACACCAATGTCGCTCTTCTTCAGAGCTGGAGCGTCGTTGACACCATCGCCAGTCATGGCCACGACTTCGCCTGCGGTCTGCAGCAGATCGACAAGCTTGGACTTGTGGCCTGGCTCTGTGCGTGAGAACAAGGAAGCAGTCTTCGCAGCCTGCAGCTTTTCGGTATCGGTTAGATCATCGAATTGGCGGCCAGTGTAACTCTTCCCCTTCAGATCCTCGTACTCGCCAAACACACCAATCTGTCTGCAGATCGTCTCTGCGGTGTTCTGGTTGTCGCCAGTGATGACGACGACTCTAATGCCAGCGTCCCTGCACTCTCGAATGCTTTGCGCCACCTCCGGTCGAGGCGGGTCAAGCATGCCTACGAGACCAAGCAGTGTCATTCCCTGCTCAAGCGTGGTGTATTCCTTCGACGTCTTGGCGTTTACGGTGAGCGGCGAGGTGACGTTGTCGACGCTGGCGAGCGCAATAACTCTGAGTCCACGGTTGCCGTACTCCGTCACCTCCTGGTTCAGCAGCTTGGTGAGCTTCTGATCCAGCTGCACCCTCTTGCCGTCCTTGCCAACCAAACAGTGCGTGCAGCGATCAAGGATCGACTCTGGAGCGCCCTTTACAAGCAGCTTCTTCGTCTTGTCCGAGTTACCCACGAGCACAGACATGCTCTTGCGGTCACGCGAGAACTCGTATGTCCGGAGCTTGGGTGCTGTGTCTTCGTAGTCCTGGCTGATGTAGTGGAGCAATTCCTCTGGCTTGAGACCTCGGCGCTTCGCGTTGAACGGAGCGTTCCTTGTTCCGATCTTCTCAACGAGCACTCGCAGAGCGCCTTCTGTAGGCTCACCCACGTTTTGGTACGTGCCAGCCTTTGTGTCATACGATAGCCTGGACTCGTTGCACACTGCTGCGACCTGCGTCATCTGGAGGATCGTGCTCGATGAAGCTGCGAGATCTTCCACAACCTTACCACCCTTCTTGATTGTGCCCTCAGGAGCAAAGCTTGTGCCTTCAACAGTAAGCTCTTCGAGTCCAGTCCCGGCTTCGTCAATGTACACGATCTTGTTGACGCTCATCTGGTTTGTCGTGAGCGTGCCAGTCTTGTCGGAGCAGATGACGCTGCAGCTGCCGAGCGTCTCCACGGATGGCAAAGACCTGACGATGGCGTTCTTCGCGGCCATCTTTCGGGTTCCAAGTGCTAGACAGGTGGTGATGACAACAGCAAGTCCTTCTGGAATGGCAGCCACTCCTAGAGACACCGCAATCTTGAGGTAATAGATGGCGCCTTTCGTCCAGGAACCTCCGTGAGACTCATCGTTGAAATGTTGGATGTTAATCAACCACACGAGGATACAGATGCCGCTGATAACTTTGGCCAAAGTATCGCCGAAGTCATTGAGCTTCTCCTTGAGGGGCGTGGGCTGGGAAATCTGGGCGGTGATAGACTCGTGGATGTCACCGATCGCCGTGTCGGATCCAGTCAAGACAACAATAGCGTGAGCATTGCCCGTAACCACAGTCGTTCCAGAGAACAGCATGTTGACCTGATCCTGCTTGACAGCCTGCTCATCCTTGATCGGCTGCGTATCCTTGATCACACTCTCGCTCTCTCCCGTCAAAATCGACTGATCCACCCGAAAGCTGTTGCTGAGTATACTCAACACCCTGCAATCTGCGGGTATCCTGTCCCCAACCGCCACATGGATAATATCTCCAGGCACCAGCTCATCAGCCTTGATCTCACTGACCATGCCATTCCTTAGCACCTTCGCCTTGTTCGCCGAGTACTCTTGTAATGCCGCGATGGCTTTTTCTGCCGAGCTCTCTTGACTCACGCCCACAATTGCGTTAAGAATGAGGATGGTCAAGATGACCAGAGGGTCGACGAAGGCTGTCCATCCTTCTTCTTGCTCGAAGAGCGCTAGAACGAATGATATCGCTGCTGAGCCGAGGAGAATGATTACGAGCTGATCTTTGAACTGCTCCAGCACGAGCTCCCATAAAGGCGTGGGAGGGTCTTCTGGTATCGAGTTCGGCCCATGCTTCGATCGTGATTGTTCGACCGCTTTGGCGGAGAGGCCAGTGTTCTCAGAGACGTCGAAGTGTTTCAGCACGTCGTCGGACGAGCGAACGTATGCGTTGTCCATGGCTGGTTGTGTTATGGAGTCCTCCAGTTGACCTGTTGGATTCTAGGTGGGATGGAGGGATGTGCTGTTATATGCGCAGGATTGACAGTCCCATGGTAGGTCTCCGGTGCATTCGTCAGCTAGATTCCTTCCGGCCACGTATTCAGTACCTGAGTAATAGGACGAGATCGAGTGCAGGAGTGTGAAGGCACGTGGGGGTAATTCTCCGCAATCGATGAAAGCACACCTGGCTTCTCGATCAGATTTTCCCAGAGCCGCATCTGAGATCGTCACCAGGATGCAGGAACCGATGATGTGTAACATGTGATTGGCTGGGAATACTACGGAAGGAAGTCCTGTCGGCAGTCGCGTCTCCCTTGACTTTGGTGCATGTCCTTCACATGTTTCTCTCTCCTGCGGTCCTTGACCTCCTTCGAAGCTTCGTGCTCCTTCCTGTTTCAGCGTGTCTGCTGGGAGATGTGTGAGACATGGTTCGGCTGGCGAGATTCTGGGCCCAAACGCTCGTTTGCAAGACAATGGCGTTGGAGAAGCCTCTTCGAGGGGTGTGGTGTTGGGTATTCTCGCACGGATAGAGGGCACCTGGATCTATCGTTCGGCTACCAAGAAATATAAGACCATGTCGCAAGGTAGGCTCCAAATGGTCGAGAAGATGCATGCGCTGGCAGGGCGACATTGGAGCGATAAGGGGATGGCGTGACATTATGCAGCCTTCCGGTCAAGGTGAGCTGTGGTGGAAGGCTGTGGTGGCGGCCTCAGACAGCCTCGCGCACAGTGAGTTACTTCATGTTCCAATACCTTTTTAGAATCTATCTGCATCGCAGTCCTGTTGTTCTCATTTCCAATCCATGTGGTGATTCTGGCGTCCGTTTCACTCTTCTGAGCAGGCTTGGCACACTCAAACTGTCTCCCCAGGCAGACGCGCCCCTGACGCGAGGCATATTTCAACGTCACCTCATTCCAACTCTTCCACCTCCAGCAAAGTTCTCTCCTCCACGCACAACACCACGTCGCCTGTCACATCACCACCTGCGCTGGCACCCCATCTGGAGAAGCTTCTCTCCTCCCACCACCGGCGCCATGCAGCGCTACACCGTCACGATCGTCACGCCGGGCGGTCCAGCGGCTGGAAGGCCTGTTCTCCTCGTTCCTTTCTCGCCCAACGCTCTCGTCACTGCCTTCGTGGACGAATTGTTCAAGCGCATCGCGAGACAGGGGCTTGACCTTGCTCCCAACACTCATATCGCCACGCTGCACCTTGATAGTGAGACCGGCGCGCTGATTGATGCCGAAGACCTGTTGTCAGATGTCGTGCTGGACCCGAAGAATGAGAGCCTCTACGCCGTCTTTTCGAATAAGACAGCAGGCGTGAGCACTTCAGCAGCTCCCACAGCGGCTGCTCACGATCATGGAGAAGACGCGTCGCCATCTCTGTCTTTCCGAGTGGTGACACCCGCCACCGCCAAGGACAGGAATACGTGTCCGGTTCTCCGTATGCCTGCATCTGCCACAGTCCGCCAGCTCCATGAGCGAGTGGCGGAGAAGCTTGAGCTACCTTCGAGATCTGACGATGATGCCGATACGCACGAATGCAACTGTAGCCTGGCTAACAGGCTCGCCGATGTTCCAGCTCAGGAGAGCTCATTCCTGGTCGTGAGCGGAAAAAGCGTTGTCGAGCGTCTCCCAGTCGGACACACTACAGAGACGGCTGTAAGAGCTGCCCTTCGCCAGCGCTTCGGCGTCGACTTCGAGAACGAGAAGAGAGCAGCCCTTGTCGGCGCGGACATGCACCCCAGCCTACCATCCATCTACAAGAAGAACCCTATAGCTGCCATCTGCTCGAAGAAGCGTCACACTCCACTACACGCTCGAGTGGACGCAGGCGATGCAGACCAGAAGAGGACCCCCGTTTTGGACCTTCACACATACGAGCATCCGATACATCCTGCTTGTATGGACGTCACCTTGGGCGAAGCAGGTCTCACTGGACTGGCTGTAGATGGTGTCATCGACATCTTCCCAGTCAACCGCCGCACCACTGGCAACAATGCTGCAAGCATTGGCAAGTCGAGCATCTACCGTGCTCGCGCCCACTGGGAGCCTCCGGTCACTCAGTCAGATCGTGGCATGGCAATGTTTCTCTCTTCCTTGAGAGTCTTCGCGTCTCTTATACAAGACATGGCAGCCGACGAGAGGTCTCAAGACGCGGCGTTGCACGCTTTCGACCTCCTCACACAGTTCCCGCCAGCGCTCCGTACACTATACATTCTGGTACAAGGGAAGACTCCCACTGCCGTCGAGAGCGCCGCGCTGGCCCAGTCAATGTACACAGTGCTCGACAGCTTCATGAGCAACTTCACAGACATCGTTGGCACCGACCATACGCGAGTGTTCGAAGGCGCTAGGCTGTTCTTCGGCTTTGTGTTGGAGAAAGGCCGCACACTAAAGCTGTCTGCTGGGGACAGCACCCTGCCTTACCTCGAGAGCTTCAAAGCTGTGGCGATGCGCGACCATCGGACCAACGAGGCCGTCATGCGCGCTGTACAGACTACCAGAGGCCTTGTGGAATCCAGTCTCTACGACTCATTCCAAGAAGGCTGCCTCCTCGCCGACAGCCCGCTGCAGACATGGATGGTCAAGGATCCGCTGGACGAAGCTGTCTCTCGCGCGGCTGTGCTGTCTGGAGGGACTGTGGCAGAGCTCACGACCTTCTCGAAGAAGCAGCTCACTGAGAAGTATCGGTATCCGGACAATGGTGACATCGAGGCCGCTATCGACGTCGGAGAGTTCGCAGAGCTCAGCCACCTCGCTGAGCTCTGTGGACGCAACAAACTCACTGTATCGAGGCCAAGCCAGCTGGCGTCGGCGGTGGCTCCCTGTCTCACGTTCGACAGGAAGGCTCACCTCTCCGTGTACACCGGCGAGCAGGGTTGTAGCGAACCAGGCTACTCTTCCATACTGTTCCGGCCGAAGCATGGCGATGAGACGATTGACGCTGCGGTCGTTGAACAGCTCATTGCGCCCATTCTTGCTACATATGAGTCCAATGGTGAGTCGAAGTCATTACGAGAGCTTAAGAAACTTGCTAACAATTCTACTTCAGGTACCGCGGTCTTTGATGCTCTCGGCGGAGCGACCGTCAGGCGATTACAATCCCCTGACGAGTTACTTATGTTCTGCGTTGATTGCTCCGCCAGCATGCGTGACAAGACCGACTTTGCTGAAGTCAACGACGCACACGATCACCACGAGCCTACAGATCCAGATGCTTCCACCCTCGTTGATGTAGAGATGTTCAGCCGAGCGAGTCTCGACGATGCAA
The DNA here is from genome assembly GCF_035928015.1 of Saxophila tyrrhenica. Classification (NCBI taxonomy): domain Eukaryota; kingdom Fungi; phylum Ascomycota; class Dothideomycetes; order Mycosphaerellales; family Extremaceae; genus Saxophila; species Saxophila tyrrhenica. Next base: position 283,139 of record NW_027041753.1, on the reverse strand, counting down.
AGGATTACTTGAGTGAGTATGAAGGCACTGGCGACATGATTGCAATCGTGAGAAACTGGATGAACATCAACCCGCGCCATGCAGCTAGCCAAGCACTACGCATTCTGCAGACCATGCTCTCAGCATCCATCATCAAGAAGTCGGAGGACTTGGCCAACCGTCAGCAGCATGGTAGAGGATTCTACCATCTGCGGCAACAGCTGGCAACACAAGAGTCTGATTTAGCCAAGCTGAAGAGATCTTGGGCCAGCTTCAAGACGCATGAGGAGGCTGTGCTCGACTTCCTCATCTACCGAGCTTCGTCTGAGGCCCACGATCTTGATTTGTCCTGGACTTGGTCTGTCGGAGACGAGGTTCCAGCGGCCAACCGAGCCATGCAACACATACCGAATCTTGCAGAAGACATCGTGGACCTGCCGCACCATCTGAAGTGTCCCATTTCGCACACCCTCATGCTTGATGCGGTCACGGCTACAGACGGCCACACCTACAGCCTTTCTGCTATTCAGCAGTGGTTCGACATCCGAAACTCATCCCCGATGACGGGCTTACCGCTGGACGATATAGCTCTCACTTCGAATCAGGCTGTCTGCGATGCGGCGCGTAAATGGATGGAGGGCGAAGGGGTTGATGGGATTGAGCCAGCCGACGCACGGCCAGCGAAGCGTCTCCGGTCTGAGGAACTGGAGATCACTTTCAACTCTCGATTTGGCTCGTTCAAGCGTATAGTATCCGGTAAGTGCTATCTCGAGATACCGTCAAACTTTAGCTGGTGCTTCGAGCCCTTCTTATCTATGCTTGAACATGGAACGATCTGCTGACGTCTTTGCTTATCAACAGGGACCATGACTTTAAAGGATCTGTACAAGTTGGCCTTCCGCGGCACGCAGGGGAAGCACCTTGTCTTCCAGCTTTCGACCGACCGGTATGGACCACTTACCGCAAGTTCAGAAGCGACGGTGTCGTCTCGCGACATCCGCAACCAAGACCATGTCAACATCCGCATAGCCAACGACGAGCCCTCGAGCGTGGCCGCGAGTTCCACTGTCACTGACAACCACAACCACGATCACGTTCTGATCAAGGTTTACTGGACGAATAACACGATGCTGTTCGCCTACTGGGCCAAGAAGGATACCACAAATTCTCTCGCCTCGATTGTATGGAAGTACTGGCGCTACAGACTGCTTGTTAGCCCACACTGGGCTGTAAGTGCGATGCAGGTCTGGACAGACCTAGAGGATTCAGGTGACAGTAGGCTCAGAGGCACTCCGAACAACACTGACGGGTCTCTTCGGATGTGCTTCACCCATCATCACAGCTACGGTCATCTCGGCGACGAGAAGTTGCATGAGCGGAACGGCAACGCTGGTGCGACTGGCCCAATGGTACTGAAAGTCAAGATGAATACGCCGCACAAGCCAAAAAGGGAGCAGGGCCAACTCAGCAGACTGGACGTGCTCAAGCAGATGTTCGAAGCTCTCATCAACCGGACCCTTGCATACAACTACAAGACGCACATCGGACTGATCACCTTCAACACAACGCCAGAGATTAAAGTGCCCATTACCCACGTACTGGAGAATTTCAGACGCTCTGTCACCAGCATGAGCGCTCGCGGTGATACCTCGCTCTTTGATGCACTGGCACTGGCGAAGGATCAGTTGATTGAGAAGGCCAAGAACTACCCTGATGCGTAAGTCTGCAGCATTCCATCTCTCTGCCGAGCATCGATTCATCTAGTCGACCAGCTGCTGCATAGCCTGCTTGGCATGGAAGACAATGAGAACTTTTGCTGACTCTGACACAGGAAGAAGCGCATCATCGTGATTAGTGATGGTCATGATACCAAGTCACTCACCAACAACGCTGCAGATCTTAGTTGGGGCCTTCGTGAGACCGGTGTGGTCGTGGACAGTGTGTTGCTCGGAAACGAGGATAACGAGGATCTTCTTGCCATGTCATACGCGCTGGTGAGTCCTTTCGAAGGACAGTGGCTGTTATTCCAGTTCAATCACTGATATTTACAGGGTTCTTACCGCTTCCATCCAGAGACGCTGGCAAACGCATTGGCAATTTGCGAACTCGAGCCGTTCCTCTCGCTGAGCGAGCGGCCAGAGATCGCGTTGCCTTCCATGCCACGCAACCGCGCCAACTTCTTGACGCCGTTCTGGCATTCGAAACGCTACGCCAACTTCACCACTGTGAACGAGCAGATCTTTCCGGAGCGCAAGGCCCACCCTAATCTCGCCGACAACTTCGTGCAGCTCAGCGCCGCCACTGCTCGTCCCGCCGGCAGCAACACCGCCGCAGGCTCACGCTCCAACCTCCGCACCACCCGCCTGATGACAGAGATGCGCGCCATCGCCAACAGCCCGCACCCGAAATACGACGTCTACGTCAGCGAAACCGACATGAGTTTCTGGAAGGTGGTCATGGACGGCCCAGACGACTCGCCCTACGCCGCCGGCACATTTGTCCTCTACCTCCACGCCGACGAATCCTACCCAACCTTCGCACCCAAAGGCCGTTTCGTCACCCGCATGAAACACCCGAACGTCAACGCCCACGGCCGCATCTGCCACAGCATCTTCGACCGCGACTGGACTTCCGACATCAGCATGGCGACGCTGCTGGATTCGGTGTACGGGCTGCTGTTGCAGCCGGAGCACAGTGATCCGGTGAACACGACGACGACGCTGGGCTTCCACCACGATCAGGTGGAGTTTGCGGACGAGGTTAGGGAGCATGTGGCGAGGTACGCGGGGCATTCGAGGACCTGGTGGAGAGCGGACATTTTGGGGGAGGAGTATCCGAGTGATGAGGAGATGGATGGGGAGTTTGAGGATTATTTTGAGGAGGATGATGAGGATGAGCTCGAGGATGATGAGGAAGACTCTGAGCTTGATGGGGATGGCGATGAGGACATGTCGGACTGAGTGCTTGAGGATTGAGTGAGTGAGGACTTGCTAAGGTCGTGAGCAGTGGGAGTGGTGCTGGCTGAAGATCGCTTGTGTCTACATAGCTGATAGCCGATATCGCGCTCGAATCAATGACCGAACCGCATCCCCCTCCAGGGCCGTATAACTTTTTCTGCCCGTGCCACCGCCAATCGCGCCGTCGTAGTGCAATACGACCTGTCGCGCCCCTTCTCATCCATAGACACCGTCATCTGGGTATCGAGCACAGCACCGAACTTGACCTCCGCATCTCCGACCGCCTCAACAACCCCACGACTCCCTGCCGTCGACTTCGTATCCCTCAACAGCGGCGCTTCGAAAACGTTAGCAATCTCGAACGGACTCATCGTCACGTTAACGCCCAAAGTCCACCAGCCCCAGAACACAGGGATGATCGTCACAATCGCCACGAAATGCAGTAGTGCCGCACCAGCGAACCACCGGAAGTCAGATTCGAAAGCGTTGAAAGACCGCTCCTGTATCGCCGGCACGGACTGCGAGACCGAGATCCCTGGGTCCAGCAGTGCCGTGGTATTCCGCAAGCCCGACGCCGCAACGCCGGCCCGGAACATGAGGCTGTTGAACGCGGCGACGATGTCGGCGGTCGGGTCGCTGAAGCCGAGGGAATCGTGCCCGGGGGTGTCGAGGAGGTAGCGGAGGCTGAATTCGTTCAAGGTGTCGGTGTTGAGGGAGTTGGGACCGCCTTTGGAACGGAGTCCGGAGGCCTGGGAGAAGGTGACGTTGGCGTAGATGGAGGCGAGGAGGTATTCGCCGAGGACGGTAAAGGTCATTGGGACAACTGGGCTGCTGGCGTTGAGAGCGGTGTTGTTGGCCTGGATGTTAGTCCGCTTGGGCTCGTCTGAACGCAGTCAGGTGTGTTTGTGATGCCAACTTACCACTTGAGAGTCCTTCGATTGGTCTGGAGGCTGGGAAATACGCACAGTGTTGCCCTCTACCTGAACATGGTAGTTGAGGATGGCTGACACAAGTGTGCACGTCGTCTCTGTGTAGCTTCCGGACCAGTCGTCGAGAGCGACAATGCCTACTCTGAGGCTCATGAAATCACGACCGACGTAGTCGTGCGTTGCAGCCGGTGCTTCGATAGTGCTGACAAAAGCAGGCACTACATTGCTATCTGTACCCCAAGCCGCGGAGCTGTCGTTGATCATGGTGGTGGTAATCGTCCAGGTGTCGGTGCTGCAGTCCGTCATCTGCACGCCAGGTGCTCGGACTGTAGTCGTGCATATACCTCCGCAGCCCGATACATCGGCAGTGATAGGAATGTCATCTTTGTAGTCGGAGACGGCCCGTAGAGCACTAGGACTGATTGCAAACCCGCCGGGTACGTAAAAACCGGAATAGCCATTGGGAAGCTCTGGAGTGAGCTTGAAGTTGAGCGTTGTGGGCATAGACTGAGAAATCTCCTTCACAAACGATGCTCTAATGGCCATCAACCATGTTAGCGGAAACGGCTCGACTGTGTACGAAGGTACGTCCTCCACTTACCTTTGCAGGAGCGGGCCATCGATGATCACAAGAGCAGAAGCGATAGCAGCAGCCGTTAACCACGACGTGTGTTTGGCGTGGCGGATGGCATGCAAAAGTCCCTGCCCAGCTTCCCAGTGTCTGATGATTCCGAAGGTTAGCTGAATTTTGCTCGAGCAACAGGGGCCACAAGCCCAGCTCACTCGAAGTTGCAAGCAATCGACGTACCTGTGCAAGTCTGCAATCGTTCGTCCACAAGATGCCCGATACCACCAAGCAATCGGGAAGGCCTGCGCCAAGGAGAATCGAACGCAGATATTCGACACTGCAGATAATACGGCGAGGAAGACACTCGGTTGCCAGGTCCAAGTATCCAGAGGTTTGCCGTTTGATGCCAACAGCACTGCAAAGGAGGCGAGGAGGCAGAGTGCAGCCAGCAGCAACGAGGCGAGACCAACCAGTGGTCTAGGCCGCATGAATGTCGGAAGCCAAGTCAGTACCTCAGTCGTCGTACTGCAGCTGGCGAAGGAGGGCACGCTCCGAACCTCTGGCTTCTTCTCTGATTGCGTTGTGAAGTCACCGCTGAAGGACGGATTCTTACATGCTTCGGAGCGTACTCCCATACCGGCGGTCTCGCCAGGTCGTACATGAGCAACATCGCCATGGGCAGCGCCCGTTGCCCTGTCTAGAACGTTGAACATTGCTGGATTCTACGGAGACCCACGGATCAGCGCCGGAAGACGAAGCGAGAGTGCGCACATATAGCTTTCCAGCTTCCATCGCAGGACGCTCATTAACTCGTTCCATCGCTCGTGGCAGTTTCCGTTGTGGAGTTGTAATGCGGTAGGCCAAGTCGTTCACCTACTTTACCTACTCGACGAACGGCTTAGTCAACCCTCCTTTGTCAGCCTTCTTGCACCTCTAGCTCAAAAGCTTCTGCACGTTCAGGTCTAATCTTGAAGACTGCCGCAGCGATACGCCTTCACATCTAGAAGGGGCAGCGACAGTCGCAATAGCTTGTCCCTCGGGCGCAGACCACGTCTGTCCATGGACGGCATCGCCAGAACGTCTGGCTTATAGCAGGCCTTTCCCAGAGCTCTCGTCCGCTATCAGTGCGACTCGCCTGGGTAGCCTGGAGCTGCTCCCCTAAACTTGGCTGGCTAGCATGGCCGCCATATTCTAGGCTGGAGCTTACTGCGCATGACGCCACATCCAGACTGGTTTGCACGGCGGAGTCCTTTGGTGGGCTGAGCGTGTTGCCCCCGATGTTGGTAGCCTCTTCTGCATCCACAAGGTGAACCTCGTGTGGGCAATGCGAGAGCCATGTGGAAGGGATGGGAGGTGTAATCGTGGAGGGTAGGACGGAAGAGATGAAGTGCGGTCAAAAAGTCGCCGTTAGTCATACATTGGTCAGCCCTTGAGAAGCTCTTCGAGTCCTGAGCTCAAGTGTACGACTATACAACATTCGTGGATTGATAGCAGATTGCCAATGTACACCACCATCCGCACAAGCGTAAGAGCAAGCCCCCACCCACCCATCGACACACACCCACCCCCTCACCCCTCCGCCCTCACCACCATCCTCCTCCTCTGCCCATCCCCATCCTCAAACCTCCCCACACCAGCCCCAGCAAACCGCACATCCCCCGCCGCCGCTCTGCACGCCGCCTCAAAAACCTGCCTCTGCTCGCGCCGCTTCACGATGCGGTGGAATTGCTTCGCGTTGACGTATAAGACGTCTTGTTCGACTAGGGAGGGGAGGAAGGGGCGCTCAACATCTCCACTCTGAACGGGTCTGCTGTGTAATTGGGACGTTGCGTGGGTGTTGCCGTTTGTCTCGGTGGTGGTGTTCCTCTGATGAGGAACGGCGGTGAAGTGAATTGGACCGTTCGGCTCCAAGATGATGGATGGACTGGACGCCCGGGAGGGACTGTCGCTATGCTCGCCGCGGAGCGTCGGTGTCGGCGTCACCGTCCCAGTACTCAACGGCGGCGGCGGGGTGAAATGCACCCGCCTCACCCCATCCCTCCCATCCAAATTCCCGCGGCCGTCCGATCGAGCACTCCCCGACTCGGAGCGCGGTGGCGTTGCTGTTGCTGCGAGAGCCGCTTCCAGCTCACCAAGCAACTGCTCATCCACTTTCTCATTCTGCAGACCCACACTCTCCACATTGCCACTATTCACGCAATACTCTCGCCTCCGCGAAAACCTCCTCGCGACATTCTGGATACTGAAGCTGATCACCGTAAGCACGACCACGAAACCGATGAGGAAGAGAAGGCTAGCCATAGCTCTTCCTGCCTTGTCCCAGAAAAGCGACGGGAGATGTAGGAAGGAAACGCATGATGCCGCAGGCACGAGGGCGCTATTTGTGTCACCTGAGAAATGACCGGTGTACGGTGTGGTGCGAGATTCTTGGATGGGTGTATTTGCAGTGGTGCCACGTGGAGCGCTCTAAGGTGAGGGATTTTGGCGGGGTCGAGGAAAGATAGAGCTTGCCAATGGCTGCATTGATGAAAAGAAAACGAATGGAAGAAAATTATTCTTACGTTCTGTCCAATGGCCTCTGGTTAGAGCAATAGTTTTTGTGAAATGAGGATTCGGCTCCGCGTCGTTCTGTTCTGCGGTTCCAGCTCCTCAGAGTCTGTCGTGGATCCGCCTTGTGATCACAAAGCCGGCCTCGACAATGCGATGGTTCAGTAGATCTACGCAACCTCCTCCACCATACGTCCAGACCCCAGCGATGCAACAGGTCTACTAAACATCTCCCCCACCGGCGCTTCCAACCACTCCTCCGGCACCCCAATCCTACTCCCCTCCTTCGTGTTGACCCACCGCACATACAGCGGATCCGGCCGCTCCTCCTCGCCATCTTCTGCTCCAGGCGTCGCCATCGCATCAGCGTGCTGCTGTGCGATGATCTCGGCTCTGGTACGGCGTTTGGGAGCGGGCTTCTTGAGGAGTTTGTTTATGGTGTCCATCTGAGTAATACACGTTAGCAGACGATATAGGTATTGTGTATAATAAACGCACCTTCTCCTCCTCATTCCGCTTCTCAGACAGATTCTTCCGTCGCCTCGCCATCTCCTGGCGCCGCATGTCCTGCTCTGCATCGGTAAGGTGCTTCTTCTTCTGCGCTTCGTTTGAAAGAGCCATGAGGCTGGATTCTGGCTCTTCTTCGTAGACACCTCGCTGTCGCCGAGTGAGCTTGCTGAGATCGGGAGTCGCGCTGCGAGAATTGTCTTCGTCCTCGTCGCTGTCGTCTTCTTCCTCGTCCTCCTCGCCTTCTGCATCCTCGTTCGAGTCGAGTTCAGATAATTCCTCGTCATCGTCGTCCATTTCTTTGTCCTCCACTGACTTCATTGGTCCTTCTTGGGGAGCTGTGACTGTGACATTCGGCTTGACCTGGCCTGACGGGTGATTCTGCTTGATGATCGGAGGTGGAGGATGGTCGTCCACATCTTCCTCATCATCTTCTCCCTCTGCATCTTCGTCGTCATCCTCGCTGTCCTCGTTCGCCAATATCTCCTGATCTACATCCTCCATATCCTCATCCCGATCTTGCCTCTCATTCTCCCCAGCGGCATCTTCATCCTCGTCCTCGTCCGATTCCGGCTCCACTACAGTCCGCGGATTCCTGGTCGTGCGAGCAGTTCGTGTTGCCGGCGCTGGGGTAGCATCGCTCTCGCTCGGGTTGTCGGCATATGGATTGGGAGGTATAGGCGCGGACCCGGACGTTGCTTGACGGAGCTTGCTGGGTGCTGCTTTGACGGTGAGGCGGAGGGAGGTCTTGCCGTTGGCTGGCCGTGCTATGGATGCCGAAGGGCGCGACGAGGAGGGACTGGCGCGTCGGTTAGTACGGGAGTATGGGGCGGCGTTGGAGGAGGATGAGGTGCGGGTGGAGCGTCTGGCTGGAGGCATCGCGGGTGTGGTGGTATGGTGGCATAAGAGGTGGAGGTGGAAGAGGTTCGCGGATGTTGTGCTTTTCACAAATACCACCCCTCCAGTCGCTCCTTCCACGTTGCGTGACGCTTTGCGGCTGGCGACTGCCGCATATGCAACATCACTTCAGGAATGCAGACTTCACTGCTCCTGCTCCTTCGCTTATCGTGCATGTCGCTCACGTGTTCCCCAACCGCACTTCAAGCTTTTGCAGACAAAGGAATGCGAGACGTACCTCGAGCCTATCACTGCCGCAGGAGGCACGTAGGCGGGTAGATTTGACAGCGACGAGGTGTTGATTGGCGCTCCCGATGCGCTCTTCAGGCGCTTGTTGCTGTCGTGTCCTTCCATCGCTCGGTTTATGCTCAATCAAATGCTCAATCAAATCATCACTCGATCGCCTGATCGCTCGTAAGCGGGCGAGGATTGCTGCAGCGGTGCGACACTGTTGGCTGCAGGGGACGAGACGGTTCGATGGAGGAGCTGGTAGGGCTGAGCGGGCTGCATGCCAAGCCCGTCACATGTGAGCCGAGGTCCGCCTATGAGTTCAAGACGACTTCATCTGTTCTTAGGTCAACTCCGCCGCTACACAACAAGGGATTGCGCTGCCTCTGGGATAGGCTATGCTACGGTGACATCGGGACGACTTTGTTGTATTGCAAGCAGGAACGTTGGCGACAATGGGGGACGACGACTCGAACCCAGCCATTCCAGCATGGCAAAGAGCTCAGAAACAACAGCCAGCACCAAGTCCTTCAGAGGGGTCGGAGAAGGGCCAGTCAGCTGCAGACCAGGGGATCCGCGAGTATGAGCCGAAGGAAATTGAGATAGCGACTCCGGTAGAGCCAGCAGCGACAGCCGCAGCAGAAGAGATGTCTACGGAAGAGACAACACCTACGCTACAGCTGCAGCACATGCAGACGTTCCTCGAGGATCCTGCTGTCAAGAATGCACCTATGGAGAAGAAGCGTGCGTTCTTCGAAAGCAAAGGCATATCCAAGGAGCAGATCGATCAGGCTCTCAACACTGAACAGAGCCCGCTCAGTGTCAACGACTTCGAGAGCTTCAAGCAAACCCAGGACCCATCAGCGGTAGCATCGCCACCCCCTCGACAACAGCAGCAGCAAGCGTCAGGACCGCCCATCATCACGTATCCCGAGTTCCTCGTCGAAGCACACAAGCCACCACCACTCATCACCCCCGCCCGGATCGTCAACACCGCCTACATCGTCAGCGGCGTAGCCGCCATGCTGTACGGAGCAAGCAAGTACCTCGTCACCCCGATGTCCGACAGCCTGACCTCCGCCCGCCACGACTTCGCCACCCACAGCCAAAGCAAAATCGACGAGATGAACGAGCGCCTCACCAAGCTCGTGAGCAAAGTCCCCGCTCCCAAAGCCGAACAACCCGACGGCACGGCCGAAGACGACGAGAGCGTGACAAGCGACCCCACCGAACTCTACCACCGCGACATGGGCACGCAGACGTCTCCCCCACCATCCCGCACCTCCTCGCTCTCGTCTGAGGCAGCGGAGAAGAAAGACCCAACAGACCACGCGATCAAAGGTCTCGATATCCTCCACTCCCACCTCTCCGACGAACTCGCACGCAGCACAACACTAGAAACAGCCAACAAAACCCGCCAAGAAAGCCTCAACAAGCTGCGCAGCTACCTCGACACGCTGATGTACACCAACACGGCTTACGGGCCGATGTGGAACTCGAGCGAGAATTCGTGGAGCGATGTTGGTGCGGAGGGGAAGAAGGAGGGGAAGGATAAGGGGAAGAAGAAGGAGGAGGATGTGGTGGAGGAGTTGAAGAGGGAGATTCGGGGGGTGAAGGGGGTGCTTTTGAGTGCGAAGAGGTTTCCTGGGGTGGTGGGGAGGGCGGGGGGGGTGTAGTAGGCAAAGGACCTCGAAAATTCGCACTGGAGGGAAAAGAACTCGGCGGGTTATTGCGGGCGTGGTTTATGCTGGACTTCGACTCGGCTTGTTCGCGAGTTTGGAGTCCTGCTGGAAAGCTGTCAATGGTCAAGGGCTTATCGTGGCAGCAGAATCACGACTGCTGCCTAGCGTCTGGAGTCGTGCCCTCAGCTGCATCTCGCTCTGCGGTCGGCGGCCCCAGATTCCCAGCCTCTCGTTCAAGGCGGAGGCGCAACGTATTTGACTTCGAGTAAGCTCAGGCTCAGGGACAACCGCAGGAGCGCAGAGTCCCGCCGCACAGTCCCCGGGTCCGCGGACTGTGCGCATCGTCTCGTCCTACCCTGGCATGTTCTACACACCAGGCGTGACGGCACATCTGCCCACCGGGCACGAAGAGGGGGGAAGGATGAGGGATCGGTGGTCGACTTTGCGCTGTGGTTTGACTTACGGGGAGGGGGGTGTAGCTGAGTGGGTAGAGCGTGGAATTTGTGGTGATTGGGATGGTGGGGTATATGGGGATGCGACTTCCTGACCTTGCTTGACCTAGGATGCTCAGGTCGACGAACTTGTTGCTGATGACTACGTCCCCATTGAGATACTATCTTGATCGACTCAGCCTTCTCCCAGCGCTTCTATTACATATACCTCACCTTACAACTAACTTCAGAGAATAAGCCACAGTACGCAGGGACGCATCGGACGATGCAAGTTCCTACGTTCACTATACCCAAAGGTGGGATCCACTACAACATGTGCCTGCAGCTTTCACAGAACCTGCCAAAAGCTGAAACATGTGCTGATACTTTCCTCTTCAAGTACTGTGCTTCTCGCACGGAAACATGCATTTGCTGGGGTTATGCTGTGGCTGTACAGCTTCGAACGAAGTGATGGCTGCACGTCATGAGCATTGGTGTCTTGATGGTTATGTCTATATTTCTATTCATTTGAGCCGCGATTCTGAGGGCATACTTTTCGTCACCCGCGACATCTGAGCTGTCTGGTCAACAGCGGTCAAGACGTGCGGCGAAGCTGTAGCGGCAAAGTCTCAGCAGCCGACGTTTCCTGCGCGGATGCCGAAAACCTCTCCTTCTCGTGGCTGATCAATGGTGCCTTGCCGCCCGAACCGCAGCCTCCTTCTCAACAGCATACCCTCCTGGTCTTCTTTGTAGCTGACGGCGGGCTTGAGCTTCGGGTATTCTTGCGAGTCGGGATCCGGTGGGCCGTTGAGCTCGCTTGAAGCACCGTACTGAACCTCTTGCTTGCCAACGCTCCGTACGATGTCCGATGCGGTTCCATTGGAGTCCACGTTCCGCAAAAGAGGAGCATCGAACGCCTTGGCGATCTCGAGCGGGCTCATGCTGACCGACTGGGCTAGCCGCCACCAGCCAAAGAGATTCGGCAGCACAGCATAGAAGGCAAGCCCGATGACCGCGAAGGCGCCTCCGAGCCAGCCGAAATCGGAATGGTAGACCGGAACGGAATATGACATGGACGCACTAACTTTCTGCGAGACGCTTTGGTTGACAAAGGTCAGATTTGGCAAGTAGATGTACTCTTGTCTGGAACCAATGTCATCGACCGTGCCGTCGCTAGAAATTGTCGTTGTCGCCACTGCCGCTCTGAAAGTCAGCTCCCGGATCATGCTGAGCATGTCGTCGATGGGATCGTCTTAGGTAACGGGGTATGCATCGTTAGTGCCGGCTTTGGTGTAGAGAAGTTTCGTGCCGCGAAGATACTGCAGCGCCACCGCACCGTGGGGCAGTATGTCTATGGTCGGGCCCTCAAGAGCCAGCTGTGCGTGGCCAGAGAACGCGTTCGATGTCGCTAACCACAGACCTCCTAGCGTGCTCGGGAAGTAGGAGTTACTGCTCGACTCGTACGCCCGGTACACAAGGTACTCAGTCAAGTTCTCCTGGGGCGACTGAGGCTTCCTGGTGACCGTCTGGTTTGTCGCGAGTATGTTGTACTTCTGTGCGGCCTCCTGCAGACGACAATATCTCCAATCCAGAGTCCCGTTTCCTCCTCTGGTTGATTTGACCATGGAACTGAGCAGTATGGCTGAGACAGCGGCCTCTGACGCCATCTCATTGGTCTTCCACCAATTGGGCGTGCGAGGAAAGGCAACATCCGGGTCATCGCCGGTCTCGTAACTCTCAAGGTCCGCCACATCTCATCTGCGGCCGAGCTGAAGGTCACATTGCTCCAGAACATCGTCTGCTTTTGCGCAGCACGGTGATGGGAAGCTTTTGTTGTATTTCTGCCACCCTCCGAAAGCAGTTGCAGAGGGAGAGGGGGTGATATCGACCGTAAGGTTCGCCCGTTTGTGTCATGTCACTACTCTGGTGCTTGAAGACCGTTGCAGCAATGGGCCATCTACCAAAAGTAGGATCATGGAAACAGCCGCCACGGTAGTCAGACTGATATGCTTCGAGGTAAACAGGGCCAAACCGCTCTGTGCGTGTTCCCAGGTCCTGTGCAAAACGGCGAGTGACGCTCCCTACTAGCTTCGGTGCCATTAAGAAATGAGAGCGCTCTCGTCGAAGGCAAAGCGGAGCAGGGCATTAGCAATGGTCACCAAAACGGACAAAAGAACCGTGGGCTGGACGTCGTATCCTCGAACTGTCCAGTCGTCCAGCGGCATGCCGTCTGAAGCTTTCACAACCACAACCGCCGCAACGCCGCATAGTAGAGCAGTCCCGAGAGCCAGCAAGGCCAGCACGGGAGCACGCAGCCAGAAGCCGGTTCGCCATGGTCTTCCTCCCTTCAGACCGCGTAGCAATTCAGTGGCGTGACGACGAAAGGCTGAGAGATCCAGCCGATCTATTCTTCTCGGAAAATATTGAAAGCCTCAGTGTGTTGATGCTGACGACAGCGATGATTGAGTGCCAGGCCTGACAGGGTGCCTGCAATGAGTGGACTAGATTGTGGGAAAGCTCTTGCTGCTAGGATTCGGCATGCACAGCTTCATGTCATTCGTTACTCACAGAATTGCTATCCTGTGCATGAATAGTGAGGTTGCAAAATGCTGGAGCCAGGCGCGTCATCGTGTTGAGATAGGAAGATTGAGGGGACGTCCCGTGAAAGATGCCTGAAACACAACGAGCCAGCTGAAATGTGGTACATCTGCTGTTTCCCGCGCATGCATGAGGCTATGCAAGTCATGCGTGATTGATTGGCGTAAATTATGGCACCCAATTTTAGTCCTCTCCCACTTTCAAGGATATCCGGGGTTGATCTCGGCCTTTTCATTGAGATAATGTAACTTGGAGATCGGAGAAAGCAGCGCAGAAGTGCTGAAAGTCGCATGAACATATCGTGAGGCCAAGATAGAAGTTCGCTGAGTTACTGGCGGCCAAATGGATTACCATCTAAGAATGGACCAACAAGGAACCCGAGAGCCTTCGCTTGGTCGGCCGATCTTCTGGTCGCATACTGCACGACAGATCGACGACAACCAGGCCTGCTGTGATCGCTGTGAGGCGAAGTGCATATACCGCCCATGACTGTGGAAGATCATATTGCAATTTGATACGAGTCTCACAGAGGCTGCTCAACGCTCGCCTCTGACGGACCAACACCTTGTCTGCAGCTGCACAATATCATGATCTTCGTGCACATAGGCTGAGGTCCTCATCAATGAGCCAAGGGGCATAACGGTCCCAACTGCGGGCGACAGGCAGCGACGTACGACTGGTGAAAGGCCTTTTGTCGTTTAATCAGGCCTTCATCCGCGTGCGTCACCCGTTCATTGCGCCAAAGTCAATCTTCCTTGCAATCTTGTCGCCTCTAGCAGAACCATTCGGTAGCTCACCACCCTTCTTCTTCAACTCCTCGCCCATTGCTTCGATCCCGCCGCCTTTCTTGGGTAGATCCTCCAATCGACTAGGCCTGGGCGACTCCGTCCAGAACGAGTGCCGCAGAACTTGCTCTGCACTCAACCTCTTCCGCGGATCCAGCGTCAACATCTTCATCAGCAGATCCACGCCAGTCTCTCCAATCGCCCGGAAGCCCATCATCCATTGATCTTTTGACCGGATGGGGATGACCTCAGAAGGGGTCACATAGCCTTTCAGCTTCGAGACACCAGGCCAGTTGTCGTCGGTGGGCGTTCCGACCTTCTCACAGATGAGCTTCACCATGTTGATTTCGTTCTCCGGCCAGGCGCGGAAGAGCACATCTCGGGCTATAAGCTCTGCGAACACGCATCCGCAGCTCCATATGTCGACACGGCCGCCGTAGTATTGCGCTTGGAAGAACAGCTCGGGCGGACGATACCAGGTGGTCACAGTATTGTAGGTCATCGGTTGGAACGGATCAGCAAACGACCGCGCGAGACCAAAATCCGCAAGCTTGATTTCGCCATTCGCCGCTATCAGCAGATTGTTGGGCTTGATGTCGCGATGGAGAATGAAGTTCTGATGGCAAAAGTAGGTCGCACGCATGAGCATGAGCATCCAGCTTTTAATGTCAGCAGGTGTGTAAGAGATGTTGGCCGTATCCTGAACGAGCTTGAGCAAGTCGCCCTGCGGAAGATGCTCGAGGACTAGATTCAGGTTTTGGCCCTTGCTCGAGAAGACCGCGTGCAGCTTGATAATGTTAGGATGGTCCAGTTCCTGCAGGAATTTGATTTCTCGTAATGAGTCGTAGCTAATCCCGAACGCTTTCACCTCTGCTCCCACTTTGATCTTCTTGATGGCCACGAGCTTCTGGGGATCCGAGACGAGATGTGCTGAGAAGACGTCGGCATACTGACCAGAGCCGATCTTCTTGCCCTTGACGTACTTCTTCCGTTCTTGGTTGTCCAGTTGTTCGGCCAGATCAGCTACAGGCGCCGGAGAAGATGGATTCATCGGCTCAGAGGATGTCTTCTGCCGTTTGTACGGCGGTTCTGCTGGCACATCGAAGGCTGGCGAGGTGGCCATGCCTGTTCCTAGGAAAGATTGTAATGGGAGACTGTAGTTGGCCGCCTTATCCGAAAATCAATCGAAAGGTCTCAAATCAACCATCATCTAGTTATCCACTCGAGAGCGAATGTCGAAAGAAGGGCTGCCACGTGCTAGTCGACGGTGAAGTTCAAAAGAGAGGGCCGTGAGTAGTTTGCAGCACGCCCTGCATTTGCAGGCGTTGTTTTCAGAGCGTGCGGCGAGCTCGGGGGTGATGGATCGATGGCATTGCACTTTCGCTTGACAGATGAGCCGCGTACAACCACAACTATATGTACACTTGTTGATACAACATGGCTCTCAAACGCCCCCTCGCCTTCCTCAACCTCCCCACACCCCTCCGCACAACCACCTGCTCCCAATGCCGCCACCTCCACCGCCTAAACGCCCCAACCCTCCGCATCCCCAAACCAACCCCATTCGTCCCAGACGTCCAAACCTTCCTCACCCTCATCGGCCGCGGCCTCAGCCAACACGCCTCCAAGATCCCCAGCTGGGACGCCCTCTTCAACCTCTCATCAGACCAATTGAAGGAATCTGGCGTCGAGCCTCCACGCGCACGGAGATATCTGCTCTGGTGGAGGGAGCGGTTTAGGAATGGTATCATTGGAATTGGAGGGGACTTGGATCATGTGAGGGATGGCACAGCGGAGTTGAGGATCGTGGAGGTGCCGAGTGAGAGGCCTTTTGATCGGATAGCGACGTTGACGAAGGATCCGGGAATGCGGAAGATGATTGTGAATACGCCGCCTTCATTGCCCACGAACGAGGTGCCCACGAAGACGGAAGAGGAAGGGGGTGAAAAGGCAGAGACATCGGCGGTACGATCGGCTTCTCCTCCACCGAAGATTGACCCTGCAGATGCGAGGGCGGTTATAGGAGTGAAGATCTTCCATGGCAATGCCATTGGTGGGCGTGGGGTCCAGCCAGTAAAGGGCAACAGAGGATTGGCCGTGTTGAAAGTCCAGGAGGGACTATGGGAGAATCGGCAAGGAAGAAAGGTGGATGGTGGTGAGAGGCGTAAGGCAGAGGTGCGCGCGAAGCGGAGAGTGCAGGAGAGGAAGAACGCGAGGTAGAGCGGAGACTTTGTAACGATATGTGGGAGAGTCCATGCGGATGGGTCGGCCTCCAGTGTAGGTCGTCCGGCGGCAGGTCCTACGGTAGGTAGTCAGAGGAACTGTACAACTTAACCTTATCAAACTAGCATCTGTTCAGAAGGCGTCGGCGTCGTACTGTGGGTGGCGGCCAGTGACGGGTCAGGGTCGGCATCGGTCTGTGTTGCCCGGTTGCTGCTCAAGAACCCCGATCAATAACAAAATCAAAACTTCACCACCTCCTATCTGCTTCCGAATCCCCTCCACCGCATCTTCGCACTGAACATCGTGGACCGTCATCTCGAAGCGCGCCTCCGTCAGCTGCCGGATCGCGTAGGTAACCACCTTCACATTGAGCGCGGCGCCTCGACTGACCTGCCACCCAGGGCGACGGCATCCTCCAAGCCAAGCGCGACATCCGGTACATCGACGATTTCGACGAAGCGCTTGGCCTGCGCGAGCTGCGCGCAAAGATCGTCCACAAAGCCGGCATCCTGTGGCCCGAGCTGCACACCACCAGTGCCTCCTGGCGTAACGCCATGCCAGCGCGCGTCACCGCGAACAGCACGATGCCCCTGCGCCTCTCCGTCTATGCTGAGCTCTGCTATGGGTCTGGGTCGGTGGAGATCGTGCGGAGGTGGCTTGAGGGCGGTGCGCTGGAACGACTGGTCACGGCGTGGGTGAGAGACCAGCCGAACCCGACGCCAGAGGTCAGGTATCGCTTTCACGTGCTGCTGGCTTGCGTCATGTCGGTCGGTAAGTCCGCGCTCTTCACATCTCCCACCAAATAGAGATCACCATTTAATCTGTTGCTAGGCTGTAAACTCTCACAAGACATGATCGAGCTCACCGAGATGATCTTCGCACCGGACGTCGAGGGCATGGTTAGAAGGATCGACGCCAATTGGTGCCACAAAGCTCTCGCTCTAGCCCAGCTCAAATATGCCTACAACAGATACGCCCCGCCAAAGCCCGTCAAATACCGTAACGAAAAGCCTCTCGAAACCGCCGCCCGATGGACCATCCCACCAACTTACAAAGGGCGCGACTTGTTGCTCCCGGACATGGGCCCGACCAGAGTGTGGACAAAAACCTACGGCTTCGTCCGGCTGCTCAAGATCCGCACCTCGAACAAGACCACGCTGGCCGAAACGGTCTTGCCTCCTAGCGACCAAGCGCTTCGACTCCTTCCCGTCTTCCCAAACGACACCTGTGCAGCTTGCGGCAGAATCAAGAAGACCGACGGTGGTGCCCTCCTCGTTTGCGGTCGTTGCGGAGATCGGTAGTACTGCAGCAAAGAGTGGCAGGTCGCGCACCACCGGCTGCACAAGTCCGTCTGCACGGCCCCGGCGGAGGAGATGAAGACATTCTTGGGCGAGATCCCGTACAGTTTCACGAAGGAGATGGCTAGCTTCACGGCGGCGGACATTCAGGGGGCTTTCTGGTGTCAGCGTCGAGACGGGTTGCCGAAGGATGAGCTGGAGGCGCTGATGGAGAGCATGGAGGATGTGCGGCTGCACGGGTGGATTGATGATAAGGGCAGGCTTCGGAACAGCGCGAAGTTCGAGGCGGAGCGCTGGACTCCTCCAGCGTGATATCGGAGGGTTTGGACATGAGGCGGGAGAAGGCGTGAATGAGCTTGGGACATGACAATGCGGGTGGCCGCTTCATGGTATATTCAACATGCATCGTTGGGTAAGGACATGATTACAGCGTGATGGAGCAGCACGCGACACGCCTTTCACATGTAAACACGTAGCTGAGAACAAAATGTCAAGTTGGAATGAAGTCCGTATCTCATTCTCCCAAGGCAACTCCTCCCGATCTCGGCAAGCTCAGCCAGAAGCCAGAGCCGCTGCAGCGGAGCGGAGAGAGCTGTTCCCTGGCGCTCACTCACCCAAGCTCGACGACCAACGTGACCTCCTCTAACCTCACCTCTCGCAGCCCACACTCCGTTCACAGCGCCTGTCGCACAGCCAGAGACATACATTCAACATGGCGGCGGCAATTAAAGCGCTCAATGCGCGGATACGAGCGAATCCCGTGACCGACTACTTTTGCTCGACTCGTGAGTCTTCCCTCGAATGCGACGGTGTCATGTGCGAGATAGGAGGAGAAGAGATGGCCATACCGAGCGCATGGGATGGGACAACCAGAGCGAAGCACCTGCTAACGCACTTTACCTCTACAGACTTCTGGGGCCCGGCCTCCAACTTCGGCATCCCCATCGCAGCCGTAATGGACACCTCCAAAGACCCCGACATGTACGTCTTTCCCACCCCGATACCGGCAATGACGCCGCCTGCGCGTTCCGACTAACACATCCGTAGCATCTCCGGCCGCATGACCGCCGCTCTCGCGGGCTACAGCGGCGTCTTCATGCGCTACTCCATGGCGGTGACGCCCAAAAACTACCTCCTCTTCGGCTGCCACATCGTCAACTTCAGCGCGCAGATGACGCAAGGGTACCGGTTCGTGGACTACTGGTACATGGGCGGCCGGGAGAAGAGCTTGCAGGCGAAGGCGGACCAGGGGTTGGACAAGGCGGAGGGCGAGATCAAGGAGGGCGCGGAGAAGGTTACACAGGAGGCGAATGATATGGCGGGCAAGGTGGAGGGGATGGCGGATCAGGCGAAGGAGAAGGTGCAGCAGGCTGTTGGGAGGTGAGGAGGGTTTGAGAGGTGGGGATCTGGGGTATATGGTGGTTTTCTGTACAGTGATATACAAGAGTTTCGACGCGCGCAGAACGCTTCATTAATGCTCGCTTGACGTACAACAGGGATCAAAACATATGCGCGCACGGCATCGCAATGCCGGGGGTATCGTCAGTCAATCACAACCACACGGTAGCCACGGAGCTCACGACGACCAGCGCGAGGAGCATCCGCGACACACCACTTATTCGGGACGCAGCACCCGTTTGCACTACGTTCTTCTCGAACGCTCCCACGACGTTGCCTGGTGGGTCGTACTCGCAAACGAGGAACCATCCTTGTGCATCGTCGCCGTGGCAGTTGACAGCGCCGCAGCCGACGCTCGTCGTGCTTTTCCAGACCAGCTGGGTGAAGTGGCCAGTTTCTTCGCTGAACTCGCCGTCACCGTAGTCGTAGTCCTCTTGTTCATTCGCCCAGGCGTCGATGGCCAGTGTTGGAGTACCGTAGCCCAATGCCAGGTTCTCGCCATGAGGGCCGCCCTATCACGTATCAGTCTACTACTCTACAACTGGGTAGGTTGTAGGTCCTCACCGAATGCTCCCATATACACTTCTCAGCATGCCGCTGCCCAAAGCTCGCAAGCCCATCATTCCACTCCAACGGCTTCGCCTTATGCTGCTTGCGGAAAAAGTTCGTGCTATTCAGCACCGCCTGCTGGAACTCCTCGCCCCCATAAACGCCATGTCCACTTCCAATCGACATCCTCGCAATAGGCGTCGCACCAACAATCTCAATCGTAGTCGCGGGCGTCAAATGCTGCGTCGTAGCGTACGTCGTTCGTCCACTCGTGATCGTGGTCGTGAGCGTGAGAACCGTAGTCGTGGACGTGGAAGTCGTAGTCGAGGTAGACAGCAAGTCATTGGCAATCGCAGGGCCGGCTGCGAGCATAAGTAGTAGTAGCAATGAGATGAGTTGGCATCGCGCTGCCGGCGCGCGAGCAGGGGGGAGACGAGCCAGCGTCATTGTGGCTGCTGCGCTGATGAGATAGCGAAGCGATGCCCGGTTTTTGGGGGGAGGAATGTGGATGGTGCGCGTGGCTGAGGATCAGTGCGCGTGCATGTTGTTGTTAGAACTGGACGCATACAGATGGAGGAAGGAGAGTGTTGTTGTACTTGACCTGGATCTGTGTCTGGTGTGCCTTTCACCGCGACACGCTCATCTACCACCCGCCGCGCACCCATCAACACCGTCTGGCGTTTATTGCGGCATGAGCATCGCAAGTGTTGGCGCAGCGTTTCATCTTCCAGGTTGTCCAAGCAAATCGCTCTCGTCCGTGCTTCTCTTGATCTAGTCTAGCCCGCAAAGTTTTGCCGCGCTCACCGCCCGCGCACAACCCATAAAACCAGCTCAGCCTTTCCAATCTCTTTCAAAAAATCGATCAAAAACAACGGAGCCAGCCACGACCGGCACCTCGCTCGAACCCCATCTGCGGGATCGGGTACCACGGTGCCGCGTTGCCATTCATCTCGAAAGAGATGGAGTGGCTCTGAAGAACAATTCTCCTGGATTATAGGAAGGATGTCTTCAGATCACTTCACTGTGACTATGGGGAGCATCTGTCCGAGAAGGGAGTACATCCACTCGAGTAACGCATGCGCCGGTCTTCATTTGAACGGCGCGCGATACATGTATGTGTCCGAGGGAGGGCATAGTTTCTCGTGCCCGATGGGTTGGGGCATTCCAGTCTCCGGCGAGTTTGTGCTTGTCGATTGGCCATGAGAAGAAGATACCGTCCTCGATCTGTAGGTTCGTCGAGATCCAGTGAGGTGGGTTAGATATATCTTCAAATGCAGCCTCTTCACTTGCACGATCAGCTGCTTACAACCGCGCCTTCACATAAGACCTCTTCTTCAATGCCAAAGCCTCAACGTAATCTTCACCTGATCTCCTTCAAACTTCTACCAACAGCCACTTCACATGGCGACATAACATGAAATTCAGCACCCGGCCAATATGGAGCTATCACCTACCATGCCAGCTCCACAGTCGAACACCATCGCCGAGAACTCAGCATCCACCATATCGAGTGAAACAGAAGCACACGAGCCCACCATGACGGCTTGCCATAAGACGTTCGCGGTCGCGGAGCTCGCTGAAGCGATCTTCCTCGAGCTGTCGATGAGTGATCTCCTGTGCGCAGTTCAGGCCACTTGCCAGCACTGGAAAGCCATCGTTGATAGCTCGACACACTTGCAGCAAGCTCTCTTCTTCAGCCCGGTGCCGATCGCGCCTCTGTCGTGGAGAGACGACGAGGACGACGAAGAGTGGCAACAGGACGCTGGTGGCGAATGGGTGTGGCCTGCCGGCGTCGAAACTCGCAAAATCTGTGAGCATCCGCTTATCAGTCGCACTTTGACTGACGACGCTTTCGATTGGGATGCTCTGCGTCGTCTGGCGATTCACGGCGCTTCGTGGAGGAAAGCTCTGGCAACTCAGCCCCCAACTTCCGTGTTAGACATCAGCTACATGCGCAGGCGTAGCACGAAAGACTATGGTGATAGAGAAGCTTATGCTAAGAATCCCAACGGAGTGAGGTTGAACGAAGTCTTTGTCGACTTGGGCTCTCCCAAACTTCTGGACAGCATCAGTCTCCAGGGCTGGCAACAATGGGATATATACAATCACCCGCGAGAACTGGATGTATTGCGATCCGTTCGAGTCAAGAAAACACTTGAGCAGGTGCATGCAAAAATTTCGAACGGCGTAGCCGACCAGACCGAGAACGACAATTCCAGCGCGTGTCACAGCCTTTTCAATATTCCGGAGCTGTCTGAAATGGTCTTCCTAGAACTCCCCATGTGCGACTTGCTTTGCGCGGTCCAGCAAGTGTGTCGGGAGTGGAAGGCGATCGTTGACAACTCGGTCCGTTTGCAGGAGGCACTGTTTTCAGAGCCGTTCCAGTCACGCCGTTAACATGGAATCACGACCCCGAAAAGCCCCACGACTGGGTCTGGCCGGATGGCAAGCAGAATCGCAGGATATATGAACATCCGTTATTCTCCACTTTGTTCGACCGGGATGAGTGGAGGACGCGAGATCTCACTGAAGATGGGCTAAGGCGGTTGAATTATCCTGGAGCAACATGGAAAAAGAGTCTCGTCACGCAGCCTCCCATCGCCGACCTGGACTATCAGCACCGAATTCACAAAGCGGGACCGAACGGTATCACCATGGGCGACGTGTTTGGAGATGCAGACGACTTGGCGAAGTCCGAATTCGACGTGATTGCTGGGTGGGGACATTGGATCGAGTTCGAGCATGTGGGACAACTGCAAGACTTGAAGCTTCCCAAGGCCCCCAGAGTCAGACGAGGCGCGAGCTGAGGTAGAGCACGATGGCGACGAAGTTGAAGACTGGTGGGCCGGCGGAATGGGGCGCGGGGCGTCAGGGCTGCACAGCCTAACGGCAACTGTCGCCAACGACGGCCAAGAGTTTCATGGTATCCATGGCCTTCCGTCTGGGGATGATGCCGGCAAGACTCTTCATGCACGACGAGGCGCATGCGAGGACGAAGATGAGAGACTTGGCGACATGGAATTGAGTGTGGAGAGGAGAGCTCTTTATACTCACAGGCGTCTCTGGGAGGTGCTGATCATGGAGGACAAGATGTGAGCGGGATCTGCAGTTGCGAGAAGCATCAAATAGCGTCAAACCCCAAAAGCAAAACGACAGGGTATCACAATAACCACATAGATCCATCCCTCACGTACCCCGAACTCCCTCCCAACCCATTCACTAATGCCCCGCATCAGCCTTCGGCCCACCCCAACCCCCCGCCCCCCCCTTCTCCCTCCCCCTCGCATTCCTCACCAACTTCTCCACCCTCGCCTCCTGCTCCTGCTTCACATCCCTCGCCACGGTCGCCACCCACCCGTCCCCTCCTCCCTCCACAGCCCTATCGCTGCCCTTCCCCTTCCCCTTCTTCCTCCTCCCCGCCATCCTCTGCTCACTCCGATACGCCTCCTGCACGTCATCCAACCGCTCGTCGTCGCTGGAAGATAGTGAAGATGAGGAATCCGAATCCGAGACTTGCGCATAGACGATATTGTCCCCCTCGGCCTTTTTGCGCTCGCGCTGTTCGTTCTTCATTTTGCCCATGCGCTCGGCGTCGGCTTGGGAGTCGAGGGTTACGATTTTTAGGCCTGGGAGGCAGGCTTCGAGGTAGCTGCGCAGGGTGGGGAGGAGAGCGGCGGAGGGGCGGTAAGTGCCGCTGTCGTTATCGATTACTAGTTCGTACCTGCTGGGATCCGTGGGCGGGTCGGAGGTGGGTGGGCCGTCGTCGATGTTGGATGGCGGGTGGGTTTCGCTGTCGGATGGCGGGGTGGGGAGGCTTTGGTTGCTGTTGGCGCCGTTGACTTTTGGCCGATTGCGACGCTTCAAGCGGCGGATGAAGAATTCGCCGGAGAAGGCTATGTAGATCGACACGTCGCTGTGCATGGTGTGTTTGCTCAGCATGTCGATGCCGAATTCCTTTCCCGTTTCTGTGAAGCGAAACAGTGCGTCCAGCGTGAGGACGTAGGTGAAGATCCGTCCGCCTTTGTCGTAATGGACGAGCTCCAGAAACTTCTTCGTCATGTCTGTTGACGGTGCTGAGTCGAAGAGGCCGTATACCGTGGACTTGTCGAAATTGTAGACGCGGACATGCTGGTGGTGTAGCGCTTTACCTAGCACAACGCCTTGCACGCCTCTGGTGGTGAACATACGTTTGACCCATGGCTTGAACTCGACGAAGCGGTGGTAGAGTTGTGGTGGCACGGGGCCGGGCAGTTGCATTTGGTTGGCTTGGAAGTTGTAGCGTTCGACTTTCTTCTGGGGTTTGCCGTTGCCATTTGTCTGTGGAGCTTGATCGTCGTCCTTCTCCGGCTCCTTGATATTCAACATGCGGCCAAGGATCGGACTATAGTGCCGCACCCACCGGCATGGAGCGACGGTGTATGGGCGACCGTTCTGGCCGTCCTCTTCGGTGCGTCCGAGGTTTTTGATACTGATGTGGAGCGAGCCGTGGATGTTCTTAACGACCTGCAACGCACGCGCTGCACCCCTGAACAGCAGCGCGCGCTTGCTGCTGTTTCGAAGCTTCAGCTGGTAGGCCGTGTTTTTCAATCCCGTCCAGTCATCGTCAATACTGGACACTGTGAAGTGTACTTTGCCAAGCAAGTCATCATGATCGGCACAATCCTCATCGTAGACCCGTAGCTTCATCTTGAACCCAGATGATGGGATATTGGCGACCACCCACTCTGCGTTCCACTCCGGATCGGTGGTCTTGTGGACAGTCCGGCTTCTGTAGCGTAGGTTCGGATCCTCCTTGTGTCGCGTCGGAAGGTTAGTATTCAGCTGCGCGAGGACGTATGGGTCGGACGAGAAGGCGTGTAAGTCGCCCATGGTCAGGTTGGTCGCCTGGTGAATCGTGATCCTCAATGTGTATCCTACGGTACCGGCCGGTGGCGATGGTATGGGCGTGTTGTCGAAGCCTCCTGCTGGCCCATCAGGCTTCGGTTCCTCCTGAGTAGCTGTTCCATTCCGTGCGACTGGTCCTTTCTCGGCCTCCACTCTTGGGCCTCTGTACTCGCCGTTGGTCGCCATTATCGCGCTCCGGTCCACCGGTTCGGGAATGCTTGTGCAGTCGCCTTTCAACTCCCGTTCATAAGACTGTCTGCGACTTATAGCACCTCGCACAACCTCAGGTCATATCCTAGAGACACTGCTTATCCATCCAGCTTATCCAGACCACATAATCCGCACAGCCCAATCTCGTCACCACCTCTCTATCAACGAGCGCAGCAAGCAAGGCCAGCAAGGCCAGCAAGAGAAGATGTATAAGCCAGGCCAACCCCCTCAACGGAACAGCTGACGACGCCTGCCTCGCGCGCCTGACTTCTTAAGATTGCGCGATATCGCCGTCAAGAGGCTGGGATGTGGGCTGGCCTGGTGAAACCCTGCGTGCCCCACCACCACGAGGCAGGGATATTATTTAGCTCGCAAAACAAGCCTCGCAGTTAAGCTTGGCTTTGACGTTTTGCTTGATTCGGCCTCACGCGCTGACGACGCGCTCGGACGGGCTGCCGGCGTGGCGGGATGCCGAACGGAAGAGCGGATAGGACATGATGGAGGATATGCTGGTAAGTTATCAAGATAAATACTACCGCTTGCTACATGACGATGCCTACAGCATTGCTACATGGCAGTGGTAGTATGTACAACTACATCAAAGTCGACCTCCCCCCCACCTCACTACTCCCCTGCCCATCCGACATCTCCCCACTCCTACCAGTAACAAACTCCCTATAGATCCTCTCCATCCTCCTCCGATCCTGCGCACTGATCGATGCCCTCGTGCTCTCCAACCCCTTCTGCAGATGCCGCCACATAATCACCGGCTCCTGGCTGGCAGCTGGCTCCGCTACGCCGTTCGTCTGCGGCTGTCCACCAGCAGAAGAATTCGGGCGGTGCTGCTGATTTGCTTCCTTCCGCTCTTGCTTCGCTTTCCTTCTCGCGACCTGCATCGCATTGATCTTCGCCGCCAACTGCGTCCTTTCTGCGGCCAATGTGGCAGCGCTCTGCGGCGCCGCTGCATCCTTCTCCTCCCCTCCAAGCCGGAAGTAGCTGAAATCCTGCTGCTTCCCTCCCTTGCCGGCCCCACTCCCCTTCTTCTTCCCAAAGTCCTGGGCAGCATTGTCTCCCGGCCCCAGCAAATCGTGAATAGCCTCCAAATGCGCATTATACACCACCGCCTGTAGATCCGCCCCGGAATACCCCTCCGTCTGCCCCGCCACCGCCTTCAAACTCCTCCCATGCTCTGCGTCCACAATCTCGGGGTCGACTTTCAACCGCTTGCTCACCGCGCGTAAGATGTCCAGTCGGTCGTCTTCGTCAGGCATATCGCAGATCAGACTCTTGTCCAACCGCCCGGGCCGCAACAACGCGGGGTCGATGAGGTCTGGACGTGAGGTAGCTGCGAGCACGTACACCCCGCTCAGCCCCTCCGCGCCGTCCATCATTGTTAAGAGCATATTCACAACGCGATCTGTGACACCGGTGGAATCGTGCCCGCGCTTGGGGGCAATCGAGTCGAACTCGTCGAAGAACAACACGCAAGGCTTCGCTGCTTCGGCTCGCTCGAACAAATCCCGCACGCTCTTCTCCGAAGCGCCAATGTACTTATTCAGGATCTCGGGACCTTTGACGGAGATGAAGTTGAGGCCGCATTCGCCCGCGACGGCGGAGGCGAGCATAGTCTTCCCGCAGCCGGGGTAGCCGTACAACAACAAGCCTGATCGTAAGCGAAGGGGACATTTCGCGAACAGGGGTGCGTAGGTGGTAGGGTACTGCAGGGTCTCGAGCAGAGTCTTGCGTGTTTCGCGCAGGCCGCCGATGGAGGCAAAAGTAGTAGTGGAGGAGTGCAGCGTCACGCCGCGCAGGGAGGCCGGGGTGAAGCCTTTAAGGGCTGCGGCGAAGTCGGGCTCGGTTAGGGCGACGTCGTCGGAGAGGGAGGTGTCGGAGACTGCGCGGATGAGGGCTTCGCTCCGTGCTCGGGAGACTAGAAGGGCGAGATCACCGGGCATGTATCCGTCTGTCTGGCCGGCAATGTCGAGGAGGTCCAGTTGGGGATCTGCCTCGTCGTGTAGGCCGTCGATAGACTCTTCTTGGCCATCGTCTGAACCTTCCATCCACTCTCGCACAGCATTGTGATTTCTTGCGACTCCTCCGCCATTATCTTTCTGAGCCGCTTCTGTCGCTTGCTGGGTAAGCATCTCAAGCACTTTCCGCCTCCCTTCCTTATCCGGCGCCTTGAGCGCTAGGATATCTCTCACCACATGCCCACCAACAAGCACATTATGCAGCGCCTCCTTGCTCTGTGCGGTCGCCAGTAGCACGACTGCCGAATCTCTCGTGCAATACTGCCGCACAATCGAGCACAACAGCTCGCTTACCTGCCTGCTTCGACCATTTGCATCGACCTGCAACTCCTGCTCAACCGGGCACAATTTATCCAGGTCATCAAGTATTACAAGCGATCGCCCGCCCATCCTCGCCGCCCAAGCTGCGGAGCCAAAGACTCGCTGCAGCGCCTCTTTGATCGTCTTGACTCTCGTCTCGTCCGTAACCAACGTCCGACAAGGGTAGTAGACCGCATGGAACAAGTACTCGTCCCGAAGTTGGTATGCAAGCAACTGCACCAGCGACGTCTTCCCGGCGCCGAGACCGCCAGTCAGAAGTACAGATGAGGAGTGCAGCAGACTCGACCGCACCTGCTGCATCAGAGTATCCACTCCCACCATCGAGGGTGCGTCATCCGGTAAAGGCTCTCCAGGCGCTTGTGGCAATTTCACAGGCGCCGTCTCCGGCTGCATTGCAATTTCTAGCTTCCGCTCCGCACCTAGCAGCCAATTTGTCCTCGACTTCGACGGGTCACCAGGAGGCGCAGGATCGAGGTCCAAGAGGCCGCCGGGCCAGGAGTCTTGTTTGGGAAGCAGCATGCCGTCCGTCAAAGGTCCTTCGAGTAGAGTCTTGCCGAATAGTGCTTTCACACGTGCAGCAGCTTCTTCCTTCTCAGCCTTCGACTCACCGCCGAACTTGAAACCAGCCTGCTTTGCCTGCGAGCCAGCAAAAGGCGTGACGCGCAAACGCTTGACGATCGCATCCTTGCTCGCCTGCTGTGACGGCTCCTTCAACGCCGAAGCAGTTTTTGGCAGCGGTGACGGGGCAGGATCGATGCGTACGATACCGCCAACCAGCCCGTCAGAGCCCAGTACCGCGCAAAGCATACTGGACAAAGCAACGTGTCGAGCATCTGGAGCATCATCCCACAAGCAAAGCTTCGCCACAACCTTCTGAGCAGGCATTTGCTCCGGCTGCGGCGAGCTCTGCGGATCAGTCTGCTCCTGGAGTCCAGCTGGCTTAATAACCGTGACGCCCACCCAAGTTACCCCTCGCAAGGTTTTGCTCAGCAAGTGCTCACGATCCAACCACACTTTCAGCCCTTCATCTTTCATCTCCTCACCACCATCTTCAAACCACTCATTTTCAAGCCCACGCGTGACACCTCTGAGAAAAAGCGGCGGTCGTGCTTTCTCAGCATCAGCCCTCCCCTTGGCCTCAGACGTACTCCTACCCCCAGCACTCCTGCGACTCGTACTCGTCACACTCCTATTGTCCCTCGCGCTCCCAGGTCGTACCGCCTGCCGTGTCTTCGGCGCCACGATAACCTCCGCATCCGGCGAGATCTTCACGAAAGGCTGCGTGTTAGGTACAGCAGGCGTCAACGAAGTGACGAGAATATTCGCCGTAGCTGTCGGCGTCAGGTGTAGCGTAAGCGGATGCGGTTGACCGGCAGCTGGGTTCGGTAGAGCGCGGACTTGGGAGAGGAAGTTCATTTCGAGGAAACGGGCGTGGAGTTCGATGACTAGCAACGGATCAGCATACGTATTCCTCCCTGGGGATGATGATGTGGGACTCACTCTCCCAGTCCGTAGCAGTCATCGGTTCAATATTGACCGTATGCGCCTGCGGCGGATCAAAATGCAACGTCACGCCCACCTACTGTGCCACGACACATTAGCCATATGCTCCCTCACATTCTCCCCGACTCCTCTTCCAGCTTCCCTCCTCTCCCCCTCCAGAACAGCGAAGTAGAAGTATAACCCACCTTCATCCCCTCCCCCAACCCCACCAACCGCGCAAACGTCCCATCCACCTCCACAACCGGCACCTCCCTCTCCCCCGCCCCACCTCTCCCACCTTGGCCCTCTCTTTCCCTCCCCACCAAACCCTCCTTCCCCACGAAAGGCGTCTGGCGAGACTTCGACTGCATACCGGTCCATCCCAGAAACACCGACTTCTGCGTTCCCCCACTTGCATCTTTGCGCTGCTGCTGCTGCTGTCCTTGCTGCTGTCCCTGTCCCGGTACGCGGTACGACAACTCAACAATCACATTCTGCGCAAGCGTATTCGAATTAAGCAACACCGCTACCAGCGAGGAAGGCAAGTTGAGCAGGCAGTTCTTCAGCGTGGGGAGGAGGGAGAGTTCGGCTTGGGCGGTTGCGGTTTTGCGGGAGGAGGACATTGTGAGTTATTGCAACAATACTGAGAGACGGTGTGGGGGATGGTAGGGAAGACGCGACTAGGCGCGTGTGTTAAGGAAGAGGGAATCGGAGCTGGGTTGGTTTGAGCTGTGGGATGAAGTAAGTCGGCTACTGGGGAAACATGCCGAGGTTCGTATTTCGGAAGCTCACGAGAGCTTCTGGAAGTGACATGGTTATTGATGGTAGAGCCAAGCTGTACACTCCTAAGCCCATCCTATCCGTCTATGTGTCCTGTAACCTTCCCCCCCATGCCAGAAAACCACGCACGCACCAAGGGGTATGTCGTCAAACAAATGCAAGCCATATCGTCAACCCTTCAAAACCCCTCCCATCTGTCCAGTGTACTGATCCACATCTACACCTTCACCCCACAGTCCTCCTATTCCTTCAAAACACCGTCCCATCCCAACCCGTACAGCCGGACCAAAGCTACAACTCCATCTCGCAATCCTCCCCACCCCCACCCGCACCCCTCCCCACCATCCCCAGCTTCTCCCGCGCCAACATCTCATTCCTCCGCTCCCAATCGGCATGATTGCGAATCTGCTCGAACATCCCATACTGCTCCTCCATCCCCTGCCCTTGCTGTTGCTCCACCGCGTGCGCATAGCTCGGCGCCGTCCACAAACCTGCAGCAGCCGCGTACACGGGGTCTACGGACTGGTAGCCGGAGACGATGTACGGTTCTGCCGTAGACTGCGAGCGGGAGTGGATGTTGGCGGCCCGCATGCGGGCAGCGGGTGGCCAGGGGGTGTCGCTGGCGTCGCGGATGGGGCTGATGGGTTCGGGGATGTGGGTGTCTAGCATGTGCTCTTCTTGTGGTGGCGGCAGCCGGCCGTTCATCACTTGTTGGTGCTG
This sequence comes from Saxophila tyrrhenica, assembly GCF_035928015.1. NCBI lineage: Eukaryota > Fungi > Ascomycota > Dothideomycetes > Mycosphaerellales > Extremaceae > Saxophila > Saxophila tyrrhenica. Next base: position 253,136 of record NW_027041753.1, on the reverse strand, counting down.
TTGATACTGCTGCTCTTCAAAGCGCACCCGAGCTAGCGCCTCCTCCCTCTGCACATTCGTGGGCGCCCATCTGCCTGTAGTCAAGTGCTCCTCTAGCGGATAGCTGGGCGGTGCTATCCGCCAGAGTTCGAGAAGGCGCAGTCTCTGCTCGTAGTCAGCGTTCTGGAAGAGGTGGACTTGATTGGGAAGGAGGGCGTTGGGGTCGATCGAGTGCTGGCGGAGAGTATCGGCCATTGCTTCGGGCATGAGGACTTCGAGGTAGGGAGGAGGTGGGGAGCGGGAGGGCTCAGATGTTGTATCTGGCCGGATGTGGGCAGCACCGGGGTAGTAGTGAGCAGAGACAAAGTGAATGGGCTCGTGGTCTGCAGCGGCCTGCTTTTCGGGCTGATCGGGTGGAGTCGATTCGGTGACCGGGGGCGCTACTTGCTGTGCTTGGGCTTGTTGATTTTGTTGTTGCTGTTGGAAGGCCTGCTGTTGCTGGGAGACCTGCATCTGCTGAGCAAACAGCTGCGCGAGCTCGTCATGCTGGCCTTGGTTCATCTCGGCGGTACTGGACCCAGCGAGGTCGGCCCCCGGAGCGCTGATGCCGCACTGTATGGTGCGAACGTTAGTGGGATAGGAAAAGGGTGCGGCCACTTGAGGCCGAGCTTACGTGGTTACAGACGTGGTCCTGAGACCAAACAGTGGGGGTGTAGTCGACAGTGGTGTTGTAGTGGCAGGTGTCACAGTAGTGGACCAGCAGTGGCCAGCCGTACATCAGAGCTCGTGTCTTATCCGTCAGTATCTTTTAGAAGGAAGGAAAGTCCAGATGTCCTGTGTTCCAAGCCAGGAGTGGAAGTTAAGGGACAGATGTCCGAACAAAGGGGAGCAATAGCCGGCCAGGCAGCCGATCGCTGCTTCTGAACTGTCTGCGTCTTCCCAGATGTGTCTCTTCTCGATACAACTTCTTGTAGCTTCTCGACAAGTGACCTCTGGGAAGGCGAAGAGCAAGTTGCAGGAACAAGGGCGGCTTGAATCTTGACCGTGTTCCCCTCTCAGTCTGTTCGAAGCTCCAGCCTATCACAGACAAAAGCAAAGGGAATTCAGGAGCTGCCAAAAGCTATACAAGGCAGCAAAGGGGAGTCGTGTTTTAGATGTTGAAATGATGAGGAAGGAGGGGCGGTATGAAATATGATCGGGTAGTGGGTGACAGCTACATCGAGGCTAAAGTCAAATCTAGCGGAGGTCGAATTTTGTGATTGGCTGGCAGGTTTGTATTTGCGACAGAGAGCTCTTCAGAGCACGACCACCCCCATATGACGAGGTCAAATGTGAGTTTCAGATGACAGGATCGTGATATCGCTGAAGTCACCAGGTCCCCGAGCAAGAGGTCAGATCAGAGCTCAAAGTTGACCATCGGATCTTGCCGTGCACCAGCCACAAGTCGACGCCTCACGTTAGAATCGCGGAAGGCCGACGCGACGCTGGAGCTGCCTTCGAAGCTTGAGATCGAAGAAACACTCAGAAACACATCAACGACAACATCCTCTCTACGATCAACACCCCTCAAAGCCCCTCACGTCCCTGGTCGCCTTTTTTTGAACACTACTCCGCCGCTCTCGCCACCAATCCATCTCCTGGCTAGCGACCATGGTCAGTCGTCTTCTCCACATGCATCAAAGGTCAAACAGCTAACTCATCTCCCCAGACGTCAATAGGCACAGGCTACGATCTCTCCAACTCCGTCTTCTCCCCCGATGGCCGCAACTTCCAAGTCGAATACGCAGTGAAAGCGGTGGAGAACGGTGGCACAGCAATCGGCATCCGATGCAAGGACGGCGTGGTGCTGGCGCTCGAGAAGCTGGTGACGAGCAAGCTGCTGAAGAAGGATGCGAATAAGCGCATAGCGACTGTGGATCGGAATACTGGTGTGGTAAGATCAGACCTCTCACCGGGCATGACTTCGAAGTTGCAGTATTGATCGGTATGATTGCAGGTCCACTCCGGCCTCCTACCCGACGGGCGCCACTTCATCTCCCGCGCGCGCGACGAGGCCTCCAGCTGGCGCAGCACCTACAAAGCCCCCATCCCGGGCTCCTCGCTCGCCAACCGCATGGGCGCCTACGTGCAGGCCTACACCCTCTACAACTCCGTCCGCCCCTTTGGCATCACGGCCATCATCGGCGGATACGACGCGGAGACCGAGTTGAGCGTCGATGGCGCTGTGGGGAATGGACCGAAAGTCGGCGCTGGGGGGAAGACGCAGTGGGTTAAGGAAGGAGGACCTTTCCTGTACATGGTCGAGCCGTCGGGACTGTACTGGGGGTACTATGGCGCGGCGACGGGCAAGGGACGGCAGGCGGCGAAGGCGGAGCTGGAGAAGTTAAAGCTCGATCCGACGGATGGGGAGTGCATCAGTTTGGAGGAGGGGGTGAAGGAGGCGGCGCGGATCATTTACGTGGCGCACGAGGATAGCAAGGACAAGGAGTTTGAGCTCGAGATGACGTGGGTGAGTGCGGTGAGTGGGCCGACGAAGGGGAAGCATGAGGAGGTGCCGAAGGCGTTGAGGGAGGAGGCGGAGAGGTTGGCGAAGAAGGCGCTGGAGGGGGAGGATGAGGATGAGGAGGAGAAGATGGAGGAGTAGGGCGTGAGGTGGTGGAGTAGTGTAATATTTGCTTCAGGGTGCTCTGCATAGCATGGCGTGTGATGCGGCTCGGGACTAGATTTGCTGTTGAGGCAATCAATACACTAACAAATTGTCTCGCCAAATGTCCTCCTACTTCCCAATGTCAAGCATTATAAGACAGTGCTCTTCAGTATACTCTCTCAAAAGTGAATGACGGGAATAAGCACGTGAATATGGGCATGTGAAAGTGGCGTGTTTGGAGATCAGGCATTCGGCAATGACGTTGCTGCAATTCTTCAAAGCTCCAAACACTTCCACAACACTTCGTTCACGCTTCTACAAGCCTACGCGGCACTTCGAGTGACACGACAGAATCCGCTAATTGACGTCGACGCGCAAACGAAGCACGACAATTAACTCGCAGACCTGGCACTCACGCTTCCCACGTTCAAGGCCGAACTTCACCTCGAGCCACGAGAACACATTTGGACAGCTTCGACAGCTGCTTATCTTGAGACACCAACTCACCTGAAGCACTTCTCACCGCGTCGCCTCAACGATTCACCTAGACGGCCACAACACCACCACACTCGCTCACCTCACACCCCACTCCGGCAGCGGCCACCGCCACAAAGATGGAGGACGAGAGCATCTCCACCTTCTGCGCCATCACCGCCACTGAGCCGGCGAAAGCACAACAATACCTTCAACTCACCGACGGCAACGTAGAGCAAGCGGTCGAGCTCTTCTTCAGCAACCCAGACCTCGGCGCTGCTGCTGCGGCACCCGCACCCACACAGTCAAGCAGAGATGACCCGATTACGATAGACGATGATGATGATATGGCGGATGCGGATGTGCAGCAGACGGGAAGTGGGCCGGCGGCAGGGTCGACATTCGAGGACGACGAGGCTATGGCGCGGCGACTGCAGGAGGAGATGTATGGAGGTGCTGGACGTGGTGCAGCCGGTGGAAGGGCTGAAGATGTGGACGAGGACGGCGTGAGAGCACCGATGGGGCGCACAACAGAGACACTCGTCGGCCCAGACAGCGACTGGCGCGATGATCCTGGTCAGATGAATGCGGCGGTGGCGGAGCAGCTACTCGCCCGCAACAGGCCACGCAACAGAGGAGCGCCAGGCATCTTCAACCAGCGCGAGACTCCTTCGATCTGGGCGGAGGATGACCCGCAAGACCCGAACGCGCATCAACGTGCCCTCTCTCGCGCGACAGGTGGTGCATCTGAGCAGACATCAAAGTCCAACCACCTTGCAGAGCTTTTCCGCCCGCCCTTCGACCTCATCGCGAATCACCACAGCTGGCAGAGCGCCCGCGAGGATGGCAAGGACAACGAGAAGTGGATCATCGTGAACATTCAAGACCCCTCCATCTTTGACTGCCAGGTGCTCAACCGCGACATCTGGAAGAACCCCTCGATCCGCGACACGGTGAAAGAGCACTTCATCTTCCTGCAATACAACAAGAACGACCCGCGCGGCTCCGAGTACGTCAACTACTACTTCTCCACCCTAAAAGACAACGAGGACGCCTACCCACACATCGCCATCGTCGACCCCCGAACCGGCGAGCAGGTCAAAACATGGTCCGGCAGCCCCGCGCCCAAAGCGAACGAGTTCCTGATGGACCTGCATGAGTTCCTCGACCGCTACAGCCTCAACATGACGAGCAAGAACCCAGTCCAGGCGAAGCGGAAAGAGAAGAAAAAGGACGTCGCGCAGATGAGCGAGGAGGAGATGCTCGAGATGGCCATGCAGAATAGTCTGAGCAAAGGCGCAGGATCGGGAAGCAACGACGAGGACCCCGACGCTCTTACACGTCCAGGCGGGAAAGGCAAGGCTCGCCAGGTCGATCCTGAAGCTATGGATACGACGGATATGGGCGGGGAATCCACTCTCAACGGCGGGGATGTCGAACAACCATCTACCGGCTCTGCTGTCACCCCTTCGAAGAAAGACGACGACAGCCCCTTCTCCCTCATCTCCTCCACCTCCCCCCACGAAGAACCCACCTCCACCTCCCCCGCCGAGACGACGCGCATCCAATTCCGCTACTCCGGCGGCCGTGTCGTGCGTCGCTTCTCGCTCTCCGATCCAGTGCGCAGGCTGTACGAATGGCTCAAGGCTTCGCCGCTCGAAGGTCAGGAGGGCAAGACGTTTGAGTTGATCAGTATGGGGAAGAACCTCATTGAAATGTTGGACGCGACGGTGGCGGAGGCGGGGCTGAAGCAGGGGACTGTTATGGTTGAGACGGTTGGGGAGGATGAGTAGGCTGCTTTGAATGGGGATGGTTGGGTGGTGTGCAAGGAGGGAGGGGTTGCGGAGTGGGATCGGTATTCTAGCATTGTGCAGCGCTTTGGGACGGCGTTTGCTGGATCGGAATGGAGGATAGATATGGCATGCGGCTATCAAGTCTGCTGCTCTTGCAGGAAGTGCAGCTGCATCATGATGGAGGGGATGTTGCTAGATCACGAAGTGATGGATACTTACTACAACTCATCCACACTACTTTATCTCGGCCATCTCCAACGTCCTGTAGAGGAGTGATGGATTGCATCGGTGGCAGACATCGTCGCCGCCACAGATCGAATCGATCGAAACACAAGAGGAGATCCAGACGCATCCAAATCGCGGCCCACTCGAGTCTAGATTTCTGTTCCACCTCAAAATTCCATACTTCGTACATACATCTCCACGTGGCGCTGAACAACTCCGTCGCCTTGCGCCTCTCTCGAAACGAGCAAACCAAACGGACCATCCTCCGTTCGTCATGAGACCGTACTCGACCATTCCTACACCACTACTATCTCACCAACGCCAACGATTAGCGTGGTGCCTCGGAAGCGCCGTGGGCTAGTGGTCCTCCCAGACCTACTGGCAGAGAAAGAAAAACAACCATGCACTACATCCGCTTCCTCTCGATCCCCCGGATCCAAGTCGATCGCGGAACCGTCCTGCTCAAAGCTGTATTGACCATCACGACGGATCTGGGAGAAACGTTCTACCCCGAGGATTTGGAGCTGGTCGCTACGATCCGGGACCCAGAGCACGATGGTGACATCTACCTCCGCCGACGCATCCCCTGGAAAGGCTCCACCGGCGCCAGAAGCGTGCCGGTGAAGTTCGACATGTCGCATCAAGACGTCGAATGGCCGGCCTGCATGCACGTCTCCGTCGCCAACACCAAGACTTCCCTCTCCAAGCCCACCGGTTTCTTGCCACCGATAGTGGACGTCTGGTCGTCCACCTTGAATCCGACAAAAGGCCACATGACAGCCTCCCACCGCGTGCAACGTCGCTTCACGTCCTCAGCAGAGCGGGACCTGGTGCTTGAGGAGGACGCGGGGGATAGTATTGCCCGGCATTTGTGGGATGGGAGTCAGGTGCTTGCGCAGCATTTTGATCAGATCATCTCGCTGCAGACGCCTTCTCCTTTACCGCTTTTGGAATACGTGCTTGTCAGCGCAACCTACCGACGACTGCACGTGCTAGAACTAGGCTGCGGCTGCGGAACCGTCGGTCTCTCCCTCGCGCAAGCAGTCCCGGATACCGACGTAGTCCTCACAGACCTCCCCGACGTGCGGGAGTTGGTCGAGTCCAACATCTCCCGCCTCAACCCCGCCATGGCCTCTCGCGCAACGTTCCAGGCCCTGGATTGGGAAACCCTCCTGCCCCCGACCATCACGAACCGCACGAACGATCTTATCATAGTGTCGGAATGCACATACAACACCGATACCCTGCTTCACTTAACCAACACCCTAGCAGCCCTGGTGACGCGTTCCCCCAAAGCGATTATAGTGGTGGCGACGAAGACGAGACATGAGAGTGAGGCGCAGTTCTTCGCCCTCATGGCCCAAGCGGGCCTGATTGAGGACGGGAGGACGAGGGTGAGGTTGCCGGGATTGGTGGGGACGGGGTATGGGGACGGAGCGACAGATGTGGGACTGCATGTTTTTCACGGGAAGAGTCATCGGGTTAGTTTGAGTCCGCGGGGGAGCGAGGAGGGTGTCATGCAGGTGAGGCCTGGGAGCGCGAGGAGTGGGAGGCGGAAGAGGGGGGAGGGGAGGAGCGAGAGTGAATGAACGCTTGAAGGAGTGGTGGTGGGGGTGGGGGTGTACGATTGACGACAAACTCTGGGAATAGATGGGCGTCAGGGCAACAGGATGGCGGACAGTGTGTACGAGTGAACGAGCATTGAAGCAAAGGGAACGAATGATGTTGCAAGATCATCGGGTTGAGTGTCATGTAGCAAGACCATCGGATTGAAACGAATCATCCAGCAAGACCATCGAATCGAGCACATCCTAAGCACTCAGATCAAAGTAACCCCTAAACCGCGCTCCATCCTCAATCCCACACTCGAACACGACCTGGTAACACGCCATCAGCAAACGCGGGAAGCGCTGACACCAATACCCCAGATACCCGCCCGCCAACGGCCCAACCCTCCGCTTCACCTCCTCGGGCATATCCTCGTAATGGTTCTTCTTATTCCGCAACGCGCGCAGCAGATCCAACAACCGGTTCCCGGAGTACTTCCGCTGCTTCCCGAGCGTGTCGACGAAATGCCTGTCCAACTTGGCCAAGAAATCCGCTCGGGGGCCGATAACCTCTTCCGCTCGCCTCTCGAGCAGTGAAAGTGGCCAGGAATCGCCGGCGTAGCCGTCGTCGGGGACGCCGCGGGGTTCGCGCTCGAAGTGGTCGCTCATGTCGCAGAGGAAGGCGAGGCGTTTCTCGGCGCTCCAGAAGAAAGGGTGTTGCAGGACGTCGCGCGCCGTGGGGCGGTGTTCGGGGGCGTGCTCGAGCATGTGCGTGATGAGTTGCATGGGCTCATAGGCGTCGGACCAGCGGGCGAGGACGGAGAGGTTCTTGCGGTCGCGCTTGATGTTGAGTTCGCGGAGTTGTTGCCTGTAGCAAAGAGAATTAGCAGCGTGGGTGAGTGGGGTGAAGACGATGGGGCGCTGGGAGGAGAGGGGTCTTACCAGCCATTCTCGTCCTCAAACGGGTGGTTACCACCAGTCAGCACCCAGAAAAACAGACAACCCAGGGAGAAAATGTCAGCTGCCCTCTTAACCCCAGAAACAGAGCCATTGGGCCCATCGCTGACATTCGACCCTCCATTATGTGAGTTCTGCTTCGAACCACTATCGACTGGATGAGAGATAAGCTCCGGCGCCTTCCATCCAGACGTCCCCGCGTTCCCAGTAGGGTCGACGAGGGTGGATACATTCTCTGGGAGATTCTTCCCCAACCCGAAGTCGGAGATGACCAATCGAATCGGCTGGCTCTGCTGTTGCTGCTTCTTCGGGAACGCGACGAGGATGTTCTGGGGCTTGATGTCGCGGTGGATGATCCTCAGGTCGTGCAGGTAGTACAGCCCTGCTGCGAGTTGTCTGAGAGCTTTCGGGACGTCCTGCTGAATGGCGTGCTTCAGCCCACTAAGCTGCACCTGCCGCTCCTCCGTCCTCGCCTTCTCGCTCTCCCAGACTTCGTACAAGCTCGCTTGACAAAGCTCAACGGCAATATACAGGAAGTGCTCATCCTTCTGCTGACAGAAATATCGCACAACATTCTGGTGGTCATCGCTCTGCTGCAGAAACGAAACTTCCTGAGAAGCGAGGTCGTAGAACTGCGATAGCATGCGTTTGACGGCGACCTTGCGACCCTCAAAGGAGCCTTCGAAGACCGTTGTGCCGCAGCTGCCTTGCCCGATGACTTTGTCCGTGTGGATGACGAGACTGTTGATTTGCAGTGGACCGGAGACCTGAGGGCTTTCGGACGCGGCGACGGAGATGATCTCGACGGGCTGAGGTGTAGGAGAGCCTTTCTTCTTAGCAAAGGTCTCGGCCGCCTGCTGTTCCTTTTCCTTGGCTTTCTTGCCACCTCGCTTACCCCTGGTTGCCTTCTTCTTCTGCTTCTGTTGTTCGCCCGCTTGGTCAGGTGAGCCGTTCTCCAGACCGTCTTCAAGCTCCGGCTTCTCGTCGATCTCGTCAAGTTTTCCTGCATCAGATGACTTTGCTGGCCTCGTGTCCGGACCCGGGACATGAGGGAATATGGTCTCTTCTGCCGGCTCCGCTTCACGGACTTTCGGTTGCTGATCCACTTCTTCGGCCTTCTTCGGACGAGGCAACGCGCCAGACTGCAGGAACTCGTCGAACGCTTGCATGTTCCCGAGACGCTTTCGCGGCTTGACAAACTGCTGATATAGGAGCCCGATCATAGCGACAAGGCCAAGCACAAGAATAACACTCGCCAACGAGGGCCATGGCAGGCCGCTCGATCCAGAATCGATGGTTTTCAGGGCTGAATGGTCAGTTGCGCTGTCCGGGGGCTCTACAGTCGGGTGCTGCTCGGGCGCTTCAATCAAGGGCGTATCATGGTGGCCATGCATAGGAGTCAGCTGATGGACGCCAGCGAACTTCTCTCGCTCCTTCTTGGACATTGGCCAGGCCAAAGAAGGTTCAGTGTAGGAAAGGTCGACGTAATATCGAGTTGTTGCTGCTCCTTCGGTGACCATCGGATAGTTCCTCTCCGAGAAGGCGTACCAGCTGCCGTCTCCAGTGCAGTTGACGAACACGTTGTCGGCTAGGCCCTCCTCCAAGGCCTTAAGTTCGTCAGGTGACGGCGCCACCGGCTGCGGCAGCACGACAAGCGCTACGTCGCTCGAGAAGTCGTCGTACGGCCGGACAATGTCATAAACTCGCGCCACTGGAGACTGCAGCTTGTGACGATAGATGGGCTGTTGAACAGCTCCCGTGCTGTGTGATTCTTCGGATCCCATCTCGAGACCAAACACCCAGCCGTCGTGCTTCGTATACACGTATGTGCTATCCATGCTCTGGCGATATTTGCTGGTCAAGTCCAGATCGCGGTTGTTTGGCACCCATTCAAAGTACTTGATGGTGCTTATAGGCTCAGCGGTGTAGAGATCCTGTATGGCAATGGTGTATTCGGTCCTGCCGAGCGTGAATGTTCCATTGGGCTTGCACTCGCCATCATCCGGCGATTGGAGTGGGCTAACCCGTCTGCAGCTTCGGTCGTCGTTGATCATAGCTCCCACAGAGCTAAACGACTTGATGATATTGCCGGTCGCCGCGTCGATGGTGTACAAGGTGGTCCGCTTCTCCGCGTTGTACGAAACAGCAGGGTATCCTTCTGAGCTGTACGGTGCCAGCTCGAAGAGTTCTTTGACCGTAAACCCCAGTTTCTGCATTCCAGCACCAGATCCAGGAGCGTAGACGTATACAGCTCCGTGCTGACTAGGCTCCACGATCCATAGAGGGTCACCCCCCAGCTCGGGAGACCCATCGCCTGTACTTCTGTTGTTTCTATGGTAGATGGTCTCCACCATGGACCGGTCTGTTTCTAGCTGCCACTTCGCAGCTCCGCTCTGTCGGTCACGTGCGTGGATCTTCCCATCAACAGTCGCCAGGAGTATGAGGTCCTCGACTTGCCAATCCTGCAGAGACCGCGCCTGTTGTCGCGAGATGCCGCCAGTCGCTGACGGCTTGTATGCAGGTGGTGGTGCTCGAACGGCGTTCTCCGCCGGAGACACAGTCGCAAGGGCGCGCTGGTTGTGAGAAGCATTTGTGCGCGTGTTTTTGTTTTCGGAAAGGGCTTCCCGCGCCTTTCGGTGACCGCTTAGTGAGGTGGCCAACGAGTCGGCGGCGGTGGGCCTGTAGCGCTTCTCCGAGGCGGCGGCGTCTTTGGAGAGGCGGTTGGGTAGGTCGTGGCCATGGTAGGCATTGTGGTCTGAGAGAGGCTGCTGCTGCAGAGCGCCAGTCCAGGGGACGATTAGGCTCCAAATGAGGAGATCTCTGAGCGACATTTCGCCATAGAATGCTTCATGAGATGTTGTTTCGAGGGAGGAGGGGGTGTGGAGGTGGGTGGTGGGCGTGAGAATAAGCGCGAATCCCTTGCACTGCCAGACCCTGAGAAGGAGTGAGGTGGACGGAAGCTCGTGGCACCGGCGGGATTTCGAAACCAACAACAACACCCGTTTCCGCCCCGCTATCCCGTCACACCAACCTGTGGCTGCAACGCATCTGATAAGACCTTATTCATGCTCGTGAAGACGGCTTTTTAGAAAGAGTATGGGACTTTTCGGCCTCCATGCGTGGTTCTCAGACGCCGCCCACAAGCACCTGAAGGTCGTCCGCCTCCGTGAGAACTTCCAACCTGGATCGGCGCTTCCAACATCACTCCAGGCAAGGGTGAATTCCTTCAGGAACTACTGGAGTCGGGACGATTCTGAAGAAGCGTGCTCCTCAACGCCGTCTGGCTCGAGATAAGAAAATCTATCGTACGCACCGCAGACTCTCGAGAACAAGAACCCCAAGGCGAGCAGCTAGACAATGGCATGACCACAGTATTCCATTTGTTCGAGAATGCTGAAGAGTTCCACTTGTTTTGACCAGCTGCCCGGTCCCCAGCATCCCTAATATTACCTGTTGCTATCGTTGAGCATCCGAGTCTCGACCTGAGGGTGTTGTTCGTATTCCCAGAAACTTTCACTTTGGACTCCACCTACTAAGGTAAGATAAGTCGCTCTTGATGCTCTTCGATCTATTTCTCCTCCTCAATATCCGGTCGGTCCTTGTGCGGTACATTGCTCCTTCTTGGTTGATCCGGCAAGAAGGGCCCTTTGCAACACCTATCATCTGGTCGATGCAAGTGTCAGGTCAAACACAGCAGCATGGAACCAGTAGGCTTAGGAGAAGGGCAAGAAAATTTCGTAAGAGAAGGACAATATTGTCTCTTCTTTCTCGCAACTCCTGCTACACCCACGCTTCTCGTCACTAGCTACTCGCCTTCCAGAGAACTTCTCCATAAGCTGGACACTGGATGAAAACACGCTGACAATCACATGCAACTGACTGTTGGCATTTGTTTATGTTCGACGGAAGTGTATCTTATCGGGGTCTTGACGACCTCCAGATAGCCGGTTCAAACAGCTGGCAGTACTGCAGCTTGGGCAACTTATGGGCTCGTGGTGAAAGCTGCTTCGTCAGTTGTATGGAGATACTTCGATGTTCTCAGAGTCTCTCGATGCTCGAACGCGCTCTAGATTTTCGCTTGATACGTTTTCAGGAGGGTTGTTCAACTCGAGCACTTCTCCCACTATTTGGACCCTGAGTTTTGATAGACTGTGGCGGTGCACAAGGCTGAGACCCCGGGCTGCGTCAGCTTCCATTCTTGGAACTCTGAAACGCCTTCTCCCAGCAACCAGCACAACAGCCTCGCCTCGTCAGCGCTCAGCATGTCTTCCCACTTTCACGTTCTCACGTTCGTTACATCCTTTCACACAACCTCAAAGACCACACACAGATGGCGCCCACGGCCTCGGAGTTAGGATACCTAGCCCGCCGCGCCGTCGTCACCGCCGGCCCTGTCGTCGCGCGCCACTACCTCGAGCAACGCGACCTCACCGTTCGCGGAGCGCAGGGCGTGACGTTGGGCGTGATTGCGGCATATGTGGTGGGCATAGCGATTCTGTGGAATGTGCCGTATCTGAAGTATATTCTATGGCCGTTTAAGGTACGCTCTCGCGTCCAACAGCCTTATCCAGCGAATGGCACTGACGGACTCAATCAGATGCTAGTGATAGCATTTCACGAGTTCGGGCACGCGAGCACGGCATGCTGCACCGGCGGCCGCGTCGAGTCCATATCACTTGATCCGCACGAAGGCGGCGTCACGCACATGAGAGGAGGCGTGAGCGCCATTACCCTTCCTACTGGCTACCTGGGCTCCTCGCTCATAGGCGCCTTGCTCACGTTCTGCGGCTTCAACACGGTGGCGAGTAAAGTCGCCAGCATTGTCTTGGGAGTCTGCTTCTTACTCGTGCTATGGTGGGGTATGTTCGCTTCCATCCCATCTCACCGACCACGGTTAACTAAGTGAGTCTACAGGCAAGAAAGACTGGCTAACCATCCTCACCATCCTCATCGCCGTCGGCATCATCATCGGCTTCTGGTTCGTCCCCGAAGCCCTACGCTTCTACGTCCTCTTCATCGGCGTCATGTCATCCCTCTACAGCGTCTGGGACATCTGCGACGACCTCGTCTTACGAAAAGTCAACTCTTCCGATGCCAGCCAGTTCGCCAAGCGATATGGGGGCTCGTCGCAGTGCTGGGGCATTATCTGGAGTCTGATCAGCTGTACGATCATGGCGGCGGGCATTGTGGCGGGGATTGCGGCGTTTCCGCAGACGTCGGCGCAGCAGGAGAACGACTCGGATGGGTTTATACCTACCGGGCAGAGGTTTTGAGGTGGTTGGAATTCACAATTGCGCTAATGTATGATGCACGACTTGTTATGAGGCACGTTTGCAGTGACAACACTCAGTTCAGCTCCATTTTTTTCTCACTTCTCGGAAACTTGCAGCGCTGCTTGCCACAATATTGACGAGGCACAGTCATGACGGCAATAAGCATCTCAAAGTGCGTGTTGACAGGGTGCCAAAAATTGGAGCAGGCGGTAAAGCATCCATGAGGCACAGCAGCGCTTCGAAGTCGCAGGCGCTGGCAAAATATCTCATCCTCAGGGCATTACACGCGCACTTGGCTGGATGCACTCCGAAGAATCAAGATCACCTCATCCAGCGGCGGCTGCTGAGACAAGGCGGCGCAATATCTGAGCCCGATAGTCAAGACCTGCTGGCGCCGACAAGATGATTTGTGCAAAGCATCCATGCGCTCGTGGACCGTGAGGCAGCTCATGTGACGTGATACTGCCTCGGAATTCCTTCTACGCGACCTATCGCTCATCGACGGTAGGTCTTCTGGGTTGCTTCTTCCCCCAAAATCACAATGGCGCTTCTCCTGATTGCTGCACTATTCGCATCTGTCATGGCACAAAGCTCAAGCAGCACTTCCAAATTACCTGCTGCTACCACCGTGAACCTCTTCCTAGGACTGGACGACTCGGGAGCACCTAATGGCCTTGTTAGCTCTGTGTTGCATGCGGACCAATGTGTAAGAGGGCTTCCTTCATTACTCAGAGAATGCCCTCTTTGACGATCGATTACTGAACAGGGCACAACAAACGCACTTATTGCACCAAAGGCTCATTCAGCGATACAGGGATAGTGTCCGGTCTCTGTGACCTGGCTTCCACCGTATGCCGGACGCACTAGCGCACTATAAGACAGCAACCAAAGCTAACGCAGTGTAGGTCACAGCCACCTACGGACCGAGCTCGTACGGCCTCTCCATGGTCGGTACGCCCTCGATATTCGACGGCAGCGACGGAGGCACTGTCATGAGAGTGCAGACTTGTAGTCTCGAGGGCACGACCAAAGCCGTATGCTCCTTCACCACGGCCGTGGAGCTTTCCGGCAAGTCGACAGCCACTTCGACGATCGCCACCTATACTGGCAGCGATGTCGTCTATGGTAAAATTGCGATACGCGGCAGCGTCTCGAAACTCAAGGCTACCGATCTGCCAGCGTGTACCTCGAATCGTTTGGAATGGCGAGCGCTGCGACTGGGATCGGAAGGGTGTACAAGATCATCGTTGCGCCTGGAGCGGCGGCGTTGCTGGCGAGGGCTTTGGTGTAGATGCGCTGCGTATCTGTCTGGCTAACTTCGTCATTACACACATCTCCGTGATTGACTCCCTGCCTACCCTCGTTGCATTCAAAGGGACTCGCACGAGCTGGTCGGTTTCAGGCTGAGACTACCTCCTAAGTGTGTCTTGCCGACGGCAATTGCTTCGCATTATCATCAAATCGATCGAACGGCTCCTGCAACCACCCTCCATCTGCCAGGCCCGAGTATTGCTCTTGCAGAGAGCTCTATCTGTTGATGAGCGTCTGGACCACACGGCAGCACCTACTGCACTTGGTAGGCGAGGCAAAAATTACCCAAGTTGGCAGGCTGGTCCCAAAACTCTCTCCCCACAGCTTGACACACATTCACTTTCTCACAAGCTCCCCGACAATTGGCTGCCATCATTATCATCTGTCCTTGCTGATACACGGTAATCTTCGCATCACCAGGCGCCCAAGAGCTCTATACTGGTCTCAGATTCCGCTTTGGGAACTGGAGTCCGTTAATCTCATAGAACATATCAACACCATCAGCTCGAACAACAATGTGTAGGCACAAGGTACAGTCCGTCCATCTCCATCTCAAAGCCATACCATATCTTACACTACCAAACACTTTGTTTCAACATCAACAACAATGGCTCCCTTCATGAACTACTTCGGCCTTGGAGCCGCCCCAGCATCGCCAGAACCGAAGGAAGACCCAAAGCAGAGCCCCATCCGAGCACTGCCGGCAGCATGGTTTACCTCACAACAAATGTATGAGTTGGAGAGACGAGCGATCTTCTCAAAACGATGGCTGTTCCTCACCCATCGGAACCGACTGCAAGAAGCGGGCGACTACCTCCGCTACACCATTGCCGGGTTCGACATAATCGTTATCCGGGATCGTTCGAACAACATCAACGCATTCCATAACGTTTGTCGACACCGAGCGTACCCTGTGGTCGAGAAGAAATGCGGAAAAGTGAGCATTCTGGCTTGCCGATATCACGGCTGGTCGTACGGCTTGAACGGCAAACTCGCGAAGGCACCGCAGTACCAGGAATTGGATGGCTTCGACAAGTCTCAGAATGGCTTGTTCTCAATTCATGTGCATGTCGATATCAACGGCTTCATTTGGATCAACCTCGACGCGCAAAAGGAGAAACCAGAAGTACCGTGGGAGGCCGACTTCGATACTGTGGACAAGCAGGAGAGGTTTGAAGACTTCAACTTTGACGACTATGTGCTTGACCACACTTATGAGCTCGACGGAGGGTACAACTGGAAGATCGCTTGCGATAACTTCAATGAATGCTACCACTGTCCGACCACCCATCCGGATGTGCCGGCGTTCCTTAACGTCGACTCCGCGGATGTCGAGGTGAAGGATGGCCACATGCAGCACGATCATGCTTCGAACCCTGAGCAACGGAGGCAAGGGTTGAACGTCAACAGCACATACTACTTCCCGAATGTGTCGATGTCGGTTTCGTAAGTGAACTTCTCTAACGCAAAAGTGACCAGATTGCTAACGATCCTCAGGCCACACTTCCTAATGATCCAGAAGTTCCTCCCCGATTCGGCAACCAAATCAACCCTCCACTACGAAGTCTACCGCAACAAGAACTCCTCCGACGAAGAGTTCAAGCTCATCAGCGAGATGTACGCTCGTGTCATGGCGGAGGACAAAATCCTCTGTGACCGCGCACAGAAGAACTTGAACGCCGGTTCGTCACTCACATCCCATATCAAACCACCGCACCATGCTGATCCAATCTTCAGGTGTCTTCGTCAACGGCGAGATGCACCCCAAGTGCGAGAAAGGCCCTCTCTACATGCAAAGCAAGGTCCGCGATGCAGTGACGGACCACTACCGACGAGAGAAGGCCGCCGGTGCTGAGATCTGGCCTGCGAGGCAGAAGTTACCTGGGAATGCCCTTGTCAGCCAGGAAGATATTGATATGTGTAATGGGCTTGACTGCACGGCGCCGCAGCAGGAGGGTTTGGTCTGGTGAAGGAATTGTATAGTAGGTGGTTGCTTCCTCTTGCATTGGTTGGGGACGGATAATGACGACTGGCGTTCTGCTTAGCGTACGGTGTCTGGAGTATGTAAGTAAGAATTGTACATGACTGATGAAACGTGAACTTCGTTGTTGTAGATATTTTTCTTCCAACCTGGACCAGACATTATGGTCAGAGATACGAGGTACCGCAAGCTGTGTGCCTTCGGTTTTCTGCAGACATTGATCCATCGAATTGTGCTCAGATTCCATAACTTTCGCGCAGGATCCCGTGAGCCATATGTGTCCCACAACTGTTGATCGCTTGAGGTATGACTGCTCATAATTGTTGACAAGCACTGAGAATACCCGCTCGTTTGTCGCCAGACAAGTTCTCTTCGTTGGCAAGGAACAGATGCAGGACATTCTCCGGGCAAGCAGATATAGTACTCGGCCAGAGCAGGAGGTGTGGATGCATGCAATCAATGTCTGAGCTTGCGTGGGTTTGAGCCCAGAAGCAAGGGTGGGCTGGCATTGTTCTTCTCGTGTCCTTGTAGGCATAAAGTACAGTACTATGTCAGGTATGCCGCGTATTCAATGGGTTTGAACGAGACCTCGTCCGTCAACCGCCAATCTTGACAACTACTTTCCCAACCTGCTTGCCTTGCCAAATACTCTCAACCGCCTCCTCCGCCTCATCAAACGGAAACGTCGAGTCAATGATATCGTCAAACCGCATCCCCATAGCCGAGATAGCAGCACAAAGATCCTCCTGATCGTGCCTTGAACCAGCATTGATGCCCCTCAGATTCACCCTTCTGTCGATCAACGTCGGCAAAAGTTCAGCCATCTCGGTCGGATCCTGCTTCCCTAGGTATCCAACCTGACTGACAGTTCCACCACGGCGAGTGCATTTCACGCTTTGGACCACTGATCCGGTGCCGCCATTTTCCAGGACAAGATCCACGCCGGCACCGTTCGTGAGGTTGAGGACTTCTTCGTGCCACATGGCGTTCTTGTAGTTGACAGTGAAGAGTGGTGGGTCTGCGAATTTCGTTCGCATACTCTCCAGTTTTGAATCGCTTGAGGAGCTCAAGATGACCCGCATGCCGCTCGCTCGAGCGAGCTTTAGGGCGAACATGCTGACGCCTCCGGTGCCTGTGATCGATCAGTACAACTGGAACATAACTTGAACCGAATTTGCAAGCATGCCTTGTATCAACACCGTACTCCCCATTCCACACCCCTCCAACGCAGACCACGCCGTCACCCCAGCACAAGGAATAATACTAGCCTCAATCCAATCTAGATGCTGAGGCAACTTTGTGACCTTATCTTCATCAAAGACGATATAATCCGCCAGCACCCCATCCTCATCCGCAGCCAGCCACGATCTTCTGGTTTCTCGTCCGGTAATGTTTGCCGTATCGACGATCGGTGCTACACGGTCACCTTGCGAAAATCTTGTGACTCGTTCGCCGACTGAGATAACTCCTCCAGCGGCGTCGTTGCAGAGGATGCCGTTGGGGGTTACTGGCCACGGGTTGCCTCCGTTCGCGATGTTGGCGTCCCGGTAGTTGAGGCTCACGGCGTGGACTTTGATCAAGACCGCATAAGGCGGGAGTGGAGATGGTATTTCTTCGCTAACGAGTTTTACTTTAGGGGTTCCTGGGGTGTAGTCGTCCGTTCGTCGGTACGCTTTTCGGCTTGATGGTTGGGCCATTGGGGCTTGCTCGTTCGTGCTTGTTGTTCAAAGTGGTTCTTTGCGTTGAATAGGATCAATACTTCTTATATGTGACTTGATTCCAACGGCAGTCTGTACGTCGCCTGGCGTCCGAGCTGCATATGCATTTCTAATCGAGCATTGCTCAAGGCAAAAGTTTCCCAGACAATTCCATCCAAGAGAACTCCGTAGGCGGAGCCCCGAAAGAACACCGATATTGCATCAGGCTCTCACCTCCTTGTTTGAATGCTTCGAAGTTAAAGATGTTGCATGCTGTCATCAAGTTGGAGAGGGAGGCAAGTTCGGTACAAGGCGGCGAAGAGTCGGCAGGACTCGGTGTTGAATCGCCTTGCTGGACGTCCTACCTATTGGCCATGAAGCAACGATATCCGTGACCGCAGCGTGAGATCGTAGGAAGAGTATCTGCTTCCTTCATGGCGAGGCGAAGTATCGCAGGAAGGTAAAGTCGTATGTTCTCACGCCAACTGATGTTCCATGCGCCGCCCGACCGACACGAATTACCGACTGATGCGCTCGCAATGCTATTTCTGTACAGCATCAAAATACGAATCGAGATCAGATCGTATGTTACGTTGGCATGTATTGTCAGTATTTGAACCTCTCTGTTCAGCTATACCCATACGAGACGATGCCCGTCTTTCACCATGTCCGGCCCTCCAGTCTATCAGAAACCCATATATGCAACCCGCTAAAGCTTGACTTGAAACCTTGGATGCGTCCGAATCCTCTCCCCATACCGATAGAACAGCAGCGGTATAGGACACAGCGCAAGACTGATGAACGCCAATAGCGAATTGCCCCAGCCCAATCCCAGCCCATCATACATCTGCAGCCCAAACAGCGGAAACACTGCTCCCAGGATCGACCTCAGAATCGTATTCGCAGCCATGGCCGAAGCCGCGTAGCGCTCAAACGCATCGACAAGATAAGTGTTTATGCACATGAAAGACGCGAGCAAGCCAACACCAACCAACAGTGTGCCGAAGAGCGGCACAGCCCATTGAGTCTGATACTGCGCCGTCCAGCCGTAGATGAAGAGGCCGACGGGGATGAAAGGTCCTGCGTAGATGAGGAGAGGCAGACGGTATTCGGGCTTCAGCTTGCCCTCGCTGTGCTTGGCGGCGAGTTTCTTCATGATAGGGTCGGAGGTTGAGCCTAGGATGGCGAGGCCGAGGAGCATGCCGACGCCGAGACCGATGTAGACGAGGCCAACGATGGATTGGGAGAAGCCGTAGTTTTCTTCGAAGACGAAGGTGAAGGTGGTGAAGAGGAGGTACATTATCCCGTCTGGTATCTTTGTTGGTGGTGAGGCTGGAGAGTAGGGAAGGGGAAGCGACACTTACAGACAATGGCGAGGTACAAGCTCATCATCGCGCAAATGAGCGAGAGGAACATGAGCTTCATCGGGCGGAGCAAAGATCGCCTCCAAAGCTCAACGGTGGTGATTCCAAGATCGAGTTTCGAGCGTAGGTTGGGATTGCCGGTCTCCTTCCGTAGGCGCTTGGCCTTGCGTTCGAGAAGGATGGGGGCGTAGGTCTCCCTGGCGAATACGAGAGTCCAGATTGCTGCAAAGCCAGAAGCGATCGATAGCACCCAGAAGATCCTGTATCAACGTCAGCTACGTTTGTCATGAGGCTGCATCGGAGCCACTCACCATCGCCAGCCCTTCGCCTCAGCCAGAAACCCACCGCATACAGGTCCTATTACCAAGAGTTAGTTCCCGAATCTAGCTCGAGTTGCTCGGGATGTTGTAGCTATACCTATCACAGGCCCTAAAAGAGGCCCAATAGCCCAGATGGACATGGCACTACCACGTTGCTCGGGCTTCATCAAATCCGCGATTGTACCTCCTCCATTGGTAATCGGTGCAATTCCAAAACAGCCAGCAAGAAATCTGAACGCTATCAAAGATCCCATGCCAGGCGCAAGGGCGCAGGCGACTGTGAACAGCACAAAGGCGACGTTGCAGAGGTTGTAGATTGCGACGCGGCCGAACATTTCGCTGAGGGGAGCGATCACCAGGGGGCCCATTGCGAAGCCGAGGATGTCTGACTTTTTGTCAGTAAACACATCAGACGGTCGAGACGAAAGGTGAACCTACAGACTGAAACGACGAATGTTGCGAGGGACGAGCTATATCGCTGTTAGCCTGTGTTTGCGATCCCGACTGTCTTTGGAGAACATACTTCGTAGTCTCAAACTCCCTGATGACGTCCGGCACACCAGGCGCAAACATCGACGACGCCAAAGGTGTCAACAATGTCAAAAACGACAATATGCCGATGTTACTCCATTTCTTGCCAGCCGACCAATTTAACGGGTTTGCTGGATCATCAGGGCCCTCCCAATCAACAATGTTTGGATCCACTGGTTCCTCTTTGACCTCTTCTGCTGTTGGCTGCGTCGGATGACCTTTCTCAACGTCCCGTTGTTCTCCGTTGTCAGAGTTATTCGACGATTCATCATGCTTGTCTCTTTTCTCTGGGTCGGAGGTCGTTTCTCGGTTCAAAGAGTCCTGGTTGGGCTGTACGACGCCGGCGTTGGATGGGATGTCGGCATCGTGGCCTTCTTCGAATGCGAGTCGTTCTTTCTCGGGCAGATCACCTCCTGCGACAACAGGGATGTGTTCGTGTTTGTGCTCGGTTGCGGCCATGCCGCCTGGCTGTGGGACGATGACATGTTAGCTGTGTTACTTCGATGTAGCTCGTTCGCGGAAGCTGTCCGTCTGAAGCTCAAGTGTCGAACGTGAAGCGGGTCCGATGTACGACTGCGTACCGCTGCGGTACACTCGTGCTGACCCGAAGTCTTTGTCTGCAGTCGGACAAGCTTGAATATGTGCTTACCTGAGATTCCGCGATCTAGGTTGCGGTCGGGAGGTCCGTGTCACTCAGATCGTGCTAGGGTGCCAATGCCGGAGGAGTGGGAGAGTCTACCACGAGGCTCTTGGAGATGAAAAAGCAGCTGTTCTGGGATTCCCACTGTCGATATAGGGAAGGACACAGGTGTATAAGAAGGAGAAGCAGCCATTGTTCTAATGACACCGGCCGTCCGGCACGCAGTGCTTGGACGGGCGATAGAGCAGCTACGATCCGGCGGCGTGCATAGATTATTTGTGCAAGCACGGCAAGAGCGATTCGGCAGACAAGCCTCTCAGACGCCTTGTCTCCAAGCCAAGCTGTAGGTTCTATGCAGCGTTTACATCCGAGTTCCGTTCTGCTGGGGCCATCTGGAATCAATTCTCCTGGCCCACGGACTGTCCATGGCCATTCCATGCTGTCCAATCTTGATCAGCCTTCTAACAAGAAGGAGCATCGATCGGGCTCCGGTCCGGTGGCGATGGTCCAGATATGGCGTGGAACGTGGCAGGTTGAATGCAATTACCGAATCCGGCGACACGGCTGAGACTGAAGCTCTGTTGTGGGATGAAGCGAGCTCCCACGTGTCTCTGGCTTCGAGCACTCAGTTCGTGATCCGCGTGTTGCCATTCAAGGTGGCAAGTCACTAGAGTAGGAGCTGAACATTGAAGTGCTGTTGATGCATGAAGGCGAGTCGAGAATGGCTGTCTGTGACAGCATGGCAACGCGCCGCAGAAACGAAATAACACCGTGGAGGCATCTTGGTAAAGCTGGCGTACAACGGACAATGCTCGAGAGACACATCGATTCGGTATGGGTACTGCTGTAGCGAGGCGAGAGCGATATTCTGGCGCACGTTTGAGCACGTATGACCTTCTGTATTGACTTGCTGGTCCCGGGATGGCACTCGAGGCCCGAACGCCGGTCGTTAGATAATCACTCTCTGCTATGTGAGAAGCACGGCTGAATAACGACACTGCCATGGTGCTGTCTGTTAATACCACTGTTAGAGCAGCAGACTCGCTCAGGCAAGATACCGGAGCTGGTCGAAAACGGCACTTATCGAACACATCCATCAGCGACATGACTTCGCCATACGCCGCTGCGCATGCAAATCCCCAAGGAGCAGGAGATGCCCGCCCAACTGGCTCGCAGATCATCGAAAATCAAGGATTGAGAGGCAAGCTCAACGGCAAGGTTATGGTCTTGACTGGGGCAACATCTGGCATTGTACGTTACTTTGTTGCCGCCATGCCAACGCCAAGGACGCTGATGGCGATTATGTAGGGCCTCGAGACCGCACGTGCGCTGTCAATGACAGGAGCAACGCTGTTCCTGACGGCTCGTAACTTACCCGCAGCTGAGAAAGCCATCCAGGATATCCTGGTGCTCGGTCGTATCTCTTTGATCCGCATGGACAACAACTCCCTCACCAGCGTCCGAGCCGCCGCGACCGAGATCCTGACCAGGTCGAACGGCAAGGTCAACATCTTGGTAGCCAATGCAGGCGTTATGGGCATTTCAGACCATCAACTTACCGAGGACAACCATGAAGTACACTTCCAAACGAACTTTCTAAGCCACTTCATGCTTTTCCAGCTCTTGAAGGACGCCCTGCTGTCGAGCGCGACCTCGGACTTTCACTCCCGTGTCGTCGTCGTTGCGTCCTCGGCCCATCGCGCCGCCACGCTACCGAAGAGCGACGACTACAGTTTCGAAAAGTCAGAGTATGACCACAACATGGCATACGCGGGTTCCAACCTCGCAAAGATCTACCTCGCCAACGAGGTCAACCGTCGCTACAGCTCTCAAGGTCTCTTCGCGACGAGCCTCCACCCCGGCGCTATCAACACCAACATCAGCCGCAACATCGGTCCTGAGTTCGTGCAGCAGATCTTGGCCAACCCCGATGTCGTAAAAGTGTTGAAGTCGCCTGAGCAAGGCGCTGCTACGACGGTGCTCGCGGCGGTGGGGAGGGAGTGGGAGAGCAGAGGAGGGGTGTACTTGGAGGATTGTGCGGAAGCGAAGCGTGGGGTGGATGACGGGCAAGTGTTTGGATCGGGCTGGGTGGAGCAGACATTTAATCCGGAGGCCGAGGGGCGGCTTTGGAGAGATGCGTTGGAGCTTGTGTATTTTAAGGTGGGTGCTTGAGACTGTTTCGTTAGACGTATGTAGCATTTAACGGCGTGTATTGACCGGATCAACCAGCTGTCGCCTTGGCCAGAGCAGCGTAATCCCAGTCCGCCTTGATGACTGTGAAAGTTAGCACTCGTCTTTTCACAAACCCATTCGAAAGTGGGAAGTACTCACTATCAGCAGCTTTCTCCGCAACGGCATACACGCTCGACACAATGTTCCCAGACACATGATTTGGGAAGATAGAAGCATCCGCGACTCTGACATTCTTCGTGCCCTTGACCACAAGCTTGGTATCAATAGCGTCTCCGAGCGCAACGCTGCCGCAGGGGTGGTACTCGCTAAGGACGAAGTCATGCACGGCTTCGGTGGCTTGCTTCGTGTCTTGGAGGTTTGTTTCGGGGGAGGGGAAGAGGCGCTTGGAGATCTTGTCGGCGAGGTGTTTCGACTTTCCGACTTGGTCGGTCATCTGGAAGAGAATCAAGGCGTTAGTAGCTATCATAAGCTCAGACACGAGGGATCTCACTCACCTTTAGCCCCGCCGCCAACACAGCAGCATCAGCCGGATGGCTCAAGAACGCCGGGTCAATCCTCGGGTGCTCATTAGGATCTGACGAAGTGATATGCACAGTCCCTCTGCTGACCGGGTACTGCAAGCAAACCACTGCCGTAATCCCCATCGGCGTCCCGGGCGTATGAGGCGGGAACAAGTAGGCTTGGTCCTGAGCCCCCTTCTCAGGGCCCGCGGTAGACGGGATCAAGAGCATCTGGAGGTTAGCCGACTTGTTGTCTTTGAGGTGCGCGATGATCCGCTCGTACTGCTTTCGCTGGAACGGTGTGACGGTGTCCAGACTGTCTTCGATTGATTTGACCGTACTGGCTTGCTCGCTCTCCGAAGCGAAGAGCTTGTATGGGAAGAAACCTTGCGTGCTGATGATGTTTGTCAGTGGTCCGTTGCCGTGCTCCATCATCTGCTTTTGCGCTGCTTCCATGACTGAGGGGTCGTAGATTATTTCGAGTGTTGGGTTGCCTTGGTTGACTTCCCAGCAGAGGCCACTGGTGGCATGGTCTTGGAAGTTGGCACCGACCGCTTTGTTCTGGATCTTACACTCCACACCGGCGGCTTGGAGCACATCTGGGTCACCGATGCCGGATAGTTCGAGGATCTGTGGCGATTGCAGAACGCCGCAGCATACTATGACCTCCCTGCTCATCCGGACCTTCTGCTTGCTTCCTTCAAAGGTGAACTTGACGCCGGTAGCTCTGTCGCCGTCAAGCTCGATCGAAGTAACGGGAGCGTTGCATAGCACATGAAGGTTCGGGCGCTCGGCGTTCGCAGCGAAGTAGCCTCGCGCAGCATACGCTCGCTTGCCCTTGTTGGGTCCAGTACGGCAGACGGCACCAAGAGTGTTGAAGAAGCCAATGTGATCACCACTCCAGGGATCGGTTGGTTTCTTCGACATGCCCGTGACTTCATCACAAGCCTTGATGAAGTCGTGCTCGATCGGCAAGAAGGACTCATTGAAGGACGTTCTCACGGGCCCAGAGGTGCCATGATGCTCGCCGACGAAAGGCATGGTTGCGCGATCAACAACCTTCTCGTCGATGGGCTCAAGGGTTTGATGTCTCCGCATGTAGTACTTCATCGATTCCGCGCCCTAGGAATAAGCAGATACACTGGTTAGCAAGTCTCTCGATGCTGTCTAGAAGTTGAGGAGCTCCGGGAGCTTCGCGTGCAGTGCAATGCTGTCCCAGAGAACCACTGTGCCCATCACGACTTACCCATGAGGGATCGTCCGCAATCGTCGCCCAGTCATCGTAATCCTGCAGCGACCCGCGAACGTACATCATATGATTAATCGCACTGCTACCGCCAAGCGCCTTGCCTCTAATAACGTGGTGTATCTTTTCTTTGTTATGTTTCTGCTGTCGGTCAGCGAAACAACCCTGCCACCCAAAAGGTTTCCGAGCTCACCTGCGGCACGGTCTTGAACTTCCAGTCGTAGTCTGGGTTCGAGAACGTCTGAAGGGTCATGGCCGGGCAGTCGACCATAATGTCCCCAAGCTTGTTGCCTCCGGCTTCGAGGACACCGACTGAGACATCAGGATTCTCTGTTAGGCGAGCTGCAATTGCGAGGCCGGCGGTGCCTGCGTAGAAAAGGCGTCAGTTACAGTCTCGAGCTGGCCACCTGGCTGGCAGTCTTCAAGCACCCCGGAGCTGGCATGGCTTGTGACTCTGTCTCGGAGAAGCCTGCCCTCATGGATGCGACTTACCACCCCCGATGATAATATAGTCGTAGTTGTGGCGGAGAAAGTCCTCGGCGGATGTCGACAGCGCTGGTAGCTGCACACCGTTGGTGTGGCCGCTCACTCCATTGGAGTGGCTCTCCGTGTCGTTACCCGCAACCATGGTTGCGAAGGATAGAATATTAGCACGTGAAAGGACAGGGAGAGTCAAAGTAGTGCTCGAGACAACGAAAGCAGGGAACAAAATATATGCTTGACGCCACGCCTTTTCATTCGCGAAACTAGCTCTGGCTCACTTATATGCCTCTTTTAGCAGTCAGACAACCAGGTATGCCATCCATGTCCGGGTCAACAAGGCTTGGATATCAGTCCATTACCAATAGTCCGACAAGGTTCGAGCTGCAGTGGCTTGCAGCCGCTCCGAAGAAGGAGACTAGTAAGTGTGCTCACGAGCTGACAACTGCTCTTGGAGGGTCTTCGACACAGCTGTCATGCAGCGGGATCAGTAAGCTGCCTGTTTCCGTCTTCGCAGGAAGCCTTGTTGGTGTGTATACTTACTACCAGCACAATGGGCCTGGAAGACCAGCGATTCGTTCGTCTGCCTTCCTCCGTGCAAACCAAGACCTGAGTTAAGCGCATATGGCTCTGGGATGACCTCGTTTTGTACGTCCTAGCGGCATGCCGCGTGCAGTTTGAATGTCCATCACCAGCAGCGTAGGGTTGAGATGCGGCCGGCTGTACCTCCTAGGGCTTATTAGCCAAGCCCGACTGCATGCAAGGAACAGCCGAGGCACACCTATTGCCTTGCACGGAAAACAGTCTTCAATCACCGTTCAATGGCCATTTTCTCAAGGCGGCTTCACACTCCGCTTTAGCATCATAGCCGTACAGCCACGGCTGAACTTCAGGACACTGCCAGCGGGAAGGAAACTTGCAGTCGATCTTACCGCCCAGCTTCGACAGCATCAGCGCATCTCTCGCTTGCTGCTTCGGGCCATCGCGCATGTGAAAATCGGCTCGTTGAGCGAAGGTCTCACGAACAATATGTTCACCTCGCTGCTTCCGGAGACTTTGGTATAGGTGAAGTACGGCGGGAAGCTGGGATTTGAATTGTAGTGCCGAGAGGAGGTAGCCAAGGACGGCGCCGTCTTCGATGGAGGAATTAGCGCCCTGGGCGAGGTCTCCACCTGTCAGCAGTATAGAGCAGTAGGGCGTTGTATTTGCTTACATGGGAGCATGGGATGGCAGGAGTCTGCAATGAACACAAATTTGGACTCGACAACCCAGTGCTCCATTTCTGGTCGGTGCATAAGCCTATTCCAAAGACAATCTTTGTCAGCAGCTCTTCCAAATGTACGCGACTCGCAGTTCTAGCGACTCGCAGTTTGTTCTGGCTGGTGCTGACTTCTGCGACATAGAAAATGGAGCAGGATCACCTACTTCCACTTGTCCACCGACTTCACTTCATCGAGAAACCTGTTAAGAACCGGATCCCAGTTCTTGAACAGCTGACGCATCTCCTTGATGGAGCCCGGCTGACGGGCTACATCTGCAGGGAGGTCGTCTGGAACACACAGTACCACGTTGAACATCTCCCCATTACGTAAAGAGTATGCCACCACGTGGGCGTCCGGGCCAATCCAGAACTGACAGGAAGGCTTCGATATCCAGTCCCGTAGTTCCTTATCATGCACATCCTCAAGTCTGAGGACGATGCGGTAGACAAGGTCGCCAGTAGGGAGAGGCTGATCCTCCCGCCCAATGATTGACAAGTACTTTGCTCGGCATCTCGACCAGAGGCCATCCGCACCAACCACTAGATCGGCATGTAGCTGCTCCCCCGACTCCAGAGTAACAGCGGGTAGTTCAAAGTCAATATCGGCGACTTTAGCAGCCAAGCGTACCGTCACGCCCAGTTCTGCGGCTCGACTAGCAAGCGCTCGTTGAACGTCTACGCGGTGGAGGTCCCAGAATGGAGCGTCGTACTTCTCTCGCATTTCTAGATTAAAGTCGTCCGTCCGGGACAGTACTTTACCATCGGAGTAGCGGCGTACTTGTAGGAAAGTAGGCTCCGCGGCTTTATGCTCCAGGGAATCGTATATGCCAAATTGCTTGAAGATCTTGGTGGCGTTTGGCGTGCATTGAAGGCCCGCTCCAATCTGTAGTGAGGTGTTAGCCTGTCGACTGTTCGGACGGAGAGACTGTTCATGCCTCTGCAAGCTCTCGAGCCGCTTCAAGGACGATGACATGGTGACCAGCCAAGGCGCAGGAGATGGCAGCACTCAAGCCACCAAGACCGGCGCCGACGATGATGATGTCCAGAGGACGAGGCGAAGTAGCCATCGGACACAGTCGTTGCAAAGTATTGCTGGAGTAGGGGAACCGCAGACAATCCATCTGGGCAGAAGCACTGTTGTCTTGGAGATGGGTGGGTAGGTCTGAGCACGCTGCATATATTTGAGTCCGTCGCTCACAAGCCCTTCTCACCACACTCCTTCCGTCTTTACTTCCTCCCTACGACCACCACCTTTACGATATATCATCAAACAACATCATATTCACGTTCCGCAAGCTCGTAGCTACTATCTGGTATCCAAAAACACTCCCAGCTCGCAGGACAAGGCAATTATAAAGTCGATCATCGCTCATTGGTCAAAATCACCCTAAGATATTATCTATACCACATACGGCCATAATATCTTAACTATACCACATACGGCCATAATATCTTAACTATACCACATACGGCCATAATATCTTGACTATATCACATACGGCCACAATTATGGAGCAGAAGACGACTACTATATACACGACCATGGTATAAGTAGCAGGTCCTGCTCGCACCTTTCCTACGTCTTATATCTACAATCTCATCATATCAGGCTTCTCTCTATTCACTTTGCTTGACCATAGTTTCTTCCTGACACCTCTTCACACCCACCGATCCTTCATCTCAAGACTTTTCGAGACAACATGGACCACCCCAACCAGGCTCAACAGCCCACGAGCTCCTCTTCCTCAGCATCGACCAAGATCCAGAATGTGTCGTCCCGTTCTTTGGTCGTCAAGTTCATCCCCTCCGCCTGCGGCGAGCCAGAGCATGGTGGTCGATTCGTCCTCCTCGGCACCCTCACGGACAAGCAGAACGTCCGACGCAACTATGGCATGGAGATTGCGGCTGAGCGTCTCGCTCATATGGCAGTCAACAGACGCCTCATGATGCTGATCGACCAGAACGACTTCCGTGGGCCGCATGCGAAGGACGTGTGGGAAGAGCTTCTCACCGATGTTGAACTATGGGCGCTGCCAATCACTTCTGCTCTCCACACGATCACGGTGGTCAGGCCAGTCTTGCTTCGCGCGGGAAAGATGCGTTCGGACAAGTCGGACGAGCAGAAGAAAACCTTCATCGCCAACGTCAGAGCACTGGAAACAACATTAAAACCAAGCACTCCAGCTGCAGAGTTGCCAGCTTCTCCGGTCACGTCTCCGGTACAAACCACCAATACTGATCGAGCCTCTCCGAGGGCCTCTCCGCCAGCTACCGCACCCAGAGCCAGACCTAGCGGAGTACGAAAGGCCACGCAGTCCACGAAGAATATCGAACGGGCCCGCGCCATGGAGGCCTTGGTGCGGCATGATCCGTTCATGCAGAATGCGACTCTTGTCGATGCAGATGTTCCGTCCTCGCTGGAGGGTATCAAGGCACTGATGGAGACCGATAGCAAGGCGGTGGTCGAGTATATCGCACGATGCAGGAACAGAGCGACTGCGTTGAAGGGGTTGGCTCATCGGCAGTGAGAGGGTTTGCTGATGGGTGTAACGTCCTCTCGACAATCGAGAGTCATTGACAGACCAAGAATGATACAGCAGATAGTTTGCTATTACTTTTGATATGGAAGAAGGTGGATGAGACTGCGGATTGGTAATGCTGATTTGATCTTTTCACTTACGGCCGTTCATCAACGATTCACGACATAGCAAAAAAGACATTCACCCAGGGCCCTTCACCGATATCTTCCTTTATTCGTCGATCTCAATCGCTCACCACTTCCTGGCTTCACTTGTCCTCTCCCGTCATTCACAAGTCCGAATTCACAGTCTTACACTCGTCCACGTGCCCGACTGCCTAAGGGAAGTTTGCTGCCTGCCTCGTCCCTCCTACACTCCCCAAACCAACCCAATCCCCCACCCACCAGACCAACTTACTTCCATCACCACCATGGCGCCCAACAAACCCGGCCCACTGCAAGCACTCCGCAGGAAAGCGGCCTCTCAAGCCAAACTCACAAAGGTGAACACATCCAGCACCCCTTCGACAGCACTTTACTGACCATTCATCTCGAGAAGACTGCCCTCGCTGGCTCGGGATACCGCAACCTCCAGCGCCGCAACGCCGCGGTCACTGGGGCCTACCACCCTGAAAACGACACCCAGGAAGCGGTCATTGTGCGCGCTCTCTCGAAGCCGAAACCGAATAAGGTGGTCGTAAGTGACCGCGTCTGACCTTCTGAGGTAACCAATCGGCTCAAGAACGTCACTGATTGATGCGTGAACATAAGAAGACGTCCCTCAAGCCGCGCATCGCCGCACCAAAGCCAGACCAAGCGCCTCCAGCAAGACCGAATACCGAGTATTGGCTCAGCTACGGCGGCGTCTCCCCACCAGAAACCACAGAAGAAGTGTTTCCAACGACTACGGTGGCGGTGGCGCGCATCGCCGGCTGGAGGCTCCATTCCTTCACCGACAGTCTGAAGATGCTACTCGACGATATCGTGGCCTATGATGAGATCGCGGTCACCTCGTTGAACATCGGGGGTGAAATCGTGGTGGACGTTCGGATCTTGTTCGGGACGGAGATGGCGGCGATGGCGGCGAAGGGAGGGTTGGATGGTGAGATGCTTGATGGGAGGAAGTTGCGGTTGGGCTACATCTGATGGAGCGATGGAGCGTTAAAAAGCGGTTGTGTGACCGGAGCTGAGTAAAAGTAGTTCTATGGCTTTGAATTAATGCTACGATAAGGTGTTGTCAAATTCACGTAGCCTGATTATCAACGGCCACCACAAGCGCAGCCTCCTGCTTCTGCCCGTCCAGCTTCTCCATATCCTGCTTGTCGAGCTCGAAGTCGTAGATGTCGGCGTTTTGGGCGATGCGGCCGGGGTTGTCGCTCTTAGGCAATGGAACCCAGTTCTTCTGCAGACAATATCGGACGAGCACTTGTGCTGTTGACTTGCCGTGCTTCTCCGCCACGGACGAGAGGTCTGGATCCTTGGCCTTCTGGTTCCGGACGAGCGGGCAGTACGCTTCGACGATGATGTTGTTCTTGTGGCAGTAGTCGACGATTTCTCGCTGTTGGAGCCAGGGGTGGAGCTGTTGCAAAAGTCAGCACTAAGCACAGAATTGAATAATAAATGGAACAAACCTCTAGCTGATTGACCATCGGTGGCCAGACCTTCGCATACTCCTTCATCTTCTCAATGTGGCCAATGCCGAAGTTGCTCACACCAATCGACTTGATCTTGCCCTCTTGCTGCAGCTTCTCCATCGCTTGCCACATCAACTTAATGCTGGCTGCGCCCGGAGAGGCGTTGTGAATCAACATCAGATCAAGATAGCCATCCTTGCCGCCGATCTTGTGTACACTCTCGAGGCATTTCTGGTACGTTGCTGCATCGTCCGAGCCGGGGGATAGGATCTTGCTTGTCACGTAGATGTCTTCCCGTTTGAGGCTGGATTGCTTGACGGCCTCGCCAACTTCAGGTTCGTTGCCATAGACTTGGGCTGTGTCGATGTGCCGATATCCGACCTTTAGAGCTCCAAGACATGATTTTGTTGTGAGGTGAGAAGGACTGTCCCAGACGCCAAAGCCCAGCAAGGGGATGGCTTTGCCGCTTGAGAGCTTTGCTGTGGATGTGATAGTGAGGCCTGACATTGTACTTTCCGGCAATCCTGAGGTGGCTCTGATGAGGTTGAAAAGCTGCAATGTCACAAGTAAGGAAGAGGATTTAGATTGACAATGCATTGACGATGACGCTGCCGAATCTGGAAGCTGCATTCACTCCGAACCAATCGGGCCATATTCGGCGACATTCAGATGCAAAGGAGAATTTAACCTCATCTCTACTCACCAAAAATTGTCCGTCAAAGATGGTGCTCGAAGCAATACGCTACAAGGAAGGCCAACTCCAAATCCTCAACCAGCTGAAGCTACCGCACCAAGTAGAGTATGACAATGTCCGCTCTGCTGAAGATGGCTGGCATGCAATCAAGGAGATGCGGACCCGTGGCGCCCCTGCCATTGCGATAGTTGCGGCGCTATCGCTTGCTGTTGAGCTCCAGACGATTACGACGTCGGATAACGTGGAGGAGGTGCTGGCGTTCATCCTCGAGAAACTGGACTATCTGGTCACCAGCCGCCCGACTGCTGTCAATCTTTCCGATGCTGCGAGGAAGCTGAAGCGTATTGTTGAGAATGCGGCGAAGCATGACGGCAGTGACGGGGCGGCGGTGTCGAAGGCTTACTGCGATGCGGCTGCGCAGATGCTAACTGATGATGTTGCCGACAATGAAGGCATCGGCAAACATGGAGCGGAATGGATCATGAAGCATTCCGAGGGAAGCAAAGTGAGCGTGCTTACACACTGCAACACAGGGTAGGCTCAGTCTCGATCTGGTGAAACGAATGCTACTGACCACCACAGCTCTCTGGCCACTGCTGGCTACGGCACCGCACTAGGAGTCATCCGCTCATTACATGCCCAAAGCTCTTTGCAGCGAGCCTTCTGCACGGAAACCAGGCCCTACAACCAAGGCTCCCGCCTCACAGCTTTCGAGCTCGTCCACGACAAAATCCCAGCTACGCTCATCACAGACTCCATGGCCTCAGCATTACTCCGCCTGAAAGGTCCAACGGAGAAGATCGCAGCCATAGTCGTTGGCGCGGACCGTGTAGCAGCCAACGGCGACACTGCGAACAAAATCGGTACCTATCAACTCGCCATAACAGCAAAACACCACGGCATCAAGTTTCTGGTGGCAGCGCCCCGGACGACGATTGATCTACAAACGCCGTCTGGCGACAGCATCGTTATCGAAGAGCGGCCGGGGAAGGAAGTAACCATGATCAAAGGGCCACGATTCGACGGAGTGGATGTTGATGTCAACAGTACGGAGGTTGTGAGTATTGCTGCCAGCGGAATCGACGTCTGGAACCCTGCTTTCGATGTTACGCCTGCCAGTCTGATAGATGGCATCGTCACTGAAATTGGCGTGGTGGAGAAGGGGGAGGATGGGAAGTTTGATCTGACTTTGGCGATGGAAGCACAGAACGAGGGTATTAAACCGACGAGCGTGGGAGGGCTGTGAAACAAGGGAGGATGCTTTACATGGGTAAGCCTTGAACACGCCACTCGGCAATGATTTATGAACACGTCATTAAGATGGGCTATACTGAATTATCAATACATACGTCCTTACACCGAATGGCCCGGGTCTCCATCAATCCATTCAAAACGCTCATTCACCAATGTGGACTTTGCTGACCACCAATTGATCCATGTGGAATTATAGCCGCATAGCGTAACGCTAATACCCCCAAGACGTCTCAAGCTGATCCAACGGCATGCCGACAGGATGGCATTTGATGTCAGCATATCGGCCAGCGACTATTTGATAAGTTCCAGACAGCCCAAGCGCACGACTTACAACTCCAGCGTCGAAATCCTTGATCTCGAGGAGCAGTGCCGGCCACTCGGTCATTTCGTTGTACCCAGTATCTGCATCTGGACCCTGCTCCAGAGAAGGCTCGAAAATTGTGATGGAAGTAATTACCTTGTGCCCAAAAATGGCTTTGTTTAGGATTAAGGTCCATGCAACGTCCTAGCATCTCGGGAGCGCCAGGAGAGCGTAGAAAGCCCTGTGAAAAGACAAGTCAGTGCATCGCTTTTCATCAAGGTATTGCGGCGAGATATTGACCAATGTCCTGCTTGAAAGGTTTGGCGTTTCTTTAACCATCCTCCGCGCTCTCCTCCGTCCCACTCAGGCACTCTTGCGAGCCACGAGCTTCGAGACCGAAGACAGTATGCAATGGCCGATACTGATTGCTCGTCGTTCATGCTCGCTACAACGACATAATTGAGGTGGTCCTGTTCAAGTTCAGTCATGGCCGTACCTATCGCGCTGGAAGTTTGTCTGCTACTGAGTGATGGGAGGCCCCACAGCCATGCTGCAGGAGCACTAATGTCGCTCGAACCTTCTTGCAGCATGTTCGAGTGAGTGATCCGACAGATGAGTTTGAGCATACTGGGAACAGCCGTCGTGTGGATCGCAGCGGGCGCCTCCTTCTGAAACGCATCTTGTTCAGGGGGTCTGATCTTGGTGACTTTGCTTTCCAACAGGACCATGACGCCGTCCATGGGATTGCAAGTCATATCAAGCAGGACAGGCTCAATCTTGGAATTCTAGTCAGCAAGGCAGCAGATGGTGGACTGTTCTCACTTACCTTGTCTCCCTCTTTGGCGTTGGTCCGGAAGGTGTACTCACAGCGAAACCGCCAATTGGGGCCAGGATTATACAAACCATCCACCATGCGAAATCTGTCGCCTTCCTCCAAGTCAGCCCCCCGCTGGTTGTCCGATTTTACTTCCTTGGCAATCGGGAGGTGTTGTAGGATCTTCGACATCGGACTATACAGCTTGCGCTTCATGTTGCCTGGCAGCCAATGCATTGCACGATCGCCGGTGACTCTTGGACCATTCCACCGAATATCGTCCAGCAGCCGCGACTGCATGACACACCAATCGCCTTCCTTCGCTTCTGCTGGCGCAATGAGAAGTTTCCGGAACTTGTTGATGCTCAGCTCGAGGAGACTTTGTATCCCGCTAGTCTCCATTTCACCGATGGACACTACTTTCGGGTGCGGTAAGCCGGTATAGGGGTACGGACGTACGCCCGGGCTCGCTGGGTAGCCTGGAGTCGGACCAACTTGGCAGTCTTCTCCCAGTCTCACAACGTTGACTGGTTCGACATAACGACTATGCGTACCCTGCGGACAAAGTGCTGCCTGTAATTGGTTTTCCAGCTCTTGAAGCGACAGTGCGGACAAACTTGGTCTTGCCTGAGCCTGGTTCGCCGGCTTCCAGGGCGGTAAAGCCAGAGGGCCGCCTGTGTACTTTGTGGATTGCTTATTGCTGGCGCTTTGGCGCCTTTCTGGTTGCATTGTCTTCGCTTCAGCGTTGGAAGAGGACCGATCAGTTGCGTCGATGGAAGTTGGAGTAGTGATTCGTAGTTATTTGCTTTTCGATGATTTCGAGGCTGTCGATGGAGATTTGGATCTAGGCCTGTCAGTATGCGGGAATGCAGGGGCTGGGAGACTTGAACTTCTGTGGGATCGTGGTACCGACTGGCTTTCGCTGATGAACTTTGCTCAAGAGTGTTGTTACGGATGTGGAAGAAGAGCCCCTCGAGGAAGTGCATACTCCCTTAAGTACCCGCTGCAAATGCGTTTGCTGCTCTCAAGTCAGTCATTCACCGAACATTATACAGGTCCGCGTTACCATACCGCATTCAATGAAGCCTCGCCATGGCACGCTGATGCAAATGCTGAACTGTGGCGTGTAGGAAAACGACGGTCCATCATTCAATGTTCTCCTCGTCGGTCCCCCGACCGTGGTGTGTAGTAGAAACCTGTAGCCTGCAATCGGGGCGCACAAGATTAAGTGTTCGCAGAAATGAGCAATAATAAGAAAAGAAGATGAGCTCTCCATCAAATAGCTACTTGTACTTACCATCACCACCGAAATCTCACCTGTGTACACCGACTTCTACAGGCTTCTTGAATCATGGATGTCGGCATTGCTCTCACATCACTCATACGCTGTCCTCTGTCCACTGCAAATTCGAATTGGACAACACACCGTTGGATGGTGGTGACTCAAGAGTGAATGGGCGGGCAATCAACATTGGGAAAGGCCGGACCCTTTTTCAGACGCCACTCATTGCGTACTTTAGTCGCCTCTGGCATTGTGTCATCCGCAATATCTTTGATCTCGAGGAGCAAGCACGGCCAGTCCCTCATGTTGTAGTGGCCCTTGCACCAGCCGCCAGCCGACGTCGTTTGTGTTGGTAGGAAGATTGTGATACTGCTGATCACTTTGTGTCCGAGAGAGCCCTTGTGCAATATCAGAAACCATGCTACATCCCGACATGTCGGTAGCGAGAGCAGAGCCGCATTAGCCCTGCGCAGATATGGTCAGTCTCAAATTTAGCGAAAAGTCGACCTTTCGAAACTCACCAATGGCCAAGCTGAAATGTCTGACGACCGGGACCTGTCCTCGTAACATCCCATTCTGGTACCTCTCCGGGCAACACGTCACGAGAATCCAAGCACCGCCGGATTACTGCAATGGAGAATTCATCTTGGATGCTGGTCACAAAGACGTAGTTCAGCCAGTGTGCATGAAGGCTGATTGCAGTTGCACCCATGTTTCTGAGATGATATTGGTAGTCGCCAAGGCAGATAGCCTTTTCGGCAGAATCGTGTTTCGCAAACCGTTTTCCCTCGTCGGTCCAGTCCCACAACCATGCGAATGATTCTGAAGCATTGTTGATCCTGTTGCCTGTAGGTCTGGATTGAGCCTGGCGCCATACTCTAGCAAGTAGAGTGGGAAACATTGTTATGTCGGACATGACATGCATGTCTGGTCCGGTTTGAAATCTTGTTGTCCCAATGATGGAGCCCAAGTCCTCCCTCTTCAGTAACACGATGACGCCATCGAGCGGATTGCACGTTAGGTCGTACAATATGGGCTGTAACTGGAAATCATCGAAGTAGCACATACAGCAGTCTGGCTGCAGATCTCAGCTCTTACACTTTCCCCAGTGCTAGTCACAGGAGTCCGGTTCCGCAACTCTACTGACTCTACTGTAACGCGTCGATTCGGACCAGGGTGTTGACTGTTAATCATGCGATGTTCTTTGCTCAAGATCGATTCCTGGGCCCCATCGCCACTGATCTGCCGGGAACCTACCGTGAGGCGCTTCAGTATTCGACCGATAGGCTCGAACCCATCACTGTCCATGCTTGCTGGGCCACAGAGTTCTGGCCAATACGTTCGGGAGCTCTGCTCCAGCTGAATTAAACGACGGCTGCTCGTCTGACTCCGCAAGCTGACAGCAGTCTCACCGTCGACAAAATCTTCGAGTGAAGCCAATTTGGTGCTTGTAGGTTCGCCCAGTACAACACGATCCCACAACAGAGCCTCGTCAAGGCGCTTGCTGTCCTTCATGTGCCCCTTAGGCAAGCCGGACGCAGAGTTTGGTATTGGTCCAGTAGTGTGTATCCACTTGAGCGAGGGCGGCACAATGGATGGTTGAAGGTGCTGCCCGTCAGAAGGCTGTGACACTACGTTCGTCGTGCCCGCAGACCCATCCTCTTCGGGCACAGGAGGGTCCAAAGTGAAGTCCCAAAAACCTTGATCCCGACCAGCCAAGAAATCATCCATGAACTTGGCCAGATCGGGATCCGTGCCCCAATCGACTGTGACGAACGGCTCCATGGCCCCTTCATCAGGTGCTGCTTGATTTCAAGACATCGCTTGTGAGCTGGAGCTCGCCTCAGCCTGCTCAGTTGTCCTCGGAGGCGGATTCGGCGGTAACGCGAGGGGTCCTTGGCTTTGAGCATGTCTTTTGGGCGGAGAAATAGCACTATCGGCGCTCGGTCGCTTCTTGGGAGGCATATCTGATCGTGTTCGAAGGCAATTTGAATGAAAAGTATTCGAACAAATTTGTATAGCGGAAACAAGTGTCGATGTGGGCTGGCAGTGTACTTTATACAGCTGGCGGATTAGCTTGCTGGATTGGAGTCAGCAGCGTCCTCGACACAGCGGTGACTACAGGCCCTCCACCGTTTGCTCCAAGGCATGCGCACCTGCAAAGTGACGTACCCATACCCGCGCCTCTTGAATCATTGAGCGATCCGTGCCATCCACTCCCAACATCACGGGCAACTCCACCACCGGCCCTAGCGCCCACGACGATCTGCCTTGTTCCTCTTCTCCCCTCCCACACCCCCCTCAACGCCCCCGCACCTCCCTCACAGCCTCCCTCCTCAACCCACTCTCCGCAAACAGCGCCTCGATCAACTCCACCACCTCCTCCCCCGCAAACTCCAGACTCAACTCCCCTTCCTTCCACATCCACCTGATATCCGCCATACTGCTCTCCAGAATCTCCGCCAAATACTGGAACTTCAGCCACGTGGGGCAGTAGATGAAGGACATATCCTTCCCTTCACCCGTATCGCCTTCGGGAGGCTGGGTGAAGATGTCTCGCACGGAGAGGACGGTCTCGCAGAGCTGTTTGAGTTGCTGCGATTCAGGCTCAGAGATATCACCTAGGTCTTCGATCTCGGTAATCATTTTGGTGGTGGCGGTATTGAGTAAACTGCCCAGACTCTGCAATAGCGCCCCAGAGCTCAGTATAGGTTTCCACATCGCATGCACATCCCTCAGCCTCGCCACCGCTCCCTCAACCGCACCCTCACACTGGCTCTTTTGAGGGAACTGCGTACATCCCACGAATCCCTGCGCGCCGTCCAGCAGGTCGATGAGGATAGTGCGCTGCGCGTCCATTTCAGCCACATAGGCGCGTTTGGCGAAGACTTCTAGCGCGGTGAGGTCGCTGTCCATTTTCAGCCGTGAAGAAGGGGGTTGAGAGCTCTGCCAATTTCGCAGCTGGTCGGACAGGCGCGAGGCGTCGTTGTAGATGAGCATGTTTCCTAGGCCGTCGACTTTGGCGTAGGCGGTGGGTGCGGTGGCGCGGTAGATGGCGAGGGCGAGGGTGGGGAGGGTGTAGAGTGCTGCTGCTGCTGGGGCGAAAGGGGAGGAGGTGTATTGGGGTCCGGCTAGGGTTTGGGCGTCGGAGATGGTGGATTGGAGGATGGAGAGGATGCCGTCGGGGATGGAGGTGACGGTGAAGGTTTCGCGGAGGGTGAGAGATTGTTCTTGGGGTGAGTTGCCGTTGGGTTTGGAGGGACTGTTCGATGCGGTAGGTTGGGACTTTTTGGTGGCCACTGGGCTGGAGGGTTGAGATTTCTGGTCGTCATCACCCCAGCCCCATGCATCTTTTTCATCATCGCCGTTAGTACTTGCGTTGTCCTTGTTGGAGCGGTAGTCGTCGTCCTCGATATCCCAGGCGCTTGCCTCATCATCCTCGTCTTCTGATTTGGCTGGCTCGACGACCGGCTCTGGTGCAGATGGCTTACTCTCCTCTGGGTCATCCCACGCCGCATCCCAGTCATCGTCCTCGCCCTGAGTAGCAGTCATGCCCATTTCCTCCTTGCTGACCACTCTCGTCTCCACCCTTTCCACCGTCTTTCGTTCCCTCAACCCCCCAAACACTAAATTTCGTGCATCACCAAGAACGACTTCCCGCCGCTTCGTCAGCCAAGCTCGAGGAGCCTGCTCTGCCCATTCCCGTAATGGTCTAGTCCCCGACCACCCTTGCCCTTCCAGGTAATCCGTGAAGGCTTCAAGGTCCGCAAGCAAGTCTTGAAATTCAGGTATGCCTTCTATGGCTGTCGGTACAGCAGGGTCCAGCCATTGGTTTTCGAGACGTGCAGCAAGCGCGGATACAAGCTCAGCTGAAAGTGGCTCTATCACAGTGGCCGGTAGCTTAGAGTTCAGGAAGTCCGTGATCCGTCGTAGGTCTTCAAACAGCCCTTTCGTGCTCAGGTCACTGCTCTTCCCACAGCACGAGCATTTTCCATGTTTGACCTCCACCTTCGCCACCTGTTCGTCCTCATCGACATTCATTCTTGGTCTCAGTAGCGCTCTTTCGATATCCTTCGCCAGCTTCTGCACCACCCCATCAAAGATCCCCAACGCCTTCAGTCCCCACACAACAGTCTCGAGATCCAGCTCTTGCACCACAGCATCCGGCACATTGGCATCAATCCCATGCTTCTGCACCCTCATCCACCTCTCCTCCACACTGACTTGGACCAGCCCATCCCAGCACTCGGTAGTCGTCTCTGCCATTCCCCGCTTGAGTCCCTCTCTCTTCTGTCTCAGCACCTCGACTGCCCGCGGTCCCATTCGCCCTTCTAGATCGTCGGTTCTCTCCTCCGCTCCCCGCATCGTCTCGAACGAGTTCAGCACATCTGCTGTCACGGCTTGCTCGGCCGCCTTCTCCAACAACTCGTTGACTTCGTTTGCATCTTCCAAGGCAGTCTGCAAATGCTCGTTGAACTGTACCTCCCGCTCCAACAGCTTGACCTTGCTCCCGCTATCTTCGACTTCATCTTTGACCTCCCTGCCCTTCTCTGCATCTG
This sequence comes from Saxophila tyrrhenica, assembly GCF_035928015.1. Lineage (NCBI taxonomy): Eukaryota > Fungi > Ascomycota > Dothideomycetes > Mycosphaerellales > Extremaceae > Saxophila > Saxophila tyrrhenica. The sequence continues at coordinate 213,661 of NW_027041753.1, read as the reverse complement.
CTACAATCTCCCTGGCTAGGTCTCGCGAGCGTAGTATATCCGCCTGGAGCGACTTAGCGTGGGAGATCCAGGAGTCAATGTCCGGCGCGGTATCTCGGGAGAGGGAGCGAATGGACGATTGGGCCTTCTCTTGTTCTGCTCGAAGAGACAACAGCAAGTTGGAGAGGGTAGAGGGGGTGAGGGTGGAGGAGGAGATGGACTCTGAATCCGGGTAGACAGAGGAGGTAACATAGGAGAGTATGGCCGGTGGAATGGGGTCGGCGGTGGCCATCTTCCGTCGTTGGTATAGGGGGGACTCAAAGTGCTGTGACCCTCCACTGCTCTCATCGGCTGTCGTTGATATTTGGTATACAAGGTTGGGTATAAGGTGCGGTCCGAGCCAGTCCGTTGTGGATTTTGTCGTCACCAACCAGCAGGCCGGGACAGACGAGCGGGAACTTGCAACATTCGAGTCGACTTCACTTCTTGAAGTACGGCCTTCACAGGGTGGCGTTTTGCTTAATCCTAGCATAATACTCCTGCGTCCCTAACACCACCATCGATAGTACCAACGATGCCGCTCACCAAATCCTCTCCATCGCCCGCTGCACGCGCCTCCTCCCAGTCTCGAGACAAAAGCCATCGTCACTCCGGATCTGGCTTTCATCCCTTTGGCGGACGTGTGAGCAGACAGTTTGGTAATACGGTGAGTCTTTAATCAACTGCCCACCTATCCACCACGACCGAGAACAACGCGACCATGGTATACACCACAGCATCACGCACTAACACCTCCCAGCTCTCGCCCGAGGAAGCCTACCTCTCCTACCACGACGTCCGCCTGACCTACGAAGACATCAAATGCCTCAAAGACGATTGGCTAACCGATAACGTCATCGCCTTCTGGGAAGAATTCCTCGAGCGCGAAAAGCTCTCTGCCTACCCGAAAGCCCACATTGTCCTGCTCCGCCCCTCCATGTCCTTCCTCCTCATGAACACCCGCGATCCGTTGTCGCTCAAATCCGCCCTCCCCGATTTTGCAAAGACGAGCCATATCTTCATGCCTGTGAACGACTGCCGGCAGGTCGACGTAGCGGAGGGCGGTAGCCACTGGAGTCTACTGCTCGTGAGCGTAATCGACGGCGTGGCGTTTCACTACGACAGCATGGGCGGGCACAACGTACACGAAGCCAGGGTAGTGTCGACACGGATATCACAACTGCTTGGCAAGCCGCTCAAATTCATCAACCTTGAGGACTCGCCGCAGCAGGAGAACGGCATGGATTGTGGGGTGTATGTGTGCTTGCTGATGCAGCATCTGCTGATCCAGAGGCTGTTGAAGGCGCAAGCGCATGACAAGATCAGCATGTCGATGCGGGGAAAGGAGGTGGATGCGCATGGGGGGAGGAAGCAGATGCTGAAGGTCATCGATGCGAGGCGGAAGGAGGGCGAGAGGCGGCGGTCGTGAGTCCTCCATGATGCATGGACTCTGAATATGGCTTGAGGAGGCGACTAATCTGCGTTTCGTGCTATAGGAGAAGCCACAGCCCTCACCCCGGCAGCATGTCACATCAGCACTCCAAATCGCGAAGTCCGCCACGGATCGGCGTCGAAAACGAAGATGACTAGGCGCCTGCGGAAATGACGCTACTACTATCTTGATGTGATTCGAACTGGCTTTGTATTCAGCGATGGCGTTTGGGAAACCTGTGCATAAGGTGCGGGAATGACGAAGGATTTGACGAGTACATGCGTGATGATGGGATTATGAAGGAGGGTCCAGCTTGTGGAGGCAAGCGGGTGGTCAAGAGCATGTGGTATCAGAGCAGAGCACTCGACAAAGATTCGGACAACCACTTACCAGCTCCGTGACCTACGACTGGCTCGAGTCGTCAAGAAAAGCAAACATGCGATACCCATTTCCTTTCTTCCAGCCTCGCAACTTGCTTCCTGCTTGATATAACCACCAGCGGAAGAGTATACTATCCTACATCAACACCTAGCTGCCTTTGGACTGGCAAGTGACCCGCAAATGCCCATCACACGGAGCACTTGGTCAACGCTAACCACCCAGGCCACCAGCATGCCCAACGCCTGCATCCCAGCCTCTGGGGCCTCACGATCGCGCTCGAGCGCAACGACCGCCGCCTCCTCGACCAGTCCCGAATCCGACTATCCTGAGCATCAGCCCTGCGAAGCTGTAGACGAGCACGATCCCTCGAGCGCCAAAGCAGAGACCGAGCCAGAAACGGACATCCGCCGCATCTCCCTACATGTAGAAGCAACGTCTCGCCAACGCATCAAGATCCCTGCCAAACCGCCTACCTTAGCAGGGACCCAGGCTTCAATTCTCGCCTCACGCCGTGGCGCCGTGAGCCGTGAACCCCTGTATTACGACATCGACGGCAAGACGATGACGGATAAGGGCTGGCTATCGCCCGTGGGATCCAAAGCCTCGACGCCGCCGACTGTGAACCCGGAGGTGAGAGAGAAGCTGGAAAGGGCTGGGCCGCACCAATGCTTCACGGTGGGCCGGGGGTGTGGGTGCTTGGAGGCGGTTGAGCGGGCGGACGAGCAGCTGGACACACTGGAAGCATCGTTGCAACCTCGAGGCGAAGGGATAGAGGGCAGTGCCCACCCTCCGTCGGCTGCTGTGTCGCCCCTGAGGTTAGGCCATGTTCCGGCACTCTTGGGACCGGTCAGCGGATGCAGCGATGAGGCTTCTCCCATAGATTCTGGTGGTAGGGCGGACGCTATTGACAGCAGCGTCTGGCCACGCCCAAGCGTACGCGAGCATGGCATTCCAGCCACATCCGAGCGACAAGTCTCTACGAACGACAAAGATCTAGGCATAGCCGACCTGTTGTTCCATGACGGCGCATCGGCAGATGGGGACGTGAGTGAGCTTAACTTGGACTCTGCACCGGGACCACGTAGCGACAGCGGAGACCGAACACGGAGAGGACGTACAGCGAGAGCACGCGTGCGCCGAATAGTTGCAGCTCGGAACCTTCCTCATCACCAGGCTCAAACAGACCAGAGGAGAATCTATCGCACGGCAGCAGTGATGTGGACCGACTCCAGCACACCCTCAAGCTTCTCTGGCAAAACCCACTCTACACGGATCTCAAAATCACCACTGGCAACTACGACTTTTTCTTAGTCCATCGCTGCATCATGGCCGCCCAATCGCCCCACCTCTCCCACCTCGTCAAAGACCACGCTGTCCCCGCCTCATCGAGCGGCGGTCAGGCGGGTCATGTGCTCGACCTAACTCCCGCAGACCCAGACGCCCTCGGCAGCATACTCCGGTATCTCTACACAGGCCTACTCATCGTACCCACCTACGCCGAAACGACACTCTCAGGCCCCGACCTCGCTTCCCTCGCCATCCTCCTCCCAATAATCGAACTGACAATGGAATATCAACTCCGCGACCTCCTCCGCGAAGCGAAGAACCAGTACTGCTGGACCACCTGCGCATGGCCTACGGGCCATCCTCTCCTTCTCGCCGAAGCGTTCGTCGCGACGTTCAAAGAGGAAAGGCTGTGGGAGATGCAGCAAGCGACGCTCGGGTGCACGTTAGCGTTCGCTGAAGAGCTCGTGAGCGATCAAGATGTCTACGACTTGCTGCTGGGCGCGGGGGAGCCGCTGAAAGTACTAGTGGTAGGGATGAGTAAGCGCATGCTGCGGGTGGAGGATGATGTGGATGTGTCGCCTTGCGTGATGAGTCGGGGGGATCGGAAGAGGGCGGCGAGGGCGGAAAGGGCGGCGAGGCTTGTGGCTACATGTAGGTTTGGACATCTGAGGAGGGTCTAATTTCTTATCGCGGGGGTTGGGGAGGTGGCGGTGGCGGCATAACGACGAGAGGGACTGCGTACAGTGATGTGATGGGCTCCATGGCCATGCCAATGGAGGCGATGGAGGTATGGAGATGATTCAGGATCACTACCATTCATTGGAGGTTCTAAGGACGTGAGTTCCATTCAGTACGTCGACTATTTGAAGCTAAAGCTAGCTATGTGCTCTTACGATGACGATGGTCTTTCAGCAGTAGCAAATACACCATATGTTGTTCCTCCAAGATCGTTCCGACATTTCTCTCTTCTCCCTTGACCTCCTGGGGATTAGCAATACTGCTCAAGAACACTCTGCAACCCCTTCCGCAAACCACTCTTTCCCGCTCCGTGATCTCTACCCCGCTGACCTTTGGCCTTCTTCACACTCTCAAACCCATCTCCCAACTTCCCTCCACAGGCCGCGAGCTCCTTGCGCAACCGCTTCTTTCTCTCTTGAAGTGAGGCGACAAACTTCTCATGCTGCGCAACATGGCTCCGCTCCATCTGTTCCACAAGCTGTACACCGCGACGCTGGTAGTCCTCCACGATGTCCGTGACAGCAGTCTCTTGATCGACCAGATGGCGAACGACTCGGTGAGCGACGTTGACGAGCTCGTCGAAGAGATTCATTTGGTGCGGGAGCAGAGCGTTGCGCCAAAGACCCAGATCGGACAGAGCGCTCGCTGCCTGGCTGTCCTGTGACGAGGCCTCGGAAGAAGGGGCAGTCGACAGGCTTACTGTCCGCTTTGCACCACGAGGAACGTGCTCTGGCTCGACGAGGGTCTTGTCGGGATCATCTACTTCTGCCTGCTTCGAGTTCCGCGTGTGTGCAAGTTCATCAGCGGAACGTCGTAGTTGCTCGATGAAGTTGGAAGAACTGCCGAATTGGAGGCGCGGCTGCTGGGAGTCTGACAAGTTCGTGAATGGATCCGTTTGCAGCCTCTCAGCCTGATCTTCGACCAGCAACTTGCCTTTCAAAGTTGTGCCGTGGGAGGTAATCGCTCGTGAGTGCTCTTCTGGCGGCGCTGGACGGGGCTTGATGTTGCTCGAGATTGGCTGTTGTTGAGCAGAAGGCGGTGCGAGCATCTCAGCCTCTCTGATTCTCGTAGGCCTGGTGGTGGCGTCCGGCTTGCGAGCAATGACGGTGTCAACATAGCCAGCATCAGAAGAGACATTGGCCTGCTGGGAGAACACCTCAAGCACAGTGGCCTTGCCATCCACAACCATGCCATCTGGGATTGGACTGCCAAAGATGTCGACCTTCTGCGAGCCTTGGGATGCGTGCCAGCTGGGCTTTCGTGATGGATGATTGGCAGCTTTGGTCGTGATGGCAGTGTCTGGACTCAAAGTGCCAGACTCATGTCGGAGCAACGGGGCGGCGACACTACCCGTGGTTCTACGCTTTTCATCGTCCTCCGTTGCAGCAAATCTTGTGGTCCTCTGCACTCGTTTCGAGGGCGGCTCGTCAAAGAGAGAGGGCTCTAGCTTCCGCTTGCCTCGCATCTCAGTAGCGCTTCCTGCGGTAGCGGTCGTGCTAGGAACTCCAAGCTTGGTCGATCTGATGGGAGGCTGCTCCATCGCAGGCTTGGCTAGTTGGGCTTTGGTAACATTCGATGCTCTCGGTGATCGAGGCTTGAGTTTCGGAGGCGGCATAGCTTGCTGTGAAGCTGTTGGCTCAGTGGTCTTGGCCAGCTCTGCGGCTTCTTGCTCGTCAATAACGTGTGTTGTGTCCTCGAAAGCTTCGATCGACGTAAAGCCATCGTCTTCCTCGTCCGCGAGTGGCGGCAAGGCTGTCTGGTTCGCGCTACGATCTGTAAGACGCACGGATGGAGGCTTTGCAACAGTCGGCTGTACCACCGGCATGTAGTCTTTCTTCATGAAACCGGCGAGTGCATCTTGAACGTCAGTAGTCACGTTCTTCATGGGTGCCGGCTTCTCCATCTTCGCAGGTCTCCCGCTCGCTGCCGTCGATGATGGACCACCAGTGGGTCTGGCTTTGCCCTTCGCCGGTGCCTCTCGAGGTGGGTCGGAACTGCGATCTGTCCAGGCTGACCCAGGAGGACTCTCCTTTGCAGATGACCTGCCCTGATTCATTGGGCCATCCTTGTTGAAGCCAATGATGACCGCCTTCCTCGTCGTATCTGGATTGACGAAGCCCGCTGAATGCGGTGCTGGAGTCTGCTCAGCTCGCAACGGAGGTGAAGACCTCATGACTGCTCGAGTCTCCGCGCTGGGTCTAATCTGCATTTCGGCATTTCCAGTAGCGTGTTGTTGAGCTCTGCGGAGAGCAGGCGGAGAGATTGAGCTACGCTCAGATGATAGCTGATCAGGAATGACAATCGCATCGTCTTGGCTTGCACCAGGAACTGACCGTGGAAGTTGCTTTGTAGTAGAGCGAGATTCCGCGTTGCTGCTCTGCTCACGCATGGCAGCGCCTTTCGCTGAGTTCGCCCCCGGCCTCTGACGCTTGTTGGCGGCTTTGTCGCTAATCAGGGGCCCGTTCGCCTTTCGCTGATCAAGCGCCAGCGTGTCTTCGTCGTAATAGTGCAGCACCTGCGCTTCGAAGTCCTCCAGTGTCTCATCTCGCTCTGCGACGACCACAGACTCATTCTCCTTGTCTTCGTCTTCGTCAGCGAGCAGCTTCACTTTCTGCTTGCTGCCCGGTACTTTCGTAGCTGCTGGCGGTGGCTCTTCGCTTGCGCGTCTCATCCTGTTCCTGACTGTGTTGCGCGTAGACGCACTCGCAGCTGCGGTTGCTTTCGAGGGTGGTTGCTTGGTAGAAGTCATCTTGGCACCAGAACGAACATTATGCACTTGCGCCTGTGCGGCTCGCGAACCACCGGGTGCGGCTTTCTTCTGGGGCTGTGCGGCTCCCTTTCCTTTTGAGGGCCGTGACTTCTTCGCTGGCGGGGGCGAGTCCTCGTAGGAAGACTCGGAGAGGTCGTACACTGCGTCTTCTTTCGCACCACGCTTCGGCTGAACTCTTCCAGTAGTCTTCGAATTGGCCAAGGCCTTTGACTGCACAGAAGGCTTCTTTAGACCAGAGTTTCCGGCGTCAACGTTGCTGCCGCTCGGACTAGATGTCAGAGCGGCTCTTTTGCGCTTCGACACAGCTGCTGAAGCGTTGGAAGACGAAGGTGCGTTATGAGCGGCACGACCCTTTCCTTGCAACGGCACTTTCTTGGTGGCAGCAGGCTTCAGCGTTGCCTCGGGGCTCTTTGCCTTCGGAGCCGATGGCTGCGAGCCAACATGATTAACAGAAGCCGTCGCCTTCTTCGGTTGCGTGGACAGCGCAGTCGCCGCGGGTTTGACCGAGGTCGCAGTGCTGGGCGTCGCGCTGGATAAACCTTGTCTTGCTCGAAGAGCATCCACAGCAGATGGTCGACCGGCCATGACTGGAGCTGGCGTTGCTTTCGTGCCGGTGATGCTCGGAGTCGGCAGCCCGCTAGGCTTCTGCGCTACAGGTCGCGTGTCAGATTGCTGTGTCGGTTTTGCCTCATGAGGTGTCTTCGAAGTGAGTGCGGTTTGCTTCTGACTGCGCTGGCTCGCGCCTGGGATGTTGTCTACCTTATGTCAGCTAGATTCAAGCACAAGTGTGCAAGTACTCACATGCGCTTGACCGGGCCTTTCTTTGCTGCGTGCTGTCGCCAGTCTCCTTCTGAACAGTAGCGCCTCTTAAAATCAGCTCGTCTATAGCACCCTGCGCGATCTGCTGAGCGCCGTCCTCGTTGAGGCTCTTGGGACGCGACTGCTCTTCTTGCGGAGCTTGAAGGTTCTGCGAGTCGCGCGCTACTGTTGCCTTCTCCTTGGTCAATCTCTTTGTCGCGTACGGGCTGACGGCGTAGAGCTCATCGTCTTCACCGTCTTGCTCGTGTAGCCGCTGTGGTGGTTGAACGGCGCCGCCTTGGAGAGCCTCAGTTGCTTTCGGGTACGAATCCTCCACGATCTCAACACGCTCGTCGGCCGCGGGTGGTCGCTGCGTATCCAGTGGTGATGACTCAGCCCCCTGGCTAACGTTCAGCGCTTCTTCACTCCGAACACTGCTGATCTTAGGAGCCATGTTAACACATCGTGAACAGGATGCTTATGCGGGGTGGTTGCAGATGAAGTGAGGTTGAAGTAAGGTCCACGTGCGGGAGGCAACCGCAAGGAAGGTGCAGACCAACATGGGCTGCACTTTCCTCATGGACTGCGCAGGCTGAAGACCTCTCGATCTTAATATTTTACAAGAATACTTACTGCTACACCATCTGCCTCACGAACTGATCCTCTTCTTGCAGTAAGTGATCCTTTGCCTTGCTCTCAGACACCCGCCGCTTCTCTCGCAGCCTTTCATCATCTCCGTCACCGTCGCCTTCGTCGTTACCACCATCTGTTAACGTCCGCTCACCATCACCAAAAACCTGCTTGAAGAAGTAATCATAGCTCAGCCACACAGCCTTGAAGATCGCCCCGAGCAAGCTACGAAGCCAGGTAGGTATTCTGCCCTTGTCATCTGCGAACATCTTCCCCAAAGCAAAGATCGCTGCAACAATTGGACCCCATACCGCGAGAAAGATGTACGATCCAACACGTTGTCTTGCGGTGGTGACAGTGTATGACCTGATGTTGAGCAGGTAATCCTGGTACTCGTACGGCAAGCCCAACTCCTTAGCACCATCCGTCATCAGCTTCAGATACCGCGCCGAAGGCTGCGCGTAGCTCATGTCTGGACGCTGGAACCGACCACCATCTTTCGGCGGAGGCTCATTTGGCGGCACCGCTGGCGCGAACAGTGTGTGCGCCTTGAACGGGGGCAGGGTTGGGTTCTGCGGCACAGGCGCGTCCGGCTTGTTGAGCGGCAACGGATGGCAGTCTACTGTGATATCGTGGTATGATGCGCCACCGCCCTCCGTCGCGATGATGTGCGCATAGTCTTCAGCCGTGACCTCGTACACCACGCCTATCAATCCCTTGTGCCATCGGTCTTTGTGGTATCGATCCTCCTTCGCGATCAACGGCGACTTTTCGTTCTCGGCATTTGGCGGCGGGTCATTGTCTGGATCTCGAGTACCTGAGTTGGCGAAGCACGGCTCTGCATACGGTATTCCAGGCAAGTCGAACGTCAACCGCAGCGTCGGAACCTGAACATTGACCTGCGACAGCGGCTTGATCCCTCGATCGCCTCGGAATTTCTCATTCGACAAGTTGGAGCCATAGCCAAGGTAGAGATATGTTTTGCGGACGGACTCGGGTTGTTGCAGATGATTGAGAAGGTCTTGGGGAACACCGCCGGGATGTGTAGCAGCTTCGGAGGGCAGAGATCGGGCTGAGGTGTGATCGGTCATACATGAGCTTCGTTTGGTCATCGTGGGTATTGTGCTGCGAATGGCTGCTGCCGATGCCTCAACTCGAGCAGTCCCTGAGTCTGCCATTGTGCTTTGTTTGATCTTTAAGTAAACGAACGACGCAACAACAATAAACCTAATACTTCTCTTTGACCCTCTTGCTTATCAATTGACCTCTGGTCGACATTCGGAGGCGGCCATATTTTGGCCCGAAGCTCCGGAGACATTGACGACACCACTCGGGGAACGACAGCGACTGCACTATACGACGGAATCTCGTGACTATTGTGCAGCATGGCGCCCGAGCAGCCCACCGCGACCGCGAATGCCAACAGTTCGGAAGAGGCAGACCTCGCGAAGGTGCGCACACCGTGAAGGCCAGCCCCGACACATCCATCTAACGTCCAACGCACAGGCCTTCCAGGAGCTAGCTAAGGGTGAACGTACTGCTACTGCACTCGAAAATCAGCTGAACAGCATGGAGGCGCGGATAGAGGCTCTGTTGGCACAGGCCGAGAGAGAAAAGCAAGAAATGGAGCAGATGAGGGCGGCGGGCGAGAGTGAAGGGTCTGAGCAGGATCGGGGAGGGAAAGAGGATGCTTGAATGGATACTGGTTCTATGGAGCCGCGATAGTAGACCAGCGTGAGATGGTTGCAGCTGTTCGGCCGTCTCTTGGGTGCAAGGAGGAGTGGTGAGATCGCCCTGCGAGGGAGCTGTCATGTTGCCTACGACCACGCGTTGGATGACCTCCGTCAGCCCGGCGCAGTGAGTTGGAGTCATGCCGAGCGTTCGGCGGACGTGTTCTGGGTCATACCACCACGACACCGACTCACCCACACAGTTGAAACTGTCTGGCCTACCTATCCATTGCTGTTTGTCTCCAATGGAGCCCAGCTCTGGAAGGGACGCGTGCCACAGCACAAATGATCCCGAGCGCGGCTGACCAATTTCATGCTCATATGCAGACACTTGCTCGGTATCGTAGCAATGAGTAATGGAGAGGTTGACTGTATTGAATGAATCATGCAAACAATTTGCCCCTTGGATGTATAAGGCACACTCTGCGTGCCCTTGGGTTCAGAGATTCATTCCAACTACCTCATCACTCCAACATCTCCATTCTAGCCCGCGTACTAATACAGCAGTCGATACGAAGCATCGACTATCGACTACAACATTCAAAACGTCACCTCCGTCCTCCATGGATGCCCGGCGGTCGGACGACAATGCATCTGGCTCAGCTTTCCAACACCATGTAACAACGTTGTATGATTTACCTCCAACCTCGTACTTTAGCTGGAGGCCTAGAAGTGCGCCCCCGTCTTCGCAACCTGTTCGGCCTGCTGATGACGAGCAGTTGCACGCTGCTGTGCATCGTGGTCGGTCCGGAATCCATCCTCACTTTCTCGCCACCTGGGAACAGATTAAGGGCAGCGAAGGCATGAAAAGACGCGACCGCCTTCTCGCCATGTCTCCCGGGACCAGACAGGAGACCACTGCTAAGTACAATTTTGACGTAATCCACATAGCATCCAGCGAACGTGTTCACGGCCTGGACCCCTTGCTCCCGATGCTTCAATCTTTATGGGTCGGTGATGTCGCCCGGCCGCAAGACGCACCGCTATCTAAGCAATATCGTACTGTTCGCAAAGTGGAGACTGGCCACAACCCCGGGCCGAATCGACTGCTTACGGTGAGCCAACGGCAACCTTACTACGTCCGTGGCGACGAGGAAGCGCCGGTATGACGGCAGTCCTCTATGCTTGGCGGTCCATATACTGACCTACATTCTACTAGCCTACAAATGCGTGGCTTCAGACTACCTGCAATCCCTTCGATGGAGTGCTGGTGATTGTAGCCCGTTCCACGCCAACGGAGATTCTGCAACAACGCGGCTCGCAACATGACGCTCCCTTACAGATTGGACACACGGCGTTCTCTGAAAGCATCATCGCTACATGGAAAGCTTGCCATAATAGCAGCACACAGCCCCGGAATGATGAGGCCACGACATGGTTGTTTAACGGCTAAAAGATTGCGAATACAAGGTATCACACACTCGGCCCTATGCGCAGGTGGTTGAATTACGTCGTCGTCGCTAATTTTCGGTACGCATCGGACATTAGCATCATGCTCCGGTGTCTGGGATCGAGACTATGCGGCACGCATTTTCCGGCGTGGGGTGATACTGGCAATCCGCACCAAGCCTTTGCGCTCGGGTCTTGGTAATTCCCACTGTTGCTTGTACAGTGAATGCGTTGACATGTAAGTAGGCCTTACTATGCGCTGTTGGGCCTCGAAAGTTGTCAGGATATCGTCTTGGTCTTGATTCAAGGCAAACTGGAACTCGGTCACAAAATTGTGAAGTCTATCACGATCTTCCAACCCACGCCGCAGCCAAGCGGCAAAGGCTACTACGACATGTCCGACTGGCCAGCTCTCCTTCTCGAGATCGACGATTACAAGGAGGAGTATATCGTCGAATCCGACAAAGGAGGGATCACTTATGACGAAACCGGGTTGAATCGTCCACCGCTGATGAACAGTTGGTGGGAGTCCCTCAATACAACACCGCCGAATGCCTCATGAGATGCGGGTCGGTTTCGTTCGAAGAGCCCGTCCCTATGAGACACTGTGGAGGCTGATCCCCGTCTCGAAGAAGCAGGACTGGACTTTGATATCATTCACCAACGACAGTGACCTCGAGAAGGCTGTTGGTTAAGGGAGAACCGTTATCCAGGAGCAGCTTCTCGCCACTGGCGATGCAGTTCAGAACGAGCGGGCCATGCCGTTGTAGCCTGTTCTTTGGGCTCTCACCTTGTCGTCCTGCGGTATGTAGCTGCTGAAACTAATCTGCCTGCGAGTAATACGCGGTTCCCTGCGCCAACACCGCCGATGAGGCGGTGACGTGCTCTACGATTGCTCATGTTATATGATCGAGGAGTTTGCCGTTTTGCGAGGACCGCATAGTCTTTCAATGCCTTCCGCCTGAATCAAACATTAACGTCTAAATGAACGTTACATTAGCTCCGGGTGCTCCCGTGCCAAGCATACCCAAAAGTTCGACCCACGCTAACAATTTGAAGATTCAGTCTTCACCAGCACCTCAGCTGCGCCAGACGTCCTACAACTTCAATCAGATCCACACGAAGTCACAGCGGCGGAAATAATAGCGCTGCTGACCATAAAGACGGACCGAGCCCAAAGCCAGCGACACAGCCACAGCGACACGGCCAATAACTTCCAGCATGCCCGGTATACCTAGGCTGTCCCTCGTGGAGGGCTCATTCGAGGAGCTAGCCGGAGAGCTCGCAACATATCTGGACAGTGTGAAAGGTGAAGGTTCGAACGTTGCCGGCGATATCAGTCCACATCTTCAAAGCGCAGAGAAGCAGGAGGAGGGACAACAGACCGACAAAGATGCCGTACTCAAGAAGCTGGTGACTGCGAGCTCTGTCTTGAACTCTGCCCCTGAACGCGAACTTCAGGCTGCCTACAACCTCCTCATCCACCTCATCTCCCAATCACAAGATCCGGAGAACTACCTCCCCCCAGTCTGCCGATACTTGTCCTCGCCCATCACCTCTTCACCTCACAATGGCACCGGCATCGCGCTTGGCATACTGGGAACGATCTTCAACGCTGTGCAGCCGGACGATGAGACACGGTACTTCGTGCTGTTATCGATTGTCAGCGTGATCAGGAACTCTGGCAACTACGACACACTAAGGCCGCAGCTGAAGAACCTTGACGGCTGGCTGCAGGAGTGGGAACTGGAAGATGACCAGAAGCGCAAGCTGTACCTCGCAGTCTCTGACGCGGCAGCTGCCACGAACGAGGCAGACGATAGCTACCTCTACCTCATCAAGGCTTTGCGCACCCTCCAAAGCGACCCGTCATCCGCAGAGGCCCGCGAGTTGTCAATCAGAGCACTTAAAGCAGCTGTGCAGATCGAAAAGCACTTCGACTTCGAGGATCTCACCGCTCTGGACAGCATCCAAGCATTACGCAAGAGTGATCAGACGTGGTCTGAGATCCTTGAGCTTTTCAGCTCGGAAAGCTACGAGGATTTCCAAGACTTCAAGGAGTCCAACCCGTCTTTCTGCTCGGACAACGGCCTAAACGAAGACATCCTCGACCGCAAAATGCGTTTGCTCACTCTCGCATCGCTCGCAGCACAGGCATCTTCAACAAGAACGCTGCCTTACAGTGCTATCGCACGAGCTCTCAATATCGCAAGCGAAGACGTTGAGATTTGGGTCATCGATACCATTCGCTCCGGACTCGTGGAAGGCAAGCTCTCGCAGCAGAAGCAGGAGTTCCTCATCCATCGCAGCACTTACCGGGTGTTCGGCGAGAACCAGTGGCGGGAGGTCGCGAGTCGTCTGGAGACGTGGAAGGGCAGCCTGGTGAACGTGCTTGCCGTGATCCGAAGTCAGAAGGAGGAATTCGTCCGTGAGAAGGAGGTGGAGTTGAACGGCTCCGGTATCCAGAGTGGCCAGGGCTACAGGCCTGATCGAAGGCAGAGGAACGCCGCTCCGGCTGTGGAGGTGGAGTAAACGGAGCGGCAAAGAAGCGGCATTTGTTTGAAGGCATCATGGTTCATGTGTCAGCGCAGGAGTTACGGGGGCATGGCAGCACCTGGAATGGTGTGACATCTGAGGGCGGATACGACATGAAGACTCCACCTCGAAGCAGGATGCAGTGGTCATCAGTGGAGCATGTGATCTGTAACGAAGGGATAGAAGACCTACAAAAGCCAAGCTTCAAATGCTACGAGACTGGCCACAGAACCACCATTCACATCGTTCGACGGGCGTGTTTCCCATCTCTCCACTTCGACCCACTGGTGTTACCAAGGCCCTAGAACAGGTTCTCGTGGTGTACGGACAGCGAGCTTCGTACCACTGGGCATCTGTCTGGTGACTCTACTTGCTGGGCTACTTATGCATGAGATGGTGGAGGTCGCGAAGCTGAAAGCTTCCTGCTCGTCCAAGCCAGGACATTCAAGACGATAGGGAGATCGGGTCTGAGTTGTCTCTGGGCCATGCAAGCACAGTCGGTGCGCTTACACACATTGCATTTGAAACAGATCCTGTCTTGGAACGCCGGCAGCTCAAAGACCATCGAGGTGCGCAAGTGCAGATTGTGTGGTGTAAACCGCCACCTTCCAACGAGTACCATGACTGTATACCTCCGTTCCCATATCAAGTCTACTTCACCACTGCAGCAGCGGCAGTAGCAGCTGGTCCTGGGTTTCCTGGACAATTTGCACGCCGCCTGCAACGAAGCGGGACCATCGTGTGGGACGACAGGACCGATTCAACGTGTCAATATCATCTTGAATTTTACCTCGAACCACTTCCGATGTGCTGTCCTGCGCTCATCATCAGTGAGAAGAAAGCATCTACCGGACTCAGGCCGGTCTCGCGCCTTCTCTCTTTACCTGGCAATGGACTGGAATTATTGTCGTCGATGGGCCGAATTGGGCACATGATGACCTTTTATGGGTAGTCCTTCCTCAACACACCGACCTGGCTAAAGCAAAAGCGTTCGACCAGCACCGTCAGCCGCAAGACCATTTCAGGCACGAGGAACGTGTGACACGGTCTCCGAACTGGGCGTACACAATGAAGCAGCTTAGGAGATTCTGGGTGGATGGGGGAGGCGGCGGCATGGAACTGACGCTCGCCTAGTACAACAAGGACCCTGGCAGACCCGGAATTACCCCTGTACCACGGTTGCACTATGCCACAGGGTTCGGCGGAGTCAACTGGCCACTCGGAATTCCGCCAGTGGGCACGGTGTCTGAAGATGCAGCGATGACCGGGACTTCCGATGTTGAAGCGCTGTTCGAGGAGCCCTTGCCATCGAAGGATCTCCGATGCGAGAACTACACCGATGTACACGGCCTGGTGACGACCAGTGTGTGGAAACCGCAGCTCTCGAAGAAGAGGCCTACATTCTCATTCACCCTGTACGTCTCGTCGGACAGTCAGGCACTTATTCCAGAAGCACTGTTCAGGGCCTTGAACAAGGAAGGGCATGCTTGCGGACTGGCCCTGGACACTTTCTGTTGTCAAAGACTTTCCCGACATCGCATCCGCGTTTCGGTATCATGTTCGGGCTTCCGTGCAGCGTACCACGCATCGCACGCTGGAGAGAGACAGCTGCGTGCGTATGTTGGTGACGACAATTCAGAGACGTAAACTTCCCAGGCTAAGTAAACTTCCCGAGGAGATCTTGCAGCTTATAGTGACGGAGCTTTCGCCGCCCGGGATACCAACGTACTGCCGCCGTCCTTCGAGACCGTTCCGAGGCGTGCTATGTTCCTCGACGCAGCGCATATGAAGACTGGACCCAGACTGGTGTACTCTAACCACGAGCCGGCTTTTAGTAGAGCAGTTGGCTCGACCGGCTCCAATGGCATCACCCACCTGAGCCACCGGCCAGACACCGAGTTTCTATACAGGCACTGCGACACGCTTGCCAACACGCCAAACCGTTGGTCCTGCGTAACCGACGAGCTGTGGACATTGTGGACGCTCTGCAGTCCTCGTCCCGCAACGCTCAGCACTTCAACTGCGCCGTATATTCCATTGGCCATTGCCAAGAACCCCCTATCAACCTATTTGAACGGCCAGGTTCCGTTTTGCTACACGCTGCATGCGGATCAGCCTGTCACGCCCAGCAAAATGACCAACTTGCTGCTAGACACAGTGCCATGGGCAATGACCCTTACGGATCTTAAATCCGGACTCACGGTGCCATTTCGCAAATGCAATCTATGTCAGTTAACGACCCAGTACTCGAGGCGTACGACTGGTAGCATGCTCAAACAGTTCAAAGCTCCACCGAGCCGTGGAATGATCAGCAGCCCCTCGAGACACTGAGGCCGAACGTCGTAAGCGAGAAGGAGTTCTACATCTGCTATACCGGCTTTTGAGAGATGGGTCATCCGTCACCTAGCGTCGGCAGGTACCGCATCACAATGCCTGCTGAGGTTTCAATCCCTTTGCGGACATACGGCGAGGTAGGGGCGTTGGAGGGACCGTTCAATTTGCCGCCGATGAAGGTGTACTTGGACAGACCTGTGGACACTACCTATGGGATGCCGAATTGACAGCGTGCTCTCGGTCGTAGGGCGAAGGAAAGCGATATTGGTGTACTAAATCGTCGATCCAACAGCCTCGAAGTATGACAACATGTTCACTAATTCTCTCGTCCCCCAAAAGCCCTCCCAACCCCTTCGACCCCTCAGGCGAGGTGACAGTGAAGCCGGCCAACCGAGCAACATCTTGCAGTCTTCTCCGACCAGAAAGGCCCCATCACTCTCCTCAGCTGGCCGTCATTGTCTGTGAGAAGGAAGGGTTGCTTATTACACGGCTCACTCTGACATGGTGGACTGGGCCGCTTTTCATGTCGACGGGCTTGTCCGTACCCTCGCCCATGTCCCCCACATCCCACACCTCCTGCAGCCCAAAAAGAAAGAAAAAGCATGTCCCCGGAACTCTAGTCCGCCCCCCATTTCCCATAAGAAAGGCAGGTCTGAAATAGCCCGGAGCTATCCTCCCAGCACCGCGCCCAACGTCGCGCCATCCGAAGAGGCTCAATCACCGAGCCGCGAAAGGAAGGGAAAATCAATCTTGCGCATTCAAAGCCCCACCCTTAGGCAGAGACTTCCGGCTAGTGACCTCACTGCAGTGGAGGAAAACGATGCAGTGGGCGTTGTGTGTGATCTGTTCTGCTGCGCTTTTTGGTTTGAGTTTGTATTTTTCGAAAAGAAGAGGGAAGAAAAAAAAAAGAGCCGAAGAGAAGGCGGAGGGGTGAGGTGAGGTCGTGCGTGCCAAGGCTCACGTGCTCGCTTACCTTACCTTGCCTCAGAAAGGGAAATGGAGAAGGCACGCAGCGAACGTACAGTACTAACGACGACGAAGAATCAATGCCTGGCCCCATTCACCTGCGCCCCATTAACCTGCTGTTGCTGTTGCACCCTCGCCTTCCCCCCAGCATTCCCACCCCCATCCGCCACCTGCGGCACCGGCATCGGCATCGGCGGCGGCGGCGGCGGGGGTCCATAAGCCCTCGGTCTCCCATCAAGCCCCTCTTCCTCCTCCGTATCTTCATCATCATATTCGACTTCCTCATCATCCTCATCGTACTCTTCATCCTCGTACTCGCTCTCCGTCTCGCCCTCCAGATCGTCCAACCCGCCCCCATGCGCCGGCGCCGCGCCCGCGTAGCCACCGGTCTGCATAGCGCGGCAGAGTTTCTTCAACTTCTCGTTCTCCCGCGTCAGACGGTCGAGCGCTTGCTGCGACTGGCTGCGCTCCTCGGCCATCTGGAAGATGTTCTTATTCGTCGCTTCCTGTTTACGGGTGAGGTTGAGGTTCTCTTTCTCCAAGCGTTTGGTCTTTTTCGACATCTCCTCCATTTCTTTGCGGAAGGTGAGGAAGAGGTCGTTGCTGTTGTTCAGCGTGTCTTCGACCTGCTGGGGGGGTCAGTCAGTTATCCAACTAGTCAAATATCTCATATCTCACGTTCGGGATTGGGGAGATGGGAAGGGGATGGGCAAGACACACCGCGGCAGGAAGGATAGAAGCACGTACCTGCTTGAACTTCTCCACATACACATTCAGCTGTCCGCGCAACTCGCTCTCCGTCTGGCTGAACGTCGACACCTGCTTCGTCAACTGATTGCTCTTGCTCAGCTCATTCTCCTGCGCGCGCTTCAGTTGGTCGTGGCGCGCGATGTGGTACGCAATCTCCAGATCCTTGGTGCGGACGAGCGACTGGAACTGCAGCTCCCGCAGCTCGTACTGGTGCAGGAACGAGGTGAATTTCTCCCGGAACATGCGGTCCTGCTCCAGCTCTTGCGTCTGCCGCTCCGGCCGGCCGTAGGAGAGGACGTCTTCCACGTCGTATACCATGTTCTCCAGCCGCTGATGCAGCTCTTCGTTCCGATCCGCCGACGTCTCGCGCAAGTCTCTTAAATCCTCCTTCAACTTCTTGTTCTCCCGCGTCAACTCCCTGCTCAACTTCTCCAGCTTCTCCTTCAACCCCCTCTCACGCGTGCGCTCTTTGCCTACCTCCTCCTTCTCCTTCTGCAGCTGGTCCCCTCTCTTCTTCGCCTTGACGTGCTCGCGCTCCACTTTCTTCATCTCGCTCAGCAGTTCGGTATACTTCCGCTGCACAGTATCCAGCTTGCTGTTGTGCGGCTCCATCGTATTGAGCAACTGACTCAAATCCCGATTCGCCTTCTTCACCTCCGCTTCAATCTCCGCCGCTTCGTGCGCATTCTCCGTAGACGAAGCTTCCAGCTGCGAGATCTTCGACAGTAAAGCCTTATGCGCATCGGCCGGGTCATTGCTCGCCGCCGCTTTCTTGCCCTTCGCCTTCCCTTTCGCAGTCGCAGGCGCAGCGGTCGATGGAGGAGGTGGAGGCGGCGGCGCAGTCGAGGCCTCAGAGGCCGATGCATCTCGACTGTAATCCATCGGTGATGTAGGAGAGTTGTGCGAATTGCTCGATGGGAGGGGGTGCTGGTTGTGGCTCGCTACGGCTGCCATTGCATGGTATTATGGGTTGTTGTATACTGCAGAAAGCCAGCCCAGGAAAGCAATGTGCTACTGATACGTCGCTGTCGCCGTTGTGGTGGTGATGACAGAGCTTTCGTGGATGCGTGACCTTCGGGATGGAAGGGCGAATGTCACAGTTTTGCGATCGCCTTGCTTGGCACCGCTCGTCCCGTATCGATGTCGCCGCTGTTATGTCCCTCAAGAATGCCTGTAGTCGTCCTCGCCGTGCTGTACAAGCAATAGAGTCGAGAAGCAGAGCGCCGCCGCCGGAGACCGGAAGTGTAGGTTCGCCGCGCAGGAGGTGGAGTCTCTGGATTGCCTTCCCGCAAGACTTTTCACCACCACACCCTCTGTCAACTGCGGCAGGCCTGGCGTATGAAGCTGGTGGGTTTGAAGTGGTAGCTCCCGAGTACGAATATCAGACTGTCCTCGAAGCCTTCATGCTGCTGTGTAATTTACTGTGCATGAAGAGAGCAGATGCAGTGGGACCAGAATGACAGCTGCACTTCTCATTGGCTGAAGTATGGACGGCATCATGGAAGACCGAAGGCATGGGGAGCAAGAATGGTCTACCTGATGGACAACGAGAACGATCACGGCTACTGCTGAAATGAAGCTGAAGACGGTGACACTTAGTCGAGCAGAGAATACCTCCCTACCTTCCTATGAACCACAAGCAAGCAAGTACACGCATCAAAAAGCAACCTCTTTTTCTTCATGATCCCGCAAAAGCTGCACGCACATCACCCATAGCACTCCCTCGTTAGAAGCGCCAGGCGAAAGGTGAGAATCCTTCCATGCATAAAGCTCCCAGATGCCACCCCCTGTTCCCTTCCGGTCCGTAATCTATATTGGTATCATCTGAAAAGCAATAGCAAGCAGAAACGCCTGGCATTCATGTCTCCCACGTCCGGTATGGTGTTGCCGGGATGCAGCTGATTCTCAGCCGGTGCCGGCAGTCGTGGGTGCTCCGAATGCAAGTCGCTAGAACGCCCGATGAAACACATGCATGCAGGATCGCTTTTCTGATGATCGTTGGTGAGGAGAAGCGGCTTCCGTGACCGCTGAAGAAAGTATCCCGTCAAAGAGTCCGCCTAAAGTTCAACGCCATGCGAAATCCGTGACCGTTGAGCAGCGATATCCGCCCAGCTCACAGAAGCCGGAAAGTTGTCGTAAGTCCGTCGTGAAATATAGGCCGTAATCTGCTCAGTGCTCGCTGTTGTTGAGCAGAGAAGATCGCAGCCCGTTGCCACGCTGGAAAAGGAGACTGTCATGTCCCGACGCCGCATGCTATGCATTTTCGGTCGATGAAAGTCAACGCTGTCTATCATGCTGATCTGGGTATCGTTGTTGTCGTGTGTCGCACGCTCGGTCGATCTGCCGGATCGGAGGAGTCCGATATGAAAGAAGCATTCGCGCCAAAAGTCGTAAGGAAAAGGGAGGTGTTGGTATTGGGTAGCGGTCAAGCAGACCGCTTACCACCAGCTCTGGCCACCGCCACCGCTGGGGTTGCCGTAACTGCCTCCGCCGTAGCCACCACCCATGCCGCCGCCTGGAGGACCGTAGCCAGCGCCGCCGCCGTAGCCGCCGCCACCACCACTGTATCCGCCCATACCCATGCCCATGCCGCCCCCGTACTGCGGGCGCTGACCACCGCCATAGGTACGCACGTCCTTCATGGCAGAAGAGCCACGGCCACGACCGCCAGAGCGGCCACCGCGACCTCCACCGAAGCCGGAGCCCTCACGAGCGATGCTCTCCAGGAAGCCGGGCACCTCTTGGTTGGCCTCCTTCAACAGATCGATGAGATCGCGCACGACGCCCCTATTGCCGCGGTTGAAGAAGGCTGTGGACATTCCAGTGTTGCCGGCACGCCCAGTACGACCGATACGGTGGACGTAGTCGTCGATGTCGGTGGGGAGGTCGTAGTTGACAACATGTTTAACATTCGGTATGTCCAAACCTGGCTTGTGAATTAACATGCTGTCGACACAGAGGAATGATTTAAAGGAAAGGGAGTGGAGTTGAGGATAGAGGCGACTCAAGCCGGCAACAGCGAACGGCGCAACCTTCTCGGAGCGGAGTCGTTCCAAGAATTGCCCAAGTGACTGTCACCAGCTCGGGGCTGTTTTGTCGGTGAAAGAAGGGGGGATGAGAAGGGAAGGAGAGGCGGCGATGAAAAGGGATACGTACCACGAGCGGCAACAGCCGTAGCCACCAGAATCGGGCAGCGAGCGTTACGGAACATCTCCAAAGCCCTCTCACGCTCGCGCTGGGTGCGATCGCCGTGGATGGAGGTCGCTGGGAAGCCCTGAGCGATCAGGAAGTCGGAGAGGGTGTCGGCCATGCGCTTGGTCTCGACGAAGATGAGGGTCAAACCCACACCATGCGTGTGCAGGATGTCGAGCAGCACGCTGCGCTTGTCGTTGTCTTCGACGTATTCGACCTTCTGCGTGATGTTCTCCGAAGTGGAGCCGACACGACCAACCGAGAGGAAGATGTACTCACGGAGGAAGTCGCGGGCGAGCATCTGGATGTCGCGGGGGAAGGTGGCCGAGAACATAAGCGTCTGGCGGTTGTTGGTCTGCGGCATGTCTTCACCCTCGACGATGCGGCGGATCTGCGGCTCGAAACCCATGTCAAGCATACGGTCAGCCTCGTCCAGCACCAGGTACTTGATGTTGGCGAGAGAGATCCGCCCTCGTTCTATGAGGTCAACAAGACGGCCTGGGGTGGCGACGAGCAGGTCACAGCCACGCTCGATCTGACGGAGCTGAGAGCCGATGTCCGCACCTCCGTAGACGACGCAAGGACGCACCCAGGAGCGGTACGCGAACTTGCGAGCCTCTTCGTGGATCTGGGAGGTGAGCTCACGAGTGGGAGCGAGGATGAGAGTGGTGGGGTAGGCCTTGCGCTGACGAGCGAAGCCTCCCTGCTGGGGCGCCGGAGCAGCCGGGCCCGTCTGGTAGGCCTGAGACAGGATCGGGAAGAGGAAGCCACCAGTCTTGCCGGAACCGGTCTGAGCACAAGCCATCAAGTCACGGCCGCCCATGACGATCGGGATGGAGTACTTCTGGACCGGCGTCGGCACCTTGTAGCCGGCGAGATCGATGTTGGTGAGGAGATGGTCGTCGAGCGGTGGGTTGGTGAAGGTGGTGACGGCCTCTGGCACATCCCGACCGGAAGCTTCGACTGGGATGTCGTCGTACTTCTCAAAGTTGATGCCGGAGGTGGCCTTCGCAGGGTCGTTGGGAACGCCGAAGAGCTCACGCTCGACACGCGGGTTCGCCGGGCCTGGCACATGCTTGCCGTCTCTCCACTGTCCGTCTCCTGAACCCATGGCCGAGCGACCACCGCCGCTGCCGCCGCCGCCAGGTGCGCCGTACGCGTTACGATCGAAGCCGCGAGGAAGCTGAGGCGAGTTGTCCCAGTTGCCGCGAGGGGTGAAGGCCTGAGCAGCGCCCCAGTTGCCCTGGCCGCGTGGTGGTGGTGGGCCGCCTGGGCCGCCGAAGCCGCTGAAAAAGCAAAGTCAGTCACGTCCATTTTGGAGAAGGTGGGAAGTGTGGATGTGTGCTTACTTGGGTGCCTGCTGGCCTGGTGGTGGTGCCCACGCGCTGCTGTTGAGGCCGTTGGCCATCGGAGGTGGTGGGCCGCCGTCGAAGCCGTTAGGGGCTCCGCCTGGTGGTGGCGGACCGCCGCGCTGCCTCATGTGCGGTGGGATGTAGGCCGCTTTCTCGAAGCCGCCGTTCTGCTGGGGAGCCCCGTTCGGAGCGTGCTGCGAGTCCTTGAGGGACAGTCCGTTCATGTTGAGGTTGTCAGCCATGCTGCTGGTGTTCGCTGGTTTGCTGGGTTTGCTTGGTTGGTTGAGTGAGTGACACCGGTCGGTGAGGTGAGGTGGTAGGAATGTCGTGAAGTGCCTCAAATGCAGTAAACACCCGCAAAGAGACAAGGAACGACTATGGTAAGTGTTTGTGGTGTGAGGAGTAGTTGTTGTTGAGAGGTGGTAGTGTTGGTGAGTGACGAGGAGGAAGGCGCTGCACAAATTTTAAGATCTGCTGGCGGAGCCTTTTCGCGCTAGTCGGGATCTTCCGCCGATTGCTCCTTCCTCGACTGAGATCGGGCGGCAAGCAATTGGTCGGGTCACGTGTGGAGAACTTCGGAGCTGGAGTCGTGAAGAACTTGGAAGTGGTAGGTAGGTAAGCGTGAATACTGTCGTTAATCTTCACTGCTGAAAGCTATCTGCATTGAACTGCACATGCATCACAGTCGTGAGCGCTGGTCTCTCCTTCAGACTGCCGTGAGCTGCTGTCCACGCGCCTTAGCCTTGAAGCGCTCATATCCCATCCGACTGTCCGTCAGCAATAACCTCCTCAAGCCACACGCCTCAAACATCAAGCGCTCAGTCTCCCTCCCGCCGCCCATAGCACAGTCCCCATCATACCGCCCAGCAAGAACCTCAATAATCGCCCCCTCCATACTCCTCCCCACTACTATCCACATCCACCTCCCCCAGCAACTCGCGATCCTCCTCATCCAGCTCGCCTTCTCCACCACCGTCCTCATCGTCCGGCTGCACATCAAACCTCTCACCGCCCCTCCCCGTCCCGCTCCTATGCCTCTTCACCTGCCTCGCCCTGCCGTCCTCGAACCCGTCCTGACCTACTGAGACGGCCTTGACAGCGCCGCTGCGTCTGCGCGGAAGACCCCAGCCTTGCGCGCGCATCTGCCGGCGCCGGAGCATGACGCGACCGGGCTCGGTGCTGTTGTCCCAACGCTCCAGTCTTCTTCCCGCCCTGTTGAAAGCTTTGGCAAGGCTCCTCGCCTCCTCGCCCAGATCTTCTGGATCACCTTGCGTCGGCGCATGAGCGTAGCCAGCGAGGTAGACGTGCGGTCTCCGGGTTGCGTCCTCTTCATACGCCGTCTCGAGATTCTCCCTGCCCTTCAGACGCCAGTCGTCGTCCTTGTCGGCACGCTCCCTCGCCTTACGGGTCTTGATCTGCTCTTCTTCGGAGTCGTAGTCGGCGGGCGTGGCGCTGATGCGCTTCCAGGCGCGCAAGATGGGACCTTCCAGCTCGCGTTGCGTGCGGGCACGTTTGTGCACCTTGCGAATGCGGCGGTCCAAAGTGTAGTCAATCTGTTGCTTCCTATGCGACATGATGGCGGATTGATGTTGCGTGACGCCGCGATTGCGTTTCTGCGCTTGGTACGAAGGCGTTGGTACATGGTCGTGAAAGGAAGATGGCATGGTAGAGCTTGGGGCGATGTTGTGGTAGCCTGGTGTGGTCGGTTGAATCAGCCCTTCGTTCACGAAATCGAGCGGATTGTTCGGGAGTAGACGGGGCTGCTGTGTGCGGTCTGTGGAGTTGGGTGCGGAAGGGTCTTGCTTGTTGCGGCGCCAATTACCTCTGCCTGGCCCTTTCTTGAGCATGTCGCCACGAGGAGGTGATGTCTCCGACATCATGTCATCGTTGTTGAGAAGGTTGTTGATCCGCATATCGCCATTTCCCTGGTAGCGGTTCGCCGCTGGAGAAGGAGACCTCGTGTAGTCGCTCGCAGTCTCATGCTTGAAACTAGATCTTCCAGCGGAAGTGTGGGTATAAGCTGGCATGCCTGCTTCGCTAGCTTCATCTTCCGAGTGCATGTTGTTGTTGTTGCCTCTGACACTGACCAAGCCTTTCTCCTTTCTGGCGCGCTTCAGTGCTGTCATTGCTGGGCTTGGTTCGCTGGCCAGGATTGCAATCCGTTCGTTGCGCTTGACGGCACCATAGTGCTTCTCGTCCTCGGTGTCGACGTTCTCCATAGCAGCCTGCTCTTCGGTGAGGCTCTCGAGGGTTGGCACTTTGAGTGGAATGAGATTCCTCTCCTCGTCACCCTCGCCATACTGACCTGGTCCGAATGGGTTGCGCTGGGTGTCCTCGTGCCCGAAGTTGCTCTCCAGATACCACCAGATAAGCCACAGAAATGCTTTAGCTCTGCTTTTGCTGCTCAGACTCGGCCTCATGACCAGGTCGAAGAAGTCTCTGGGAGCAGGGAAATGGACTTCGCTGATCTTTGGTGCAAACTGGCTCAACACAAATATGAGGTTGACAGGGTTGGTGCGTGGTATCTTCGCGGCCTTGACCTCGTCAAGGGTGTTGGGCTGCGGGTGGTCTTCTGTGGCGCCCTTCAATATCGACTTCAGCCGCGGAGCATCCTGCAACTGCTTGTACGCATTGGGGTCTTGACGTGCTTGAAGTGCCGGTATTGAGTGATATGTGCGTAGCTGTGCTCGCATCTCCGGAAAGACTAAAGAAGGTCAGCATAGCTTCTCTTGTATGATCGAATGTAATACCTACAATTCAGTGTAGTGTTCATCCTGCCCACATTGACCAGCAAACAGACCATGGCCATAGCCAGAGCACCTTGGGTATCCTGCAACAGCTTTTCTTTCAGAATCTTACTACACTTGCTGCTCTTCGCCATTGCATCGATGTAAATCTCGGCGAAGGTATTGCCCTGGCTGCCGTCGCTGCATTTTGTGAAGCACTTCGTCTCGTCACCGAACACGTCGCAGAGAAAGTCATACTGTATGTCCACACGCCAGAGCGGGACACCATCGTCTTTCTTCAAGTGACGAATCTTGTTACCAGAGTACACCGAAGAGACACTGCCGCTTGCGTTGCGTCTGGTGGATGTGGTCGTGGAGGTATACATGGGCTCGTTCCCAGCCTGTTCGTCAGTCTGCGCCGCATCTTGCGCATCAGCAGCGGGGCCTTCGGTATGGCGAGGAGCTGTCGGCGGTGGTGGCATAGCGGTGGATGCTTCTGGCGGTGGTCGAGGAGGTGCTGGCTCGTTTGGCGCAGGCGCCAGGATGTGGGAAAGGCTCATGTCGGGCGAGATTGGTGTTGGCTCAGACGGGCATTTGCATGAACCGCATATGTCTGGTCTCGGGCTGTCGCATTCTCAATGCTGACACCTCCTCTTGGCGCAGCAGTGTGTCGACATGCTCTGGTGGTTCGTGGGTGCGATCGCCTGGTGTGCGTTCTTTTGTGCAAGTGATTGAGGTGTCATGAGCTTGAGCTTGCGTTGGAACCTGAAGTGGAAGCGGCCAGAGCGGCCGGTGATCGGCATGCCGCTCCGACGGTATACGAAGCTTATCGAGCTAATATCGAAGCCAGCATATAATCCTGCATCTTCTTATGACCACGTACCTTTATTCCAAACAACTGCTTTCCATTCATTGTCCAATCTTTCTGGACTCATGAGGGTACTGTACTTGGACGTCTAACTGCTACAGTAGTACGGTGGCAGGTGGGCTGCTTTCATCCTGTTACGTGGGGTTGTTGTGATTGAATCCGCCAATTGGCATCCCTGTCCATTCTAGTATCAGCAGTTTGTATCACCTCGCGCACATGCATGAACTCGGATGGTGACATGTTATGATTCCGTCCAATGCTTCCCGGCCGCTGAGACCGATGTACTTCTGATGCTTCTCATGAATGTCGTCGCTTTCACATGCAATCGCCTTCCCAGTGCACGGACATCGGAGTGGGGGTGGAGGAATTCTGGCAATGAGCACAAGAACGAAGACTCGCAATTCGCAACAGCATATTCACCTCCAACGACTGAACACATCTGCGGGGCGCATATAGCTATAGTCTGCGATACCTGACTAGACGGCTAGTGTTGGTTGCTGGTCTGTCGACTCAGCTGGACCCGACAATCTGGAAGCACATCGTGGCGAGGCGAGGCGAACTTGACTGCATCCTGTATGCTTCCTACTGGCTCAGTCACTTCGAATTCTCAGAGGTGTGCTCGCCCGCTCGTGGCTATATAGACCCCACCCGCCTCTGCGCAATACATATCAACCGGCAAACATGCCTTCCGCAGCTCGAACCACACGGTTCAAGACCCTGCAGACGCTGAACCTTGACTACGCCCCAGTCAAGCTCACCCAGTATGAATCTGCACGGACCGGCCTGAGAGTAGTGACAGTCGATCACGCTGGACCCAGAGTGGAAGGGTACTTTGCTCTCGCCACCGAGATCCACGACGACTCTGGAGCACCTCACACCCTCGAGCACCTATGCTTCATGGGCTCGAAGCGGTACCAGTACAAGGGTCTGCTGGACAAGCTGTCAACTCGAGCGTTTTCTACGACCAACGCGTGGACAGCTACCGACCACACCGCTTACACTCTTACCACAGCTGGATGGGCTGGCTTTGCACAGATCCTGCCGGTCTACTTGGAGCACTTAATCGTGCCCACGCTGACAGATGCCGGCTACTATACAGAGGTCTTCCACATCGACGGCAAGGGCCATGATGCAGGCGTGGTGTATGCGGAAATGCAAGGCGTGCAGAACGATCAAGCAGAGCTCATGCAGCTGGGCGCTCAGCGACTGCTTTATCCCGAAGGCAATGGCTTTCGATATGAGACTGGTGGTATGATGGAGCAGCTTCGCGTTCTAACGCCAGACCGGATACGTGCATTCCACAAGGAGATGTACCAGCCGAAGAACCTGTGTCTGGTGTTGACTGGTGAGATTGACCACAAGGAGCTCTTACACATTCTGGACGACTTCGAAGAGACCATCATCGACGATGTCCCGGACGTTAACGCACCTACAAAACGACCGTGGATAGATTCCAAGCCGACGCCACCGCTTTCACAGACGACCGTCGAGCGCATCAAGTTTCCGGAGGAAGACGAAAGCATGGGCGAGATCATGGTTGGATATCTGGGACCTGACTGCAACGATCAGCTGGCAAATGGCGCGCTCGCCATCGTCCTTAGCTACCTCTGTGGGTCATCAATCACTGTGCTCGAGAACACTTTGGTGGAGAAGGAGCAGTTGTGCAGCATGATCTACTACTCTACAGACACCCGACCCGACGTTGTCATCTGGTTCTCATTATCGGCTGTGGCGACCGAGAAGCTGGGAGAAGTCGAGCAACGATTCATGTCACTTCTGAAAGAGACGACTGCGAAACCACTGGATATGAACTATATCGCGGATTGCATCAAAAGATACCGCAGGGTCATCAAGATGGGCGCCGAAAATGCTGGACGCTTCTTCTCCACGCCGGCCATCGAAGACTTTCTCTTCGGCCACAGGGATGGTCGAGACCTCAAGGCGCTTGAGGATCTGAAGGAGCTGGACACGCTGGAAGGCTGGAGCGACAAGCAATGGCGGGACTTCATGTCGAAATGGCTCGCCGATGCAAAGCACGTCACCATCTTGGGTGAGCCGTCGAAGGAGCTATCCGAGAAGATCACTCGTGAGGAGGAAGCTCGTGTCAAGGCTCAACAAGAACGGCTTGGAGAAGAAGGTCTCAAGAAGCTGGCCGACAAGTTGGCAGAAGCGCGAGCTGAGAACGATAAGCCCATCCCAAACTCGCTGCTTGACAAGTTCCCGGTTCCATCTCCCACGTCAGTACACTTCATCTCAACCACAACCGCAAGAGCAGGCAAGGCTCGAAAGATGGGAGAGCTGGACAACAACATCCAATCGATCATCGAAAAGGATGACAACGACTCGCCACTGTTCATTCACTTCGAGCACATGCCTTCTAGCTTCGTTCGGATCAAGCTTGCAATGTGCACGGCATCGGTACCTCTGGAACTCAAGCCACTTCTCACGCTCTATATGATGAACGTTTTCGCCACCCCAGTCACGCGTGAAGGCAAGCGGATGGAGTTCGAAGAGCTTGTCTTACAGCTGGAGAAGGAGACGGTGTCGTATGGTGTCAACGTGGTATCTGCCAACAGTGAGATGATCACTATCGAGTTCGAGACTGAGCCTGAGTACTACAAGAGCGTCATCGACTGGCTACGAACTCTGCTCTTCGATGCCATTCACGACCCGAAGAGATTGTCCTCCTCACTCACAAAAATACTGGCAGACATTCCCGAGGAGAAGCGGAGCGGCTCAAGCATGATGGCTGCCGTCAACCAAATGATCCTGTACGAGCGGGAGTCGAGCGTCCGAGCACAAAACACCCTCTCCAAAGCTCTGTACCTCCGCCGCCTCAAGAAGCTGCTCGCCTCCAACCCGGACGAAGTCATCGCACAGTTTTCCCAACTCTGCCAATCCCTCCACCGGCCCGAAAACTTCCGCATCTACGTCGCCGCCGACATCGAGAAACTGCCCAACCCGGTCTCCGCCTGGTCTACTCTGATCTCCGACTCCAATCCCAACAAACCGCTCGAACCACTCGACAACAAAAAGGCCCTGCTCAGCAAAATTGGGAAGAATCCAGGCTCAACCTCCTACATCATCCCCATGTCCACTGTCGACTCCTCCTGGGCTCTCCTCACCGCCAAAGGCCCAGACACCTACGACCACCCCGACCTCGCCGCCCTCATGGTCGCGACCTCATACATGGACGCCGTCGAAGGCCCGCTCTGGGTCGCTGTCCGCGGGACTGGACTCGCCTATGGCACCAGGTTCCGCCGATCAACAGAGACAGGGCTACTGCAGTTCTCCATCTCCCGCTCACCGGATACCTTCCGCGCATTCTCCGCTGCCAAAGAGCAAGTCGAGGGCTATGCGAGCGGAGCGTTCGAACTAGACAAATACGGTCTCGAAGGCGCCGTGAGCGAAATCGTCCTCGGAATGGCGGAAGAGCAGCCCATCTACGCTTCCGCCGCGCACCAGAGCTTCTTGAATCAAGTGATCCGCGGGGTGGACAAGGAGTATAGTCATAAAATGCTGGCTCAAGTGCAAGATGTGACGGCTGAGCAGGTTAGGAGCGTGATGCGGAGGTATATGGTTCCGGTGTTCCAGGCGGGGACGGCGAATCTGGTTGTTACGTGTGCGCAGATTATGAAGGAGAAGCTTGGGGAGGCGTTTGAGGGGGCGGGTTTCAAGCCCGAGGTGAAGGCGTTGGCGGATTTCCAGGACGATTATGGGATGAAGGGGGATGGTGCGGATGGCGATGAGGATATGGAGGATGATGATGGGGAGGGGGAGGATGATGAGGACGACGATAGCGATAAGGATGACGAGTGAACGGAATGATGGAAGAGGACGACGAGTGGCGGACGCTTCATACTGCAAGACCCTCAACTCACAGTGTGGAACCCTGTACTCAAGACCCGGAGGTGGGGATGGTAGGCTCGAAAGACTGGTGTATCAACTCCTCGGGCATCCCGACCGTGGCAGCCTGGGCCAAGGTGTACTGCAGAATCCAGAGACCCTCGTGTGACCTTTCGGTAGTTCCAGATAACGGCTCATTGCTCCCAAGAAAGGGTGGTATGACTACACACGGTCTCGCCGTTGCATCTCCCATCCGTCAAGAGCGTGCGGCAGTTTTTAGTACTTAGTACATCTTTAAACACCATGCAGTCATGGTTCCCGACATTGGGCCCGATCTCTTGTAGACCAACCATATCATCCGACGCCGCCAGGACGAACGAGGGCCTCTGCTGCACGAATGCCTGAGAACCTTACACGTGATCGATCGACGTCACCTCCTGCAAGAAGAGACGACTGGAACGGCCAAACATCACCATCTGCGAAATTCTTTCGGTCCGATATATGGCTGTAACGTGAGGCTTAGCAGGTTGCCTTTTCCCGTCATTTGGATACCATCTGATCACGAGAAGGCACTGTCACGAAGTCAGCCGCTGCCAGCTGAGGGCCGAGAAAACTTGAAGTCCCGCAAGCTTTCACTGCGCCTCGTCATTGCGGACTCCCGTTACCATTTTACCATCACGCTATCGGCAACGGCTGCTGCGCGATGGTGTTGGTGTGACTGAGAAAAGTACACGCTGGAAGAAAGATGTGTTCGTGCGAGCGACGCGGTTCCTGGCAGACGATCTGCTGTTCATGCACGCAATGATCGTTCCTTGTGCCTGCAGAAAGGAGCCGGGATGTGGTTGGACGTGCTAGTGATTGGTCGCTGCTGCCGAGGCCGTGTTGGCGGCCTGCGCGACTTCATCAGTCTTCACCGGAATACCTCCTCAAGCCTCGTAGGGAAGACTAGACGCTTCACGGCCACTTTCCCACGGCCGCCAACAAGCAGACGCTCTTCATGCCGTTAATCGCCTACTGGACAGCCGCGCGGTGACTCGACGGAGGCCGCTGTCCGCTGTAGCCTTAGTCACACGTCACCCTCAGGCTTCCCAGGCAGCATGACAGGCACTTCTCCCTCACGAATGACCACTTCTCTTCTTCCATTGGCGACGGTGAGATCGGCTAGCGATGCAGTCATGAGTGGCATCGCCGACAGGGCAGACGGTAGGTACCTGCCACAGCATCTCCCCTTCTCGAAGGCTTCCATTCTCCCCCGAACACACGGACCGCATCTGCGCCATTCTCTTCTTGTCCTTAGCTGAGTACAGCTCTGCAATTCGCCACCTCGTTTTCCTGTCATCTGCTTCCACTTGCACCATTAGATCTCAAGGCGACGAGGAGCAAAGACGTTTTAGTGCGATCATGCGGCTCCTGTTGTTGCAGCGTCCAGTGCCAGTGCAAGCCGAAGCGCACCAGGACAGTTCGCCTTTGGACTGCGGCCTGCATTGCCATGGACGGCGGCCTCCATTGGCCTGGCGCTGCCTGCAGGCGTGAGTAACCTGTGGGTTCCTGAGGGTTGTGGGTGAGGTCAGTCATGTTGTTGTTCAGATAAAAGTGTAAGGGCCTGTTGGTTCTTTCTTTCCGTCTTGTCTCATATCATTTCGTACCAAGAAGAACAGCGTGCCACACAACAGCATACCTACAACACATCAATACCAATCGAAGCACACCACAACGATCACCAGCAGCCTACCACAACCACCTACCGCCTGCGACCACCACACCCTCATCTTCCTCCGGTCTGACTGTAAGACAACCACGGACACCTACAGCCGCACCACACCCCTTGCCTCTCGATCCATCGCCATGGGTCCGCAGCCTCGCGACCCTCCTAACGGTCGATCACCTCCGTCCCGACCTCGACCACCGAAGCCTGTGCAGCCTCGAGACGACGGCTGCAATCGATCACCCAGCGCTTGTTACTCTACTCCGGCAAGCACAAAGCCGGATGACCCTTGGCCAAGGGACCCGGGTAATGCTCGATGGGCTCGGTCACGCCCACGACCTGCGAGAGACCCGAATCCGAGGGACCCAGGTATGTTTGATGCTCTTATATAGAGTGTGATTGTTGCCTATCGAGCCGTTGTCTGACTCTTCACTTAGGCACGTGAGACTTCCACCAACGGTTGGACATATCAGTACACCAAACAGCATGACTCCGACCACAACGAACATCGCATTTCCCGTCTTGGGTTTTCTTGATCGGTGCTTTCCGCATTGGGATAGAGGCAGGCAGCATGCTCGGCGTCAGGCATAGAAGTGTCTTTGCTATTTGCTTAGATGGGTATGCCTCGCGGCACGGCAGGGTGGGATACAACAACAGAATGACTTGGATGCATGGCAGGGAACATTCGAATGGCATTTTTCAGCGCAGGCGTCTCATTGGACGCTGGGTCTCAAGGGCTGAGGCTGGCATGGACGGATAGCGATGAACTTTTAGATCTTCGAGGATGTCTCACGACATGGTGGATTGTACTGTATAGACGAGAAGATCTTGCTGGCAGGAGTGACTGGTAGACTAGAAATACAGCTGCGCTGGCGCTTCTTGTACAGTCCGCTTCTTGTTCTTGGCCACAGAGTGAATGCAGTGTACATCGTTCGTTTCCTCCGTTGTAGCCTGCTGGAATCTCAACGTAACGCCGCCCAATGCTCGCTAAGCCGCTCACGCAAAAAAAGACCACCCTCAATTCCGCCTATCAATCCTATTCAACTTCGCCGCCGTCGAAATCTATTCCCCATTAGCACCCGCCCACCACACCACTCCCTTCCTCCAATCGGATATGTATAACTCACCTGCGTCCTAGTCCTCTGCCCCCTAACCGGCAATGCCATCGCATGCCTCCTACCCCGATACGTCCCCATATCCCGCAACCGCTTGATATTATCCCGCATCTGCCGTCTCAAATCGTTCTCCAGCGTCATTGTACTCAGTTCCGCGCTTAGTTCTTGCGTTTGTCTGTCGCTCAAGGAGCCGATTTTGGCTGTCGAGTGGATGCTAGTCTTCGCCATGATTTGGGCGCGCAGCTGGGGGCCGATGCCGTAGAAGGTTTGGAGGGAGCGGGCGACGAGGCGGGAGTCGGGGAAGTTGACGCCGAAGATGAAGACCATGGTTGCTGTTGTGGATGTGGGTGTGGGGTACGAGATTGGGCGCGGTTCTCGAGGGGAGGGAGTGGCGGGAAGGGTGGGGAGAGGGTGTGGTGGGTATGAGGTGGTGGTGTTTGGAGGTCGAGATGATCTTCAAGACGGGGAAACTTCGGGGAATCCAAGAGCAGTGTTTCTCGCACGTGATAGTTTCACTGACGACACCTCTCCCGTCGACGCGGATCGTCTTGTGTCTTGCTGCTTTCGAGAAGCTTATACTCTATGATAAATAAGACGAAGTATCTGTGTGTCGAGTGTTCAGGATGGGAGCGTTCTCTTGGGTGTCAAGTAACGTTGGATGATTTGGCACGACGATGTACGCGCGAAAGTATGCTTGAGCGTGGAGACGGGAGGAAGACGCTGAGATCGGATGCACATTTCCAGATTAGATTTCTCTTCCCTCGATGGCCTTGAGTCGCTGCATAGAAACCACATAACATACTATGGACGACAGCAGGCTGGTCGCGAGACCGAAGCGCAGCACAGAGTGTCAGAGACACCAGATCAATTGCACGCTCGTATCGGTCTTCTCTTGGTGACGACCTGCGGTCGTGTGTATCAAAACTTTTGGTAGATGCCTCATTGGCTAGGAAGAACGTAGTCCTCCGATCTCAGATCATTCATGCAAATGCTTGCTCTCGTCCACATTTTCCCTCTGCAATACCTCCTCCTTGTGCGTACCCGCTTCCTCCAAAGTCTCGGCAACCTGATTATGGTGTCAACTCAATCTCTCACGACGGAAATCATTCTCATCCACGAAATGTAACATACCTCATCTCCAAACAACGCCGCAATCTCCTCCAACCTAGAGTGATGAGTCAGCAGGTGTCTCCGACAATTGGAGCAGGGATGTACGAACGTTTTGTTCTTGGTCTCGGGGTAGAAGATCGAAAATATGATAATGAAGATGACATCGCATATTAAGAAGATAAGAAAATAGCGCCACGAGATCCTCTCGATCGCCAGCGGTGTTATTTGTGTGAGAAGGATAACGGTTATGTTGAACACAGCATAGCCGGTAGCTGTGCCTGTCGCTCTTATGTTGGATGGCATAATCTCCGAAGAGTAGGCTGGGAAGAAGGTGTTGATCTGTGGAAGTTAGCACAACTATCCAACCACCCGCTTCGAGAAGGGGTCGACTTACGAAGCCTCCTAAAGCACCGAAGGGTAAAAGGGTCAGCAAGTGTCTCGAAGGCGAGGAGGGTTCAAAAGGTCTCAGAGCGCCACTTGCAGTGTGACCGTGTCCTGGAGAACCCTCTTACCCATGAACACTCACCGTATCCGAATCCATAGAAGAACATGCCGAATATCACCGCTTTGCCAATCGAAATGTTTGTCGAACCTCCTGCCTCGTAGACACCCCACAGTGTGACTAACATTATCCCACCTGGTATCATGAAGCCGTAAGCGATAAAGAGGAGAGGTCGGCGGCCGAGTTTGTCGACGACACAGAAGGCAGTGGCTGTGGATATGCATCCAAGGGTACCCCAGATGCCAGTCAAGATCAGACTGAATACATTGCTGAAGCCGAGGGTGGTGTAAATCGTGACTTGGTAATTCTGTGGACAGTCAGCATTGAAGCCGTACCATCTATCAATGACACTCACCTGCAACGGAATAATCCCCGTAAGCTGGCCTGAAGGGTGAAAGGGTCAGCGAATGTCTCCGACATGAAGCCGGTTTTGCCCTTTATTTTCTTACCGAATAGAGAAAATGTCAAGATGAGGTACATTCGCTTCCGGTATGAAGGCCGCTTGAATATCGCAACGATGCCCAACTTCTCGTCTTTCTCGATGTGGTACTGAGATTTGATCTGATGATATTCCTTGAGGTAGAAATCATCGTCGCCAGAAGGGCTGCCATGGAGCCGTTTCAGTGTCTCCAAAGCCTCATCATCCCTCCCCTTCATGACCAGCCACCGCGGCGAGAAGGGCATCCAGAAGGAAGCGAAGAGCATCACAGCCGCAGGAACGAGTTGTAGCCCAAGAAGCGTTCGCCAGGCCGCGTTGCCGGGTAGGAAGTAGAATCCGAGACCAACCCATTCGGTGAACATGTAGGAGAAGTTTACGTTAAAACCTTCCAGGTAGAAGTGTCAGTCATGTCTCAAATCGTAGTGGACGGTGTCTAGGACCAGAGGTACCCCTGTGCCCACGAATGCTTACCGTATAGTGCTCCTACCCGACCGCGGACCTCAGGGCTGCAGATCTCGCTGGCGTAGGTTGGGCAGACGGAGAAGATGATGCCCTGTGAGACGGAGATGCGTGGTTAGCTTTTGTCGTTCAAGGATGACGACGGGCTGTCTCCGACACATTAAGGGCACTGCCACTTACACAAGCGATGCCACCGATGACACGACCAACAACGAAGACGGGGAAGTTGGTAGCCCCAGTCTGCATCGCGGATCCGAGCAACGACAGCACGCATGAGATTTGTATCGTCCGGAGTCGTCCAAACTTGTCCGGCAGGTAGTAGTTGAGAAACGAGCCAACTGCGCCGCCAGCATAGTAGGCAGATCCGAAAGCTCCAATTGTGGTCGGCGTCAGGGCGAAGTACTCCAAGAAGTCTTCATATCCGAGGATCGAGGTCGTGCAGCCGCTGTCGTATCCGTAGAATAAAGAGCCTCCAGCAACATAGAAAATGCCTGTGTAGCAGAAGGGTGTACCGTTTAGCAAGCGTCCCGGACGGTGTTTGTGAGTAGCAGTGCTTACAAAGTGCCTGATATTTGTTCATCTTGCCGACATATATGATTCCTTTGGTGATATGAAGGAAACTTTCGCAACACCTCGAACTTATTTGAAGTCAGAAAGCAAATGCATAGCAGCCCTCGGCAGGAAATGATCGTGCCCGCTCCATTAACTCGGTAGCAGCCCGTCTGCACGGCAGCAATGCCAGTCATCTGTAAACGACCGTAGGATCTGCAAGGACTGGCTGGGCAGCAAGTCATGTTCTCCTCGCAGCGGCAGAGTTAGCACCAATCCGCGGAGACTGGAGCTGATCGGAGGAAAAGTTCGGCTGCATGGCGTACGAGTAGTTACTGGAGGGCAAGCATGGCTGTACAGCGAACGACGAGGAAGGCAGAGCTCGTAGTTTCGCGGACTCCTCTGATGCGTATGACGGGACGATCGCTGGCTGGTTGGTGCCTGTGACTTCTTGGGGAAGACACTTGTGAAGAGATAATGAAAGACGGTGTCAAGTGTGCAAGCATCCCCGTGGGGGGTTCTGCAGGATTGAAGTCAGTGGTGAAGTGGAGGGCGTTTGACTCCACGCTACCTCGGGAGCAGACAACCGAGACAATTGATCGCCTTAATGGATGTTGCTGGAGAATTTACTCTTCGGTATGGCGTTGGACGTTTGGATTGAACCAAGGTTTGGATATACGCAGGAATATTGGGCAGGATGTTGGTTGTGAGCTGCAGGGATGAATTGTTCGAGAATGGATGGCAGCTCAAGGCAACCTGATTTACGAACTGAATCAACGACCTCAACACCCACTACATCACTTCCCTGAATAGTATTTCCGAGTCGTTGACACGTGAACGTATATCTTTGCTGTCGAGAGCACCACCATACTTCTGCGTAAGTGCTCGAAGAACGAAGGCGGAGGTGGGACGGAGATCTGCAGGCCACTGCGCGAATGGTTGTTCAATGTCTACGTAATTTCAGCCAAATACCAACACCACTGACAACCAAAGAGTAGACCCTCTACCTGGCGGATTCAAGGCTGACTTCTACGGGGCGAAATGCTCAAGAGTAAACTCTCGAACGTGCTGGAGGGGGCTGAAGAGCGAACTCTCAAACGCGCTTGTATGAAAGGCTGAAGAATGAACTCTCCAACGTGCTTGTGTGAAAGGCTGAAGAGTGAACTCTCCAACGTGCTGAAGGGGGCTGAAGAGTGAACTCTCAAACATGTTTGGTGACGAGGGGGTGAGGGTGAGAGGGTGCCAGGAGAAGTCAGACATCAAGCCCCCCGTAGGACTGCATCTTCAGTTCGTCAGCGTCTTCCTGCATTTCCCTAATTGTCTCCTCCATAGCCGCTTTCTCCGCTGCCTCCGCTGCCTCCTCCGCCGCAGCTTTGGCAAGGTCCATAACGGCAGATTCGGGAGATTCATAGGCGCCAGCGTCCTCACCGAATTCTACATCCATGGCTTCAGACTCTTCGTGCTCCGTCTTAGCCTTCTTCCCCGACCTCTGACCATCGTTGCCGGATGTTGTGCCTTGAGACACCATGGCTTGTCGAGCAGAGTGCGGAGCGTATGTCGGCCTCGGAGTGAGCGCAACATTGTTGTCTTGGTAGTTGGCGTCGTTCCAGCTTCTGTTATTCTCTGATCGGAACTGCGGTACGGTCGGTTAGCAAGACATCCGCGGTCCGTAGACACAAATTACTTACTGGAGACTCCTCGGGGGTCCGGCGTACAGCTGGGAACTCAAGAGGGTGTCCGGCAGGAGCTGGCGTAGTAATCACTTCGCTCCATATCATGTTGCCTGTGGCGTACACGTAGTAGTACCTGCGGTACCGGCCATCCCAGCCCATACCTACAGCCTTGCCATAACGAGGGTGCGGCGGTGGCATCACTGGAATCTCGCTAGGGAACTCTGGATCGGGCGGACCAGGGCCGTAGTGCGGTGGTGGCAAGACTGGAGCCTCGCTCGGGAAGACAGGATAGGCTGTCGTCTCTGGCGTAGATGCGGCGTAGGAGCTGGGAGACTGCGTATCGACGATATCCTCATGGATATCCTCATGTTTGCGCTTCTGGCCCGCAAGTACCGAGTCCCTCATACTTATGGCGATGTCAACCGGGCCTTCGCCGTCCATTGCTGATATGATGATGTTGGTCGTCGCGGTTTTGTCGGATTGTAGAGGTCTTGATGTTGGAAGTGCGCGTATGGGTGCGTGTGAGTGTGGTTGCGTCAGTGTCTCAGCAACAATCGAAAAGTCAACTCGCAGCTGGTGAAGTGAAGTCGCGCGACGTAGACTGCGGCGAAATAGGCCACAGAAGCTGGCTACCTTACCTCCCGATATGGCTCACCCACCACACCACATCCACAACTTCGACGGGGCGACTACCTACAAACGCTCTGAATCATTCAAGTCTTTTATTACAAGACAATATCGTCTCTGGCTGGCCCTCTCCAGCTCATTTGAACAATGACTGGAGGGTCGAGCGGGTGGTCCTCTTAACCTGGCCGCTCGCGGCAGAGACAAGAGAAGAGGCGCGGTCGGAACATCTCAACGCAGTTTCTCGCATATTGCATGGGTTTCCCAAGTCTACGAGCAGCATCACATCACATCGACAAGGTATTGTTCAATGGTGAGAAGGTGACGTTGGAAGGATGGCCGGGATGTCGTCTGAAACAGCCCGTGCCAAGAACAACAGCCTTTTGTGCCTTGCATGCCCCTCCGTGAGCTTCAAACTGTGATCTGTCGTCTCCCTCCTAATTGCACATTCCATCTGATCACTCGAATGACCGATCTG
This sequence comes from Saxophila tyrrhenica, assembly GCF_035928015.1. Lineage (NCBI taxonomy): Eukaryota > Fungi > Ascomycota > Dothideomycetes > Mycosphaerellales > Extremaceae > Saxophila > Saxophila tyrrhenica. The sequence continues at coordinate 175,265 of NW_027041753.1, read as the reverse complement.
TTAACCATGGCGAACCTCCGGAACCTCATCGTCTCCCTCCTCCTCATCTGCACAGTCTCTTTCCTATACTTCGGCCAGACGGTTGAAGCTCAGGGCAAAGGACCAAAGATTACACACAAGGTCTACTTTGACATCCAGCATGGCGACGAGGACGTTGGTAGAATCGTGATGGGCTTGTACGGAGGCACCGTGCCGAAGGTATACCCTATCCCTCAATCCAACACCAACACTCCATTGCTGACCTGATACACCGCCAGACCGCCGAGAACTTCCGCGCCCTCGCAACTGGCGAGAAGGGCTTCGGCTACGAAGGCTCCACCTTCCACCGCGTGATCAAGTCCTTCATGATCCAGGGCGGCGACTTCACCAAGGGCGACGGCACTGGCGGGAAGTCCATCTACGGCGCCAAGTTCCCCGACGAGAACTTCAAACTGAAGCACTCTAAGAAAGGCCTGCTGAGCATGGCCAACTCGGGCAAGGACACCAATGGCTCGCAGTTCTTCATCACCACTGTTGTCACGAGCTGGTTGGATGGGAAGCACGTGGTGTTTGGCGAGGTGCTGGAGGGGATGGATGTGGTTGATAAGATTGAGAACTGCCCGAAGGGACCTGGAGATAAGCCGAAGGCGACGGTGAAGGTGAAGAAGAGTGGGGAGCTGGAGGTGCCTGAAGAAGGTATCAGGGCCGAACTATAGCCAGTACGTTGATTACTCTGCGTACTGGTGTATCATTAAGAGGGTGGAAGTTGGCTGACGGCGATGTAGGTTACACTGGGACGGCAGAGCCAGCGGAGGCTTTGAATGGAGCTGGCGACGAGAGGCTACTGTCTGGCGAGAGCGTGAAGAAGGCGGCGGCTGAGCTGCAGGATGCGGTCAAGCTTTCGAACGAACCTTTGAGCTGGACGCTGAAGCTCTTCATTCTGGCTCTGATTGTTGGTGCATGCTTTGCCTACGTCCGCGTGCACACACCGAGACGGACGCCGGCTGGCAGGCATGGAGCTTATGAGAAAGGCGCGTTGCCATAGATTTTACGAGACAAAAGTTTGAACGATCTCCTGGATTTGTTGGTCGTGCTCTCACTACTTCATATTTCTCGTGGCTCCCTGCATGGCATCCTGCCTTCACCGTCGACATCAACCCATCTGCTCGAGAACGACGACGCGCTCAACCGAGCCGTGTCTCTTTATCCTTAATTGGCATCTCAGAGCCCGTGGTGCTCTTGTACTGGCCGCGGATATAGTCCTGTTTGAACGTCAGCACCATATCAAAGCCCACAAAAGACCCTTCGTAACTCACCGAGATCTGCTCGTCCTTCGCCTGTTCCACAGCGCTCTCGTTGTTCTGCTTGCCTTGCCCCATCACGTTCTCCTGGACGTAGTCGATCGCTGGGGTTCGGGTCAGCTGCTGAATGTGGGACCTTTTCTTGGACGCATACCCTTGTCAAGCCCGTCCTCCTACAAAATATGACAGACGTTAGCCTTCTCCTCTTCCTGCATAGCCCACCACAATTGCACTTACGTTCTTCTCGCTCGCCTTTCCCCCGCCGGCCGCGGTGTTGGCCTTGTTCTTCAACCAATCCATGATGTTTGTGTAGAGTGGGTTGAAGTTGATGTGAGGTGGGTTCTGGGATCGTTTGTTAGAAGAAGTGAGAGGGCAGGCGAGTGTCTTATTACCTTCTCTAAAAGTCGCAAGATCTCTTCGGCAGGTCTTTGTTGGAGTCGGGATTGTGAAGGTGAAGCTGAGAACTGAGGTCCAGATGTTGTTGTTCCAGGCTTGGAGGTCCCTCCTTCGTCCTTGGCGTGACGTCGAGCGGCAGCTTGACAGAGGACAAATCTCACAATTCCGGGTTGTGCTTGCATGTGCGTTCAAACGTGCCATACGACTGCGTGTGGTGAAAGGCAGTGAAGCGGCATTGTCACGAACTGGTCTTGTGCGTATATCGGCATCCCAGGACGACGCTATATTCCGAAAAAGGAAGGAGTATCAAAGTGCCATTGAACCCGGTGGCTTTCTATCAATCTCGCAAGGCACATGGGAACTCATCTGTCGTCCAGTGTTGCTGTCGAAATCGAATCTTGAGGTCGCAGCATCCGGTTTGACAAGGCATATGAGAAACACTTGCCTTCTGCCGTCGCTGTCGTTATCGAATTTTGAGGCTGCCAGGATCCACCATGGCCGCCCAAAAGCGCACCCCGATCACCATCCTCACCGGATTTGTAGGCGCCGGAAAGACAACTATAATTCTCAACCTGCTTCCCCAACTACGGCGTCTCACCCCAGGCTACAAGCTCGCCCTTGTGAAGAACGAGATAGGCGACCTAAACGTCGACACTCAGCTCGCCGCTGCAGCCGAGATGGCGGAGAGTAAGGAGCTTCTGGGCGACTGTATTTGTTGTACGAACGTAGGCCAGCTCGAGGATGCCTTGGAGTCGTTGCGGCAGAGCTGCAATCCTGATCGTGTCATAATTGAAACTTCCGGATCAGCCGAACCACTGAAGTTGGTGCTGGAAGTCAATCGGATCGGCAAGGCGACAGGACGATGGGAGCTCGACGGCGTCATAAGTGTTGTCGACGCCGAGAACTGGACGGGATATGCCAGTACGAGCTTCACGGCGAAGTTGCAGGCGAGCCAGACTGACCTCATCTTGATCAACAAATGGGAGGAGATGGGGGAGAGGGAGTACGATATCTTCCTCGACCGGCTGGGAGACCTGGATGTGCAGACACCGCAAACCAAGAGTGATCGCGGCTGGGTGGCGGTGGACCTCCTTTTCGGCCTGGACAACAAGATGGTGAAGGGTTGGGCCGTGGATGGGGCTGGAGGCGAGTGTGCGGAGTGTGGCCATGGACATGCGCATGGCGGGAAGCATGAGCATGGAGAAAAGCACAATTCCGAGATCGAATGTATCTCTGTCACTCTCACTTCACCAGTCGATGGGGCGGGAGTGGACTTGAAGAAGCTTGACGGATTGTTGAAGTTGGCCCCCAAAGATGAAGTATTTCGAATAAAAGCAGTGCTGTACTCGAACGAACAGCCGGAGCCTTCCAACGGAGCGGAGGCCATCAAAACCGAGGGTCGAAAACGGTACATCCTCAACTGGTCCTTCGGCCGATGGACCTGGAGTACCGACGAAGTGTCCGAGTCCGAAGTGGTACCTTTGCGAATGTCGGTCTTTACGGCGCGGTACGAATCTACCAAATGGACAAAGCGCATCCAGACTGGAGACTTCATCGCTTTGGCTGCTCAGTCTGACCAGGCGGAGGGCCGGCTTGAGGTCAAGCGTGTGCAGTAAGGTACGTCAACCTGTGTAGCCTAGGAGTTGAGCAGTACGCTTCTCCGTCACAAGAAATCTTTGCAGTCGACTTCACTTCACGGTTGCTCCAACAAAATCATGCCCCGTCTGAGAAATTGGTCGCACTCTTGACTAGGAAGGATCGCCACACATCCAGGCCAAAAGAGTTATTCACCTAATGCTCCTCGAACTCTCGATGGTACTACAGGCGCGACAAAAGAGTTCACCGCGAGCGACAGTGCTGGGTTACGTCTCTAAACCAAAGGCACGAAGCCAATGGTGGAGGGGGTGAAAGGGGCCCAAAGGCACGAAGCCAATGAGGATGCGAGCATGAACAGCAACAAGGCACGAAGCCAAGTCACCGTAGACATGCAGGGCAGACGAAACGTTGCCCATGCCTGACAAATTTTTCGATGCAATATATTACAGCTACGGTTTTGCCGAGGTTCGGCCGGATCTTGCTCACGACTTCACAACCGCGCCTCAGAACGCAATCTAGAGGCATGCTGGACATTGTGCTTCTCCAGCGGCGATTCCATCATTCAAGGCACGAGAGGCTCTCGATCATGTTTGGCCGGACTCTCGTCAATGGAGAAGAAGTTCGCCGCCCGTGGACTCAGGTGCATCCGTTGCATCCTCTTCACGCCTTGGAGAATGAGGACCATGCACGACACTCCTGGAGACTCGAAGGCGACTTCTGGCACCTGCTGACTGCGCTTCAAGATCGGCCTTGCGATGTGGTGGTGAGACTCGTCTTTGTTTGTAGCTTGCGAGGCTTAAAGCGGGCCACCGCTAAGCGGCCACCATGAATTGAGACCACTATTCGCTTTCTTGCCTGGCTACAGCAGTCCAGCTGGCATGCTCTACGATCGGCCAGCATCTGAGTCCAAGTGGTGGGCCACGCTACATGACCGCCAGCATGATCACCGGCATGGGGAAGGCGGTGTTGCGGGTCGAGGGCCTTGTGACGAGTAATACAGCAAACACCATTCACTGTCGACCTAGCCACGGCCGAGCGCCGACCGGGGAACCGGACTGATGTTTATTTCCTCTCCCGGCTGCAAGATCTCAACCCGCGTGGCCTGTTCTCCGAGCAGCGAACATCTGAGTCCAAGCGGGTGGGCCGCGATGTACGACCATCAACACGTCCAACGATACCGAGAAGGCAGTGTGCGGGACGTGCGCCTCGTGAGGAGTGGTACAGAGCAAGCACCGTTCACCGTCGACCTTGCTTGCTCCGGTGGTGAATGATGGCCCTGTCGATCGGCAAGCAATGTTCTCATGAAATAAGAAGGGTGCCCGGGTCAAGACACGGCCTCGACTTTTCAGCCACATTCCCAATTCCCCGTTACAATTTCAAAGTGTCCACAACTCAACTGCGACCTACAACCATGGCGCCTAAGAAGTCGAAGGAGAACAGAATACCAAATAAGTCCAGCAAGAGTCAAACCTCGAACATGTCCAAGCAGACCCACCCACCCCGTGACCCAAAGACAGGCCCCCCTCCCAACGATCACAAACCTGAAGGTATCACCAACGACGGAGACGTTCCGCATCTGGACTGGATCCAACACGGTCGAAGGTCTTACAACTATCTCGCACCTATCAGTTCCAAACAAGCGGCGACGTTCAAGCAGTCCGAGAAGGCTCTCGCCATTGAACATGCGAAGCGACCACGGTCACCAGGAGAAATCAAAGCGCATCAGAACAAGCAATTGCTATATCTTTGGACTGAACGACGACCTTTCGACTGCGAGTCATACTCAATGCACCAGTTCACCGATGGTCTACTTGCGGCTCTAATGAGCCACAGGGCCAACTCTGATCTACTGGACGACGACGCAACGTATATGTCGGAAGTAGACTGCGCCAATGGACAACAAGCAAATTTCACTTTTAAGGTCGAGCAGTGGGATGTGCTCTATCCTGATGGCGAAGACGAAGAGGCAAGTCATGCTACAGTGGCACTTGCTCCGAATAGCTCTGGCTAATACACCTCTAGGAGAAAGCGCGTTTCCAGAAGATTGTTCGCTCATTCGACGTCGTTCTTGCTACTCTCGTGGCAGCGTCCGATACCTTCAAAGCCTTCATTGAGCCGTCGGTAGAGGGAGGCTCTATCACTTGCACAGATGTTGATCCGCTCAGCATGGAGCTGTGGCTCAAATGGATGCACGGCGGCGAGTTTGAGCGTTCTGACACTCGCAGGTGCACGGTTCTCGACATCTGGATGGTCATCGAAACCGCCCGCCGATGGGACCTCCCCATTCAAGGTATTGTCCCGCCACACGCCAGCACCAAGTTCCGAGGCATTACTGCTGCTCAAACATGGTTCAGGCACTGGACTGATTCCCGCTTGGACGTCAAGACGGTGGAGAACAAGTGCACACTGGCGTACGAGGATGCCCAGGCTCTCATGTACCCATGTTATGCTCTGGACTTCCAGGACAAATTCATGTTCGTCACGAGGTGGCTGGTCTTCAACACTCCAGCAGACGTACCAATCACGGAGGCACCGCCATCAGGCTACTACGGAGAGGATTATACGCTCGACCCTCGCATCCTAGGTACGTCACTGAGAACCCTTGAGATTTTCTTCGCATGAACAAGCTAACCCGATCACGATGGATAGCGTTCCTAAACACCGTCAAGGATCTCTTGCTCGAATTCGTTGACGCGCAACTGTACGCTCCATTGCGAGAGTTCGCTGCCTCACCCGTCGCGAAATTTCGCACTGTCCACGAGGTACTTCAACAAGGTCTGACTGACGTCGGGGCGTACCCTCTCGGCGAAACGACTGTCTGGCATCTCACCCAGAGGCTCAAAGAGTACAAGAATCCGGACGTCTCAAGTCTCTCGGAGGTACCATGGAATGTACCTCATCTTCCGGCCGCTGTGCATGACGCCGCGGGGCGTTTCGAGAAAGCCTTCAGTGGGCTCTGTCTCGACTGCATGGCCGCTTCTGACCCGGAGACCGACGTCGATCCGGAGCTTCACTGGCGTTATCGGAATGCCAAGGGCGACGTGGTCATCGGGTGTCGGTCGAAGCACGATTTCATATCATGGTTTAATAGTTATCTTGGTCCTGAGAAGAGGCGGAAGTCCACCTGAACGCATGGCGTAGGCAACCCAATTGTTGGCCTACACACAGATGGGCCCTTGACGATGTCCGGGAAGGAATGGTCTAACGCGAGGAAGTCGCAGCGAGGCGGGCACGCCAACTCCGGACCAGCATGAAGCATGGGGAGGCGTTCGGGGTTCTTGCGGGCCGTCTTTGTGCTTGAGAACCTCTTACCAACGCTTGAGCATGGTGGAGGTCCACCTACCTGCAGGAACAGCATCTTTAGGGTATGTAGCCTGTGCCAAATGCAGGTAAGCATTGCTTCACTTCAGGTCTCTTGCCATGTCAATTCATCAATCATTAAACTCCCACTACATCGTTTTGCGATCATGTGAGAGCTAAGCCGGGAGAGCCCGCTCATGCCCACGAGGAAGTCATCGCCCTATGCTTTGCTTCTTCCTGTTCACACAATACTTCCAGGACTTCCGATGTCAATTCACCACCCTCTGCGGACAAGTCGAAGGGACACTTCACTCGCCTGCCGTGCACTTACGGCGGGGTACACGGCAGGCGGCACTGCTTCTCCCGGTATCCGATGGCTTTCGACTCCTTGCACCAGCATGTACTGCTCATCAACAACCTCTACGCCTGCGAGATGTGCGCTGCTCCGGTTCTGCGTACTTCTTGCGGCTTACATCGGGAACGCCTGGCGCTCCCTTCACTCAGAAAATCTTCTCCCTCAGGACAGCGGCACTACGGCGTGCGCGTCCAGAACCAGGGCTCACACAACCCACCTTCCCCCTGGAGAACGCAACCACTTAGGTGTCTCTCCTTTATCCAATCTCCTCTGGCGGCGCTGCTTCGGCGTGCACTGTCTTCTCAGTTCGCTCTGCGTCCCTTTACTCAAATACACTGGTCCGGCAAAGGAGATGTATCTTCGACGATCTCCCTGACACACCCTGATACTTCTTCTGGCCACTAAGAATCTAACGAACAACCGACATAGACCTGAGCCTGGCTCAACCCACGCCGTCTGTTCGCAGCGGTGTTTCTCACCATCATGAGCATCCGGCAACGACACCCGCGATCCACGTCAATCGATTCGAATCTGCACGCTCGAGATTCTCGGATGTCGGCCGACCATCTGGAGACCTCTTTGATAACCCACCTTCTCCAGCTGCCCGAGCAATGAAACGCTCGCCTGCGTCTTTGACGCCGTTCCGGAGCCTCTAGGGGTGAAGGAGCTAACAAAATCCACAACTCACCCACCCGTGAATCATGCCCGCGAAAGCGGGTTCCACCTGAGCACATGCACGGATGCAACCAACGTGTGTACTCACAAGCACCAAATAACACGATGAAGACCTGAGCCTAGCTCAACCACAAGATACACACTACTTCGCCCTGCTGGCGGAAGACGAAATGTCGACCTCACTGGCGCTTTGCGAAACCTTTTGCGGAACGGAGAAGGGCGAATCGTGGCATATGCACACCCGAGAACTACTGTTCGCCGATGCGACGACCATCAGCATTTCAATGTTGCATCCTAAGCAGTGTGTGTCGTATTTCGTCTGTCATGACGCGCACGTGTCGCTGCAGGTCAGTCGTGCCTTCCTTCTTTGGAGACTGGCGCCTAGCGCGCACCTTCCTTTTTCGCGTGACCACTCCTCGATGAGCTGAGCTCACTTCATTCCACTCTCCAACACCAACGACATCACACACGACTCGCTCAAGATGGCGACCGACGTATACTGGCAGGTCGACAAGGAAGAGTACAACATCGTGGACCAGGCGGACTTCATGCTGCGTGTCGTAGAGCACGAAATCGTCCACCGTCCAAGCGAAGAGAACAACAACCAAGCTGTATGGCTCAGCTTCATTACCTCACCGAGTAGCCTTGCTAATCTCATCAGCAGACCAAAGTCTCAGTGCCTAGCATGGTGCATCTGTTCAAAGTCGACCGAGCCACTCTCGCAACCAGCTCTCTCGTCTTCAAAAAGATGATCAGCCCAGACGGCCCATTCAAGGAAAGCACGCTCACCTGCATCGATCTACTCGAAGACCACCCGCAAAGTGTTGAGATCTGGCTCAAGTTGGTGCATGGCTCCCTAGACCTCAAGTCGACGTACAGCACCACGACTATCACCGGCGTCTGGGAGGTCCTTGAGACAGCTCACAAGTATGCGTGGGATCCTGAGATGCCTGCAGCCAAGGCGTGGTTCTCAAATTGGTATGGCGCTCGCAACTCTGGGGAGTTCGACTTCGGAACCTGGCAGACGCTGCTCTTCCCAACGTACACATTCGACCATGCGCAAGGATTCGCCGCCGCCACAAAATACATCGCCTACCACGCTGTCGGGCATGCCACGGAGAAGAAGCCACCCGGGTTCTCGCACGACCATCTCCACCTTCCTCAGCGCATCATTCAACAGGTGAATGCCGCCAAAGGCCGCTTGAGGACAATCCTCCATCGCGGCTTGTACGAACCAATCGAGAGCATTCTCCGCAGCACCATGTGTGACGAGCATCCGAAAAGCCTGTTTTTTTACGAACTCGCCTTGACACACACGGGAGCTTGGCCAATCGAGAGCAAGTTCCTCAACAACAACGTCGACACCATGCTGAGGAAGCTGGCCAACTTCCGCGACCCTCCCAAGCGTGATGCAGGATGCTTGCAATGCAACGACGACTTCGCCGGCTCGGTGACCGAGGCAACGAGGAAGACCAGTGATTACTTCGACGGGTGCTGCCTTGACTGTATGGCCCAGTCCAAGCCGAAGTTTGAAGACGAAGACAGCGATTATTGGAAACACTCGCGTCAGAACGTGGCGTGGGACGAAGACTGCCGGCTGTCGCACGATCAACCAACATGGTACTTCTCATTCATGTATGTACGACTACCAGGTGGTAGAGCTCGACATGTGTTCAAATATCAGCACATTTGCTGACCTTCACTTACTAGGGGCCGTAAGGAGAAGCAGATCCAGTGGACGAAGCAGCAACGTCGCAACTAGGAACGAGTCAGGTGGCGAGGAGAGTAGCTGTGCTGATGGGATGAAGGTGGTGTTACAACGATCAGCAGGAGCGAGATGCTGGGTCAAACGACTTCATATCGTACATGACGACTCGCTAGATATGCCACAATAAAAGCACACAGCTTGTGCATCATCTCACTCTATGCTCACTCTCCCCTTGAATGCACTTCCAGTCATGCAACGCCCGATGCCTCGCGCTCATGCCACCAATCACTACGGCGCCAACACCTGCCCGCCATCCTCATACTCGACCTCCCGTATCCCCTCCCCATCCACCACTTTCACCACCACCCCCTTGAAATCAATCGGCAGCCGTCTCTTCAATTCATCCGTGCACATCCTCAGAATCTTCATCCCCTGCTCCAGCGAGATATCCGGATGATGATGCTTATCCAATATACTCAAACAATAGTACTGCGCGTACCCGTGCGCGGCGTACGGCACCGGCGCACAGCTCGCGAGATAATCGATCCAGTAGAGCTCCGGCTTGGATGTGCGCGGGTCGAAGCCGCCGAGGAGCAGGTTGACGGTGTACGGGGAGCGGGAGCGGAGGGAGCGGGCGAGTTCGGTGCGCACAAAAGAGGAGGTCTCGGATGGGGTGAGGTCGGTGGAGTTGCGCATGGAGTAGAGTTGGATGTTTGCTTGGATGTATTCTGCGAATTGGACTGGACATTATTATTAGCAGGGGTTGGAAGGGTCAAGGTGGAGGGTGGGGGTGTACTGGTATCGCCAGCTTCTCCGACGTATGCCATGAGGGTGTGTTTGTTCAGCTGCCGGGTCTTGTCCTCGTTGGCTTTGAGGATGGTTGCGCCGCGCATAGCTGCTTTCGAGGCGGCGACGATGCAGAAGTCTTTGCCTGTGATTCCGAGGAGGACCTCCCTGTGGCATCATCAGTATATGCTCATGAGCTCGGGGAAAGGATACATACATGATTGCGGTTGTGGAAGAGGAGTAATCTGAAGTTGTTCAATGTTTCTCTATGAGCTGTCGTCCAAGGCAGATCGCCTTACGCGGTAGGCGCTCGGGCCACCTTCGGCGATACGTTTATCCAGACCGGCTCAGAAAAGTTGCGATCACATGCTTCGACTTTCACTCGATCGCATACCGCCCACAAACGACAATGGCACTCAGAGCAGACGTCAAGACGACCTTCGAACCCAGCCGAGTCATCCAACCCATTTATACCGGCGGCAGCGTCGCCCTCGACCAGCATGGCCAGTTTCTCGCAACATGTCTGGGAGAGGAAGCTCTTCTCACCAGCCTGGATACTGGCGCGCATCTGGCGCCGATAGAAGGAGTAAGTGGGATGTCACGACGGTCGCTTGGTCAGAACTGACAATTGACAAAGTTGCTAGGACGGTGAACCCATCACAACGCTCGCTCTTACGCCAGATGCTTCATACCTCATAGTATGCTCGCGATCACTTTCGATGCGCGTATATGCGCTTCAACCGACCGACGACGGGATAGAGGCGAAGCTGGCAAGGACTCTGAAGCCGCACACAACGCCCGTCATCACGTCTGCGGTGGACTCGACCAACACATTACTTGCGACTGGAGGCGCAGATGGCGTGGTCAAAGTCTGGGATATTCGAGGCGGCTACACCACACACACTTTCCACGGCCACAGCGGTGTCATCTCAGCTCTGCACTTCTTTCAGGTCGACCCAGCGGCCGTGGTTCAGACAACGAAGAACAAGAAGCGGAAGAGTCGGGATGCCGAGGAGGTTCAAAACGAAGCTACGGCTGGCTTCAGACTGGCTTCTGGTGGTGAAGATGGCAGGATACGAATCTGGGATCTGCACAAGCGGAAAGCTGTAGCGAATTTGGAGGCGCATGCATCGATTGTGCGCAGTCTGGACTACTCTTCTGAGCTGAAGATGCTGCTGTCGGCTAGTCGGGACAAGACTGCCATGCTTTGGAACTCACGGACGTGGGAGAGTCAATCGACGATACCTGTGCTGGAAAGTGTTGAGAAAGCAGGGTTCGTTGTTGGCAGCGCGTACTTGTATACAGGAGGCGAGACGGCACGATTGCGGATATGGAACACGCAAACTGGGAAGGAGGCCACGGAAGAACAACCCGCAGGTTCAGAAACGGAGGCTATCCTCGACGTACTTCACCACCCAGGCCTCGATTTCTTGCTTTCTGTGCACGCCGATCAGACGCTTCTCTTACATTCGCTGGAGCCGCTCAATGGAGCACCCTTGGAGAGCATACCATCCCTGCCTGTCTTGCGGCGCATATCTGGGACCCACGACGAAGTCATCGACCTGGCATACATTGGCGCTGACCGCAAAATACTTGCACTCGCCACGAATCTGGAGGAGTTGCGGCTCATCTCTGTTGAAGACAGTCAGGCAGTAACCACATCGAGTCCGTACTTTGGTGCGGACATCGCGGTTCTCAAAGGCCATTCAGACATCATCATCACCATTGACACAGACTGGTCAGGTCACTGGCTAGCGACAGGTGCGAAAGACAACACAGCAAAGCTCTGGCGTCTGGATCCCGCGAACGACTCCTATACATGCTATGCTACTGTTACTGGACACGCGGAGAGTATCGGTGCTGTGGCTTTGCCGAACGCATCTCCACCTGTCGACTCGAAGGAATACAGCAATCCTCTTGCGCATCCGCCCAAGTTCCTCGTCACTGGAAGTCAAGACAAGACGATCAAGCGTTGGGACATTGCTTCACAAGCAGGCAAGACGTCGCGAGCTGCGTACACTCGCAAAGCACACGACAAAGACATCAACGCTATCGAGACTTCATACTCAAGCTCTACGCATCTCTTTGCCTCAGCATCACAAGATCGAACTGTCAAGATCTGGGATGCCGAGACCGGCGAAGCGATCGGTGTCTTGCGAGGACACAAGCGTGGCGTTTGGTCTGTTGCCTTTTCGCCACCGAATACGCCAGCTCTTACCACCAATGAAAGCGGTGGCGCAAGCAGTGCGAAGGGCATGGTGGTGACTGGATCTGGTGACAAGACCGTGCGGATATGGAGCTTGAGCGACTTCAGCTGTCTGAGGACATTCGAAGGACATGCGAATAGCGTGCTGAAAGTTGTTTGGCTACCGACACCAGATCAGAGCAGAAACGGCAGCAGAGGGGCCGTGCAGGTAGCAAGCGCTGCTGGCGATGGTCTGGTGAAAGTCTGGGATGCACAAGGCGGGGAGTGCGCAGCAACGCTCGACAATCATATTGATCGTGTTTGGGCGCTAGCTGTGAAACCTGCACCAATCATACCAGCCGACCAAGCCAAGAAGCGCGGTCAACAAGACTCGACCATGACCGACGTTGAGGCGGAGGAAGCAGAAGAAGAAACACCCGATCCTGCCTCCTCCCTCACCCTCGTCTCAGGCTCCGCAGACGCCACCCTTACCTTCTGGACCGACACAACCGCCACCACCGCCCTTCAAGCAACCACCCGCGCCACCGCCCGCATCGAACAAGACCAAGAACTGCAAAACCACATCCGCTCCGCCAACTACCGCGACGCCATCGTCCTAGCCCTCCAGCTCAACCACCCCAAACGCCTCCTCGACCTCTTCACCGCCGTCGTCAACGGCGAGCACGAACCCGGCAGCTTCTCCGGTAAAACCGAAATCGACGAAGTCCTGGCGAGTTTGAGTGATAGCCAACTCTGGAATCTCCTCTGCCGCCTCCGCGACTGGAACGCTAATGCGAGGACGCACAACGTCGCGCAGCATATCCTCTACGCCCTGCTATGTCTGCATCCGAAAGAGCGGCTGCTCAACCTCCGCAATCGTCGGAAGAAAGGCCAGAGTGCTGCGGTGAACGGCGAGCTGGTAGAGGCGATGGCGGCGCTGGATACGCAGGACCGAGAAGATGGTGGTAGCGGAGGGAAGAGCAAGGAGAGCGTGAAGGATGTCGTGGATGGGTTGAAGGCATATACGGAGCGGCATTATGCGAGGTTGGAGCGGGCGGGGGAGGAGCGGTTTGTGCTGCTTTGGGCGCTGCAGCAGATGGACGAGGTGGGGGGTGGCGTTGATGGTGGTGAGTTGACGAATGGTACGGTCAATGGCGTTGCTGGTGAAGGCAGGGACGATGTGATGATGTTGAACGAGACGTAGCTCTCATAGCCTCGACCGGACATCAAGTCGCTTTCAGAGTCTTTTTGATCCTCTCCATCTGCTCCCCCGTCACTCCACAGCCTTCAAGATACCCCTCCACCCCTCCAAACTCCCGCTCAATAAACCCACACACCCCCCCCGCCCACCCGTCCTCACAATCCGCGAAAGCGTCAGGGAGCCCAATACTCCTCACCTCCTCCACCTTCGCCTGTCGCTCCTTTGCAAGTTCTGGCCCGGAAGCCTGGTAGTCTGCTTCGATCGCTGAGACAGGCACTCCGAGCAGCAGGAGGATCAAGAGGACGATGAGGCCGGTGCGGTCTTTGCCTTGCGTGCAGTGGATGAGTAGCGGGTACACTCCCTTCCCTCCCTCCGAGGATTCAGAGGCCAAGAGCGAGAACACCTCCGCTACTTCAGCCCGACAGTACCGCAGACTATCCTCCGCCAGTCCGACGAGGCCTCGAGGCGCCATTACGGCGGCTGCCAGGATGGAGATTGCATACTTGCGGTAGCCGAGCGAGTACCAGAACGCCAGCCTTGCTGTCGAGAAGTACGGTAGCTGTGACAGAAGAGCCCGCGTGTATGTGGAGCCGTTGAAGTTGATATCTACATATCTGATTCCTGGGATCCTGCCGGGTGGTTCTGATGAGGTGGAAGTGGTGGTGCCGGGGGGTGCGGGGAGTGCGCGCGCTTGGTCCAAGTGCTCGGTGGGCGTGCGGAGGTCGAGGATGGTTTTGATGCTGAGGGTTTGCGTGAGGGTCCCGTGGTCGGAGGGGGTGGCGGCGTCGGGACGGGCGGAGCGGTAGAGGAGGTTGGGTTTGAGTATATTCCTGGCTGATGTGGAGTTGGGGAGCGTTGCTGCGTCGCGGAAGTTCAGGATGCCTTCTGGGCGGATGGGCTCGCTGGTATCTCGCTGGGGTTCTGGAGTGGCCATGGTACGGGGGAGAGCGTGAGAAGTCCTGTGAGATGTTGCGATTGTGTAGAGGCTGACGGCGAGTCGCGTTCCAAGTTGGCTGTAAGCCGGGTACTGTCCCCTCAAGAGTGGACGGGCGGATGGTATTCGTTATATCGTGAGGTTAGCTGCGATCTGTTCTCCTGATAGAGATAGCTACGACTGAGAATAAAACAGCAGCATTGATCCAAGTCCAGACCGCCTCCGCAACGGAGCGTGTTAATCTATACTCCTTGTGCAGATCACTGCAGCCACAATATACATCACCGACGGCCGCTTAGGAGCTCTCCGTCCCTCAAAAATATGCAGGGTGGCCACATGTGTTGGAAGAAAGTTGCTATACAACTCTCTCCTCTCTGTCCTCGAGAACTACATGATCTGCGGGATGCGGTCTAGACCTCGACGGCGCCGGCAGGGATCCAGCACGGTGGAGGGTATGATGTAGCTGCCCGTTCGCTCGGTATACGCCGATGCTCGAGATGAGAGATTCAGATGAGCAACGTGTGTTTTTCGTCCGCCCAATGCTTTCTCTAGTATACGATGACTTGTGACAGCGCACCATACTTCTACCAAATAGTTGCTGTCGAACACCTGCGGTCGAAATAAGGTAGGTGGTGCAATTAAATCCTGGCGTCGTTGTGTCGATCTTTGCGCCGCGGAAGATCACTGACGTAGTTGGCTTGTGCCCAGCTCATGCTCTCCGACTCTCCTCTCTTGCTTCAGCCACTTTCACCTCTTCCAAATCGAACACAGCAAATTTCAATACCCCCCCCCCCCCCCAGCGTATCGGGAAAGGCCATTTGATACCGACACGACCAGTTGCATCAGCCAGACGACTTCGCGCATCGACGTCACCTCGGACCCCCCGCGCGGGACGCGAAACAAAACCATGTCCACAACAACAGCGCCGCAGGGCGACATATGTCCGGACCCGTCGGTCCATGAACGCAAAGACCAACTATCCGCAGCTGCCTCGACCGCCGCCTTGTACGCCACTCGCGAGAAAGAGTCGCCGCTGGGGAGTGATGGCCGACTGTCCTCAAAGAGCGCCGCGACCTCAATGCGCTACGCAAATGCTCAAGACCTGCCCTCCTTCCCCAGCAGAGGCGGCCTGTCCAGCGCGGATGCAGGAAAAGCTGCAACCATGAGCAAAGACTACCGCATGCAGGAATTGTGGCAGCCTGAGCAGTCGACGGCAGGTTCAAAGGCCGCTCTTCTCGCGGCTAAGAATGGAGGCAAGCTTGACCTGTGGGAGGCCACACCGAGCTCCGCTGGACATTCAGCTGCGACTCTTGCTATGCAAAGGAAAGGATTGAGTCCTGAGTTAGACCGCGGCCATACGGATGTCGGTAGAAACAACTCCCTTCTGGCTGCGACCAAATCGCTGGGAAGGCAGAGAGCGGGGAGTATGCCGGTGTCTGCACCCTCAAAGTACCCGGACAGTCAGAATCCATCACGCAATGCGCTTAATGCGGCTACAGTCTCGCATCGCGCTTCTGTGAGAAACACTACCGACGGCTGGAACTCGGACGCAAATCAGGCAGCTCGAATTGGGAATGCGAACTTCGACCGCAATCTGCTGAAGGAGGACCCTCATATCCAGTATCAGGAAGACATCGACGAGCAAAGACATCAAGCAGCTCTACACGCCTCTGCAGCTTCTTTCGCGAAGTCACTCTATGTCGTCCAGAAGCGTGGCGAGGTTGACCCAGAAACATCCAGCTTGCACGACGATGACCAGCCCAATGTTGGCGCCGCCGGAGCTCGAACGGCGCACACTCGCAATGCCTCCGCCGTAACAACCAACCCCAACCTCCGCGAGGAGGCTATGCGCTACATCCACCTCCAGGACGCAGCGCATAAGCTCGCACAGGAGCGCCTCGCTAAGGTCGACAAGGAAATGGAGGCAGGAAAGTACTGGGAATACTACGGCTACCCCAGCAAATCACAACGCAAGTCCCGCCGCTCCATGCGCAGCAGCGTCCCAGGCGACCGCAACGGAGGCGACCGCAAACGCGCCGCCAGCGAAGGCCGCGGCCGACGGCTCTCAAATGACAGCGACTCGGACGACGAGGTCCAAGCCCAGCGCATCCGCCGTCAGATGTCGCAACTCAACACCGCCAGCAACACCGTCTCCGACAAGCAACGCACAGAAGATCGCGCCAAACTGATGGCTGCCGCTGAGAAGCGCGTCCACGCCCAGATGAGCTCCATGGATAACAAGATGTTTATGGAGACCGGCAAGCCCACGCAAGCCATGATGGACGAGTGGGAGACCAAGGCGCGGGAGAAGGCGGAGCGTGACCGTGTCGATCGCGAGCGTCACCCGGGCAAGACGCATATTGGGGGTGGGAAGTACATGGATGATGCGGATATCAATGCCATTGCGGCGGCGAGGCTGAAGCCGACGTTGGATGAGCTGAATGATACGGCGGAGAAGAAGAGGGCGAGAGATGAGGAGTTTAGGGTTCAGAGGGATAGGCAGGAGACGGAGAGGATGGAGGAGAAGATGCGGAGTAGTGAGCAGAAGGCCGAGTTTAAGAGGATTAAGGGTGAGTCTGAGATCCGAGAAGACGACGACGTTGTTTCGTATGCTGACAATTCGAAACAGAGCAAGACAAAGCTGCTGCCAAGCGAGAGAAGGATGAGCGTAAGGCTGCCCAGCGCGCAGAAAAGGAAGAGGCGAAGAACCGCAAGTCGATGGAGCAACGCAAAAGTCGCGAGTACAAGCGCGACGAAGCTGCTGCTGCTGCCGGCGAAGATGACAATGAGCCCGCTCATGATGACGAGACCAAAGAGAGAGAGCTCGAGCCGACCAAGACGAACGAAACGACGAAGGAGAAGTCGGGACGTGGCATGTTCGATCGCATCGCCAACAGGCTTAAGAAGCACGGCGGTGACGAGAAGAAGACAACCACCGAAAGCAGCGCCATCCCGCAGCCTGGCGAGAGGGCAACGGTAGAAGAGAGCGAGAAGCATGACGATGACACGAACATGCCGGTCGCAGGTATCGCTGCTCTGTCTGGCGGTGCTGTTGCCGCCGCCGTCGTGGGAAGCGAAGCCGTGCCTGAAAAGGACAACGTCAGTACGAAGGACATCGTTACTGGAAAGAATGACGGCACGCTTGCTGGTGGCAGCTACGAACCTGAGCGGACGAGCGGTGAGCATGATGTGAGCAGCACGGCTCCCGTCCTGCCAGAGATCTCTCCTCTCCCTACCGTCGACATGGCGCATGAACCGGAACATTCTCACTCCCCACCACCGGCTGGCGTCGAGCAAGAGCACCCTGAGGTTCCCGTGCGGTGGATCGACCATGCTTCCGACCTCAGCGGGGAGTCTTCACTCGCATCATCCGAAGCTGGAGAGGCCGTTGAAGACAGAGAAGTCCCAGCCATCACAACCAGCGGCCCGACACCCGGCCACGAAGACTCTGAGATCGCAGCACTGGGCGGCATCATCGCCGCCGGCTCTCTCGGTGCCGAACGCAGCAAGAGCCACGACAACGGCGCAGACGTCGAGGATGACTTGGCCCAGCGACCCGCATTGCACCCCGTCACGAGCGCCGAACACACCGGCGACTACACCTTCGCCGGCCCGGCTGGGACTTCGGGGCGCCCGGATCTGGAGAGGCATATTTCTAGGATCCCGGATAGTAGTTCTTCGTCTGAAGCGGACGATGAGATGGTGTCGAGTGATGATGAGAGTGCGTTTGTGGGGACCGCGACGTCTGCGCAGCCCGTGCAGGCGCAGACGGAGACGCCAGAGAAGGATCGGGCGGTGGTGGTTGATCCGACGCCGGCGCCTGCGAAGGATGAGCCGGCTGCTCCTGTGGCTGGTGAAAAAGCTGCTACGCCTGCCGTTGAGCCAACGAAAGAGACCACCGACACCAAAGCAGCGCCATCGCCGGCAGTGGCAACCGGCCCATCGACGACGACTGAGCGGAAAGAAGCAGAGCCAGCGGAGGATAAAGAGAAAAAGGGCGTCCGCGGCTTCTTCAGCAAATTCCGCAGCAACAAGTCGTCCAAACCGGAGACCACCCCCAGCAGTAGCAGCGGCGGGAGACTGCACAAATCGCAGCCTTCGACGTCAACGTCGAAACATCCTTCAACCAGCTTCTCCAACTCCCGACCCCCGCCCGCCGGCGAAGCCACCACGACCACCAGCGCAGCCGAGCCCAAACCCTCCGACACAACAACCCCGGCGCCCACAACCTCCGCCGGAACAGCAGTCGAAACCCCGGACCTCCCCTCAGGACCCGGCGACGCAGCAGTCGAAGAACGCGCCGCCAGCCCCTCCAGCTTCCGGCGCCACGCCAACTCGTCCCGGGATTTGGACGATGTGAGTTCGAGCGGAGCGGAGGAAGAGGATTTCTCGCGCGGAAGGGGAGGGGAGCGCGTGACGGCACTGGGCCGTGGCATGGCGACAACAGCTGGCGCGGGCACTGGCGCGCCGGTGGAGCAGACGACGAGCAATGAGGAGCAGTTTGAAGAAGCGCGGGATCATTTCGACGAGAGCCTGGCGCCGCCGCCGGCTTTTGCCGCGCAGGGGAAGAGTGAGGGGAGCCCTGCGAGGAGCAGGTTTTCGGAGGATTTGTAGGGTATACTTGGTGTACTGAAAGGCAATGAGGGAGGGGGAATGGGGAGGGATGTAATGGGTGGGTTACTGGATTGGATGGGAAGTGAGGGATGGGATCTGGGATATTGGGCGTGTTATGATATCTGTGTTGCGTTATCTGTAGTAAAATGGTCGTTTTCACCTTTGTCATCGAGATTGCGGTCGTGTAGCAAACAAAGGTGAGATGGTTAAGCATGTGGTTAGTAGTCCATAAGCATCTCCTCGCTCTGCTCGCGAGATCTCGCGACTTGGACATCCGCGTCTTCCTGCTGAATGCCATCACTGCTGAGCCAGGTCTGTTCCTGAAGGTACTGCTCCAGCTCCCGATCCACCAGCTCAGGGTTGAAAGGTCGTCGGTTCTCAACATCCATATCCGCATGCTGATCATCATCGACAATACTCTTCTCTCCAGTCCCAGCCACACTTCCATGCCGATCCCCACCCTCCTCATCCAACGCAAGCATCTGCTTCACAAATTCCGCCTGCAACTCCCGCAGCCACTGCCGCAACGTCTCGGTATCCATCTTCGAGTCCTTCGCTTGGCCCAGATGCTCTTTTAGATTCAGCATCAACTTCCTCCGCCTCGCTTGAACAATAGCTGGACCTTGCGCCTTCTTCTCTCTTGCCTGCTGCTCCAGAGTCAAGGCGACGTGCTCGGCGTGCTCGACCACATCCGGAGGGAGTGGAACGACACGAGCGAGTTTGAGACCGTAGTGTTCTTCTTTCTCCGCTCCGCTGGCGATACGGTAGAGCATCTCCATCTTGCTCTTTTCGCTCATGTCGACCGCGAGGTGCAAATTGACGACACCGTTGCGCTCGGAAAGGATTTTGGCGAGGTCGCGGAAGTGCGTGGCGAACCACACCAGCGCTCTGCTTCTGACAAGTGCTTCGGCGATACTGATGGCGATAGCAAGGCCGTCTCGCGTGCTGGTGCCTCGTCCAAGCTCATCAATAATAGCCATGCTGTGCCGGTCGATGTTGCGGAGGATGAAAGCAGTTTCACGCATCTCGGCTGCGAAGGTTGAGACGTTGGCTTCGATGTTGTCGTCCATGGACACACGGGCGAAGAGCTGGCGGATGATGGGTAGAGCGGCGTACTGCGCTGGCACGAAGCAGCCAACTTGCGCCATGACGCTCACTAAGGCGACCGAGCGGATGTAGGTGCTTTTGCCGGACATGTTGCAGCCGGTGATAATTTGGAAGCGGGTTTGCTGGGTGGCGTAGACGTCGTTGGGGATGAATTTGGTGTTGTGGATCTTTTCTCTGATCGGATGTCGTCCACCTTTGATGGCGAGAGTTTCAGAGATGAGTGGGCGGACGTAGTCTTGACTTGTGACCACTTGGGCGAAGGAGGCAAGCATATCGAGCATTGCAATACCCTCGCAGATCTTGAAGAGGACTGACATGTGCTCTCGTACACTGCCTATGAGCTGTTGAACCGTCTTGTCACTCATATTGAGCACTTCAGTATGGGAGTCCACGGTTTTCTGGCTGCGTTTAGCCAGGTCCAGCGTCTGGCACTCGATCCACCCTTTCTTGCGCACGACGTTGATGAATATCGCTGGCAAGTCTCTGCTCGCCAGCTCCTCTTCCTTTATGCGGAAGTAGAATTGACGTCCATGCTCGTACTTCTTCTGAATGGCCATTGAGTGCTCTTCTGCCAGATTATCCATGTGCTGAAAGGCATCTTGCATCGCCTCATTATACGTCTGACGTGCGACATCCAATAGTCCGTTCACGCCAGACTTGACTGCATAGGTGCGTTGGTTGCGCAAGTCCAGCGGCTGCTTCGCGTAGGTGGTATCCTCATTGATGACTTCATTGATGAGCTCTTGGATCAGCTCGGTGTTCTCAGTCGCACATAGCCGGCGAATCTCCTCTAGCATGGGCGAACGAACACCGACGAGTGCTTCGAAGACAGGCTTGATGAGGTCAACGAACTGCTTGAGCATGATGACATTGTTGATGGCTTGCTCAATGTCGATCAGTGTTGTCTGCACCGGCACCAGGATGAGTTGGGTGAGGATCTTGTCTGCGTCGAGGAAGGGCTTCAGAGCTTGCCGGACGGCGAAGAACATCTCTTCTTTGGTGCTGAGCTCTTCCAGCGCCTCGTAGCGAGTGTTGAGCGTCTCGGGGCTTGTCAGTGGTTGCAAGACATTGCTCCTCAACAGCCGGCTTCCCATGGGCGTCAGCGTCTCATTGAGCAGGCCAAAGAGGCAGTCCTTGGATTTGGCGTCGTGCAGGTTCTGAACAAGCTCAAGAGAATGCATGGTGGACAGATCAATCATCATCGAGCCTTCCGATGGCTCATACTTGATGCGCAGCGACCGCATCGGGAATGTCTTGCTCATGCCGAGCTCGACATACTTGAGCACGGCCGCAAAGCAGCAGACGGCGTAGTAGTTGCCACTCACGGCCGTCTTGATGGATTCGACGTCCTCAGTGAAGGCTAATTGTTGGATGTACTCGATGCCGGTGGTCTCCGCCCAGTACCTGCGATCAAGTAGAGTCATGTTGCTGCCGATGTCATCCAGACTGTCCTCAATGATGGAGAAAAGCTTCGACTTTGGCTGGCTTGCCGAAGACACAATTAAGATGTTGGTAGGGTTGAAGACAGTGAGTTTGTGGATCGTCCGGACGTACGTCTGGCTGTCGCAGATCTGGCTTAATACCGCTTCAGCCGTGTCGAGGTTGATGAAGGCAAGACCGACCGTGGGTGAGATGCCACGGGACTCGCTGACTGCACAGACGATCTCCTGATTCTCGATACCGAGTGTGGACACGCCTGTTCTAGGTCTGGCGGTGCTCGGCCGGCCCACGCTGCGAGCGCCAGGACGTGGGCGGGAGGCGGCGGTTGCATACTCGCCAGTGGTATAGAAGGGGTTGGAGGTGCTCGCGAGCTGGTTCGAGGTGCTGATTCGGTTCCCGTTGCGAGTCGTGGTGCTGGCTCTGTATCCTGTCGTGCCGGTACTGTACGGCGTCGACGCACGAGAAAGTGGCGCCATGAAGCCGGTGATTGTGTTATATGTGATACCTCCAAGAATGGTTGAGAGTGAAGCGTTGGAAGAGGTGAAGTCAAATTAAAGTTGCCGTGGTCTTGCCTCGTGTCAAGTCGTGCCTTCCAAATCTGGTCGCGAAGTACATCACCTACTTATGTGGCGGAATGGCTCTCTGTTACCGGATCTACTTCTCCTGCGGCAGAGCACTCACATACGATAGGTATTCGCGTGCGCGTTTGCGAGTGCTTCAGCAATGACCGGCCCAGCCACTATCCCAACAGTCCAGGCTTTCCGCATCCTTCAGGTAGACCTAGGAGTCGGCCGTACCCTATGCAGGGAGCAGCTCGCAATCATACAGCGCAGCAGCGCAACGGCGTAGCGAGAATTCATCGCCATTTAATAGACGGACTGGGTCCATACCTGTAGTTGACCTCAGTTCCGCCATATCTTCACCGCCTTATCCTGCCCTCCACTCCCCACCCTCTCGCCGTCCGGCGCCCAGTCAACCGCAAACACCTCGTCTTCATGACCAGGTAGATTCTCCTTCAGCGTCCCTGTCCGTACATCCCAAGCCTTCAGCGTCGTATCCTTCGATGCACTGACCAACAGTCGGCAGTCCGGCGAGAACGCACACTGGTATACTGGCGCAACATGACCTCGCAGAGTGCTCAAGAACTTCCCATCCGATGCGGACCAGAGTTTGATGTGGTTGTCGAAGCCGGCGGACGCAATGAGCGCACCGTCGGGTGAGAAGGTGACGTGGTTGACTTGCTTTTGATGGCCAACCATCCGTTGCAGCGGCTTTGTTGACCGCGAAGGCTCCCAGAGGTACATGGTGCAGTCGTCACTTGCCGTGACCAAACGCTCGATACCACCTGCTCCGGCGGTCGCTGCATCGTACCTCTCCTTCGCCTTCTTCCGCTTCCCTTCTGTAGTCTCCGGCACTGTACTCTTGCCCTTGTAGTCATAGAAGCCCGTCCGAAGCACGAAGTCCGTCGAGAGCGCAAGGTGGTTCACCCAATGTGCGTGTGCGTTGAGTGTCTGAACCAATGTGCCTGACTTCGAGTCCCAGATCTTCACCGTCCTGTCGTGCGAGGCCGAATAGATCAAACCAGCGCCACCCCACTTGACGCATGACACATTGCCCTTGTGTCCCGTGAGCGCCATATCAGTGTGCTGGCTCACAGCGTCCCATACTCGGATCGTGTAGTCTTTCGATGCAGAAGCAAGCCGTGGCCGGCCTGGCTCTCGCAGGTGGTAGGGCTCCCAAGATATGCTCGTGATCCATTTCGTGTGTCCCTTCAGCGCTCCCCCAAGCGGCGTGCCCTTCACCGGATCCCACAGCCGCACCGTGTTGTCCATACTCCCAGTCGCCAGTATACCATCATCTGGCGACCACGCCACGGCCAACACCCACCCCGTATGCCCCTTCAACGTATGCACCGGCGTCCCCGTCTCACAATCCCATATCCGCGCAGTCTTATCTCCACTTCCAGTCGCCAACCTCGAAGACGTCGCCAGCGAAAACGCAGTCGCCAGGATAGCCTCCCCATGCCCACTAATACTCGCCGAACACCTTGTCACAGCCTTGACCTTAAACACCGCCTCTGCTCTACAAGGGATATCAAGCTGCAACTCCGTCGTCGCCACCCCATCCAGATACGCCTGAATTACCTTCTCCTGGCTGAACTCGCCATCGCCCAAAGGATTAAGGAAGCGGTAGGGAAGGCGCTCGGATGGGTCTGTCCTACCGAGCAGGCTGTTGAGGAGGAGAGAGAGGTTGTTGGGTCTGAGATCAGCGAGCGAGACACTGACGACTGGTCCCTGCGAAGCGTTGGTGTCGCTGTCGCGGAACTGGACTCGGACTGAGGCTTCGGGTGGTGGTGTAGGTGCGGTGACGGGTTCTCGTGCTTTTGCGGCTGCAGCGGTCTTTTGCCGTTTTGACGGTGGGGGGAGGACGGTCGCCATTTTGTCTGCTGTTCTGGGGTGCGACTGGGTCGATGAAGAGGCCTCGACAACTTGAGAGCAGATCTTTGAGGTGATCTCAGAATTTCTTGAAACCTGACTCGCGCCGAAGATTGGCTGTGGCTAGTTCTACTCCCCCGATCGAAGCACGCCGGCGCAACCTCGGCTTGGAGCGGTGGAAAGAGAAGGGCTTCGAGGAGGAAGGGGGGAAGTGGTGTAGTGTGGATTTTTGAGTGCTGAGAGTGGTATCACTTCGGGACGAAGAATAGGTAAGTCACACTGCGGTGCAGTGGACAGGCAAGGCAGTCAAGGAAAATCGTGAAAAGTCGGCACCAGGCCTTCATACTGCTACAGCATTACATAAAGACGCCATACTTTGCGCCAAATCCGTTTCGCCATGGCATCGTCCAGTCATCAAGAAATAACCACACATTAAGCTGCACTGTCCTCGGACCCAACTGACAACACTCAAGCAGACCACCACACCCGTATCGTAGCAAGAAGCCCAGCCAGCTAGAAGAACAGCACAATCTCCCCACGGTCATTCCTCCTCAATCTCAACGACTTCCACAACTCCTTATCCTCGTCTTCCTTCTCGTCGGTACTTCGAACGCCACGCTCCCGGTGATATCGCTTCAACACCTTGTTGATCGAGCAGCCGCGATCGCTATCAGGTCCCTTGTTGATGAATGACAAGAACAGGTCCGGGCGGGAAGTGTAGCTGACGAGCTGATTCGTCGCGTTCGGCTGGACTGAGGAGGGGCGGTCGGGGTACTCGATAGCTTTCATGTGTTTCGCGCGAGGCCGGTCGTCTGATGAAAGCGATTCACGCTGTCGGCGGGAGCGATGGCGATCATCGTGGTAGCTGCGATCCGGGCTTGCGCGGCGGCGTTGCTTGTCGTCGTGGTATTTGCTGTCGCGAGAGCGGTCTTGCTTGTCTTCTGCGTGTTTTGAGGAACCTTTAGAAGTCGTTGTGCCGTAAGATACGTAGCTTGACGTGCGTCGGCTCTTCTTGTCGGCGTCTGCTTCGCCTCTTTTTGATCGCTTGACAGGACTCAAGATAGGTGTCGGCCCGGCGTCGATGCGATCTTCAAGGAACTCAGGATCCGTGATGAGTTTGTTCAGCCCGCCGGTGAGACCAGAATGCAGCACTCTGCCATTCCTCCCTTCTGTTGGCGCATCTATCATCATCTGGTCGCGCGAGGATGGACGCTTGGTAGTGGACGACAGGTCCAACTCCTCGACATGCCCTCGCTTGCGCTTCTTATCGCTCTTCTCGATGGTAGGTCTGTCTTTGGTATGTCGTCTGCTCTCTTTTGGCGCAGGCGTAACGTATGCGGGAGGTGGCATGAGGTTGTGCGACTGCTGAGAGTCGGTCAAGTTCTGCCATGAGTCGTAGCGCGCGAAGGATGGTTCCAGTGGACCATCACCGTATGAGAAGCCTGTTTGAGAGAACTGCGAGCCATCCGTTGCGTAGTGACTGTACTGCGAGTCGCCATTCGGGTAGTGGACAGACTGCTTGATTTCACGTCTTGGTTCTGGCGCGCTGATCTTATTTCTGGCGCCATTAGGCGTCTCCTCAGTCACCAAAAAGTCGAACACGTTGACGTTCTCTGGTAGGTCTTGCGCCGCAGTAGGAGGTGTTGGTGCCCTTGGAGGCACATCCACTATGGCCAC
The DNA here is from genome assembly GCF_035928015.1 of Saxophila tyrrhenica. Taxonomy (NCBI): domain Eukaryota; kingdom Fungi; phylum Ascomycota; class Dothideomycetes; order Mycosphaerellales; family Extremaceae; genus Saxophila; species Saxophila tyrrhenica. The sequence goes on along the minus strand of NW_027041753.1, from coordinate 149,576 downwards.
TGCCTGCGAATCATCGCCTCCATCCGGCGCATCTTCGACGTATGCTCGCTGTGGCACCATTGGGTCTGAATTCCAGCTACCGGGCATCGACCTGCCCTTATCACCCTTCTTGCTCTTCTCCCGGTACAACGAGCCCTGCACCTTTTGCGCCTCGCTGATGCAGCTTGTATGTGATCGGTAGTCGGTGCCGTGGAAGTGCACCATGCAATCGATGCAGCTGAACGATGCGCCTCTACATTGGTTCCTATGTTTGTCGAGAGACTTCTTGGTCAGGACGTCGCCGCAAGCCTAAGGTAAAGTCAACAAACAGGTTTCTTCGGCGCACACGGTGTGGAGGGTCCCATATACCTCGCATTGGAAGGAAACCATGGCGGCAGCGGAAGCGCTCCTATATAACAGGCGCGTATGGAACGGAAGGTCAGGAGGTGTTCGCGCGTGTCTGAAGAGGATGTCGATGTTTCAGCGTCTGCACGTCAAATCCTCAGAAGGCACAAGGCTGTTTTTAGAATCTGCATCCCGCATTTTGTTAGCGTGGTTCGGCGCCAGGGGGAGTCGCCGCACTCACTTCTGTCTCGACATTTTAACAGATGACCAGACACCTCATACCTCATACCTCATACCACCAACTATCAATCAGACGACCTTGCGAAATGATAAGGGACCAGGCGTCACAGCGATTGATCGAGTCCGCGAGAGTACGCACCACTTATATGCCACTACCATGGCATCTGCCTTGCGTGTTGCCTGGCCGCTTGGAGACACCCTCGGCCAGTATCGCTCAATGGGGAAGGTGAGATACCAAGAGTTTTATCATCGATAGCGAGGAAGAATGATGTCGTTCAGACGCATGGCGTGGTAAAGTATACGGCAGTACCTCGTGTATGTTTCCTTCAACTTGACTTGTTCGCAACTGCTGGTCACGATGCATATCCCAAGCATATTTGCCTTCTCTGCTTTCATCACAATCACCTTGGCATACCAGCAGGTTCGCCTGCCTTCTTACTTAAGTCGAGAAGAGCATGTGTCGATCAACCCGAAGGACTACCCGGCCGAACACATATATATCCCAATTGACCACTACAATGACAACGACAACCGGACGTTCTCCAACCGGTTCTGGGTAAACTCGAAGTACTACTCTCCGGGCGGCCCAGTCTTTTATTTCGACGCTGGCGAGCAATCTGCCCATCCATTGGTCCCGTACTTCCTCTATGAGGCTTCCGGGCCTAGTAGCGTCATGACGCTGGCGCGGATGTTCAACGGACTGGCGGTTCTCTCCGAGCATAGGTTCTACGGCGATGCCGGTCATGGTAGCTTCCCGTTCCCCATGAATGCAGATGGGATGGCAGAGGGCGGGTACGATGCTTACAAGTATCTCACGACCGAGCAAGCGTTGCAGGATCCAGTCTACTTTGCGCATCACTTCGAGCCGCCGGGGCTGGAGCACTGTTGGGACGAGCTGAAGCCAGAAACCACACCATGGGTGTGGCTTGGTGGAAGCTATCCAGGTATCAGAGGTGCCAGTGAGTGTCAGGCATTTTCGATCAGGACGGTTTGGTGCTAACAGTGGTGTCCTTCAGTGATGCGTGTGCGCAATCCAGAGACTTTCTACGCCACTTGGGCTTCCTCAGCGCCGACCGAAGCGGCTGTTGATATGTGGACATACTACGCCCAGGCAGAGCGGAGCATGACTCGCAACTGCAGCGCGGACTACACAGCCATCACATACCACGTTGACTCAATTCTGGCCAATGGGACCAAGGCCGAGCAGGACGAGCTGAAGATCGCACTCTACACAGCAGTCATGTCGACGCCTGGCGGGTCGAAGCCGTCATCTGTCAACAAAACTGAAGCTAGACAACTGTCGAATGCAGACGTTGGCAACTACCTTCTGCTTCCACTAAGTTTCTACCAATACTATGGCTTCGAAGCATCCGTCCAGCCATTCTGCGATATCATGCAGACCGAGAATCGGACGCATGTGCGGACTACAGACAATGGCGGCACGGCGCCAGCGCTTGCTTTTGAGTCCGGCCTTGCGGAAGCCCACAATATTCCCAGAGCATGGCAAGCTTTCCTAGTCGGGATTGCTGAGATTGACTATGATAGCGTTCCATATGAGGGTGATCCGATCACGGGGTACAGCTGGATGTGGCAATACTGCTCTGAATATGGTAAGACCTTTCCATTGAAGACGACGGATTTGAAGCGTGCTAACTTGGAATGATTACAGGCTACTACCAGCGCGGGAACCCAGAGAACCCACACACGATCCAATCCCGCTTCATCTCGCTCGAGCGCTTCCAACACAACTGCGACGAAACGTTTCCGGAAGGCCTCCCTCCACAGCCCAATGTCAGTGCGGCAAACAAGTACGGTGGCTGGCACATGAACCCTTCCAACACCATGTTCAGCTCCGGCGAGTACGACCCATGGCGAGCCCTCTCACCAGCCTCCGTCGAAGTCGGCTCTCCGAACCGCACGAGCATGCAAAAGATTCCGGAGTGCAACGTTGCGCCGCCCAGCGATACCGTCTTCGGGATGGTGTACCGCGATATGGTGCATGTGAGCGATATGCGGGCATTACTCAATGAGAGCGATGTCAATCACCAGAACTTCAGCACCGTTGGGTTCAGCAGTCCGATCAGCACGGAGCCGTTCTATGCCGGGGTGGGACTGTTCCAGATGGCGTTGGAGGAGTGGTTGCCGTGCTTTCGGGGTGGGAAGTATGGTGAGATGACGTTCCAGTTTCCGAGTGCTGTTGGAGAGGGCTGAGGACCGTGAGGACTAGATTGGGCGTGTTGACAATGACGGGCAGCAGTAGTTATTCGAAGAGCGAGAACTTCCGAGTAGGCCTTCCCATGAACGCGAAGTTATTGCTTCAGTCAACAATCTCGCAATCGTGTAAAGAACAAATTAGGTCCTCCTTGCGTCGCTTCTCGTGATGTTCACATGAAATGAGGTCGGCACGGCATCGCTCCTTCCGTTTCAGATTGGCGGATTGCTAGTCGAACTTTCACAACCCTGCGGCGACTTCACCGCACCAATCTCAGCGATCTTTGGCACAACCCCATTCCACTCCACTCAACTATCAAAGCAAGCATTGTGTCCACACAACCGAGCCCATAATCCTCAAAATACCGGACAGCTATCCCGCGCTGCAACGGTATGGCTCCTTGCAGCTCGAATCACACCCACGCAGAAGTCATAAAGTGCATGTGATCAACCAAGCAAGCTTTCACTGACAGCTGAGGTACTAGAGTTGAGCTCCAACGACTCCCTCAATTAGGGCTCAGGGTCGTGTGAGCAAGCCATAAACGCCTCTACCCGCTTGATAGACCGCGAAGAGCCCTACCAACCAAGAAGCCGCCAGGCCGAGCAGAACTGTCTTCCTCATCTCGAGTGCATCCCCGATCTCCAGTTTGGCCACGGCGCGATGCTTCTTTCGAGAGTACCATCTCTGGAAGGCAGGCTCAGGAACCATCTGGGCCGAGGCTCCTCTCTCGTCTCGCTGCCAGGTGCTATTCCTGTAGTCCTGGTAGGGCTGTGGGTCAAGCCACGACAGATGCGTCAGGCGTGACCACAGAGATTCGTGGCTTGCTATTGAATGCTGTGACAGACGCCACGCTCGTTGCTGCCGGTCGACCAGAAATAGCGACAGGAGGAACGAGACCATCGTGAGTGGAGCGAGTACAAGCTATTGAGATCTCATAAGCCAAGCGAGCGGATGGACGACGACGAGGCTCTACCTACATCAGCGAACGTCGAGGTCGAGTCGCCGCTCGCGCCCTCGTGCGCCGCATCAACCGAGGGCCTGTCGGTAGGCGCGTCGTCGGCTGCCAGCTCCAGGAAAGGGTCCGAGCCTTTCTTGTTCCTGTGATGGCGGCGTGTGCTGTGTGACGGGTCTGTCATGCCGGTCATGGTGTCAGACGATGACGCTGTCGCTACCGAAGCAGCCATGGCTTCGGGGTACGGCCGGGTGTGCCACTGAGATCACGCTAGAGCTGCACTCCGAAACATCGGCATCAAAGATTTCAGAGACACGTTCTAAACATGTAAATGGGGAATGAGGTGTAGGTATGCTATGCGATGCTGAAGGTGTGCTTCTGCAGGTTTCGTGTTCGGATCTGCTCGGACGAGGGAGACCTTGGCTGCAGCAAAGCATGAGGCTCAGTTCCACGAAGCTAATAGGACAACATGGCGAGGATCGATTCGTCGCACCCAGATCGTATCGTTCTCGAATTGGTAAAATGCAACGTCCCAAAAGCTGTCACAATGCAGCAGATCTGGCGAACGTTTGTGTGTCCTCAAAGTCGACGGAAGTTCCGTGGGAGGTGAAGTCGAAAGAAGGGTGTTTCAATGGCCTGCGCCACGACAGGGGTTTTCGAGGCTGTGCTTTGGGCCGCGAATCGGTGGTTATTTTCGAGCCCTAACTCCGGCGTCAGAACACTTCCTGGCTACGAGATTGGTTCGCCCAACTCTCCTCTGGAGCAAGGATTCGCGATCTTCAGCTGGACGGGGTGCCAAGGGGCGAGCAAGAACACGCTTCCCCGGCGCTGCGAGAGGTTGGCGAACTTTGCTCGGTTTGCCAATGGCACGTTACGAACACATGGTCGCTGCGCGTCACCTCGCCCACCAAGAAAGGTGGGTAGCCCGTCCGCTTGGACCTGAGTGCTTACAAACTCCCGGCCGGAAAACAGCCGCTGGCCCAATCCTGTCAAGCAAAGCGAAAGGTCTGTCCGTTTCGGCTGGTCAAGGTTGGGACCCTTGCCGGAAGGGGTGCATCCCGGCATCGATCTCTCCAGATCTGTACCAGCAGCCAGGTACAGCTGAGCAGGGGCAAGCGACAGATGGGCGGCATATGGCGTATCAGAAGCCATGTTGAAAGCCGTCTACAGCCTCTACATCGCGGCACATCCGCTAGATGTGCGTTGTGGAGTATGTGCTTCGACTACCAGCGCCACCTGCTACTCTTGTCGGCTGTCTTTCCGTCCAGGACTCTGACCAATGCGAAGACCTTGGTCCCTCCGCGATGCATTGATGAACATCGAGGGTCTAGTGGGGGCACGCTTACAACTGAGGTTGCAGGAGTCCAAAGCACCTCCGCCGCTTGCTCGCAGCCGTTGAGGGGCGTTAGTCGTCAAGCCCATTTCACCTTATATCCAATCAACAACGGAGAGGGCACAAAAAGCTCTCGCGGCAGTAGGGAGTTATCACCGATGGCTAAACGGCGACTTAGCTCTTCTGCTGCCGAAGACCAAATGGGTCGGCCGTTGAATTGGACCAGAGCACAAAAGATCAACGTCCTTGCCCGACAAGCCTAAGCCTTTGCTGTCATCGAATGTTGCCACCCGACCTTCCAATTGTACCTCTTTCAGACATAATTGGAGGCGATGCTGCATCGCCAGTGCTGCAATGATGTGTGAGTGCGACGTATAAGGTGCCCCTGATGAGGAATTAGAAGGCATTCTTATAACGACCCGCTTCTCGCCATGTCTAGTCAGTTGACCACGAACACTCCTACTTCCGGACTCCCAGCACTTGACCGAAACATGGCGAACAACAGACGGACAGCAGAGCTCTCTAGACACGAATCGGGGACATCCTCGCCCGCAACGTCCCGCTCTGCTAGTGGAAGTATGGAGCCTCCAACATGTTCCTTGTTCAGACTGGTCAACCATGTCCACTGACACTATACCAGGCAGCAAGGCATCTTCTCCAAACGAACAGAGGAACGCAACAGACTTTCAGTTCCTCAATTTCTCACATCCATCGGATGCAAAGGATTCACGAGCCCGGAAGACCGTTCGGAGTCACGTCACGAAGCAACAGCACCAGCGTGAGCATGCCGCTGCTGCTGCCCGGCGCACCCAAAGCTTCCCGCAACCCGAGGACCGCGTGGAAACGGACGACATTCCAGCGCCTCGACCCCATGCTGCAACATACCCATCCAATCGTCCGGCGATGGACGACCCGGACATGGACATGCCCTTACCGTTAAGCCGCATCACAGGCAGTCCCGAAGAGTCGTCCCAGTCGCCATCTCCAATCTCTTCTCCTTCAGAACAGCGAATCGACCCTTCGACCATCTATCCGGCTGCTTGGCGGTCGTCCTTGAACACCGTCACAGTAAGAACATCTCGCATCCATTACGAGTACATAGGCTGACCGCAGAGCAGGAGTACTATCTGAACTTCATGGCCGCCGACATGCCAGATATGGAGAGGCCAGACAGAAGAGGATTGCTTCGATCACGCTTCTTGCCCCTCTGTCTAACCGACCCTGCGCCTTTGCACGCTTTCGTGCTCATGGCGGCATCGCATTACGGCAACGCCAACGGCCCTCAATCACACAACATCGACATACAACATCTCCGAAGCATGGCAATGTCCGAGGTCAATGGCGCTCTGCAGCACCGTTCACGCAGTCTCAGCGACCAGATGATCGCGGCGGTCACCATGCTGGCCTCCTACGAAGCACTCTCCGGCAACCACGATATCTTCCGCACGCACATGACGGGGCTGAGACAAATGGTGGGCATGCGCGGCGGTCTGCCGGCATTGGGAGTCGACGGTATTCTGGAACGCGCTTTGTTGTGGGTCGATGCCAACGCTGCTCACATCACCGGCTCGCGCATCTACTTTGACAACAACACTTTTCCTTCAAGCGTGGAGCATCCCAGACCTCATCCGCGTCGATTTTCTGGCGGCTCACCACGGAGACAGTCGCCCTGAACTTTACTTCACATCCAAGCTCTTATCTGCGCATGCATCAGAAATTCGGCAATATCTATACCCCATACAGCATCATCAACCCTATCGAAAAGCATCTGTACTCTAGTACCAAGCGAATCGGCAGTGCGGGCACTGTCTCAATGGATCTCTCTTCGTCGGAACGGATGGAGGAAGGATCGATAGCAGAATAGACCTAGAATTAATTACACCATCACTTCGAAGCTGTCAACCTGTCCTCTACTTCTTCGGTTCTCATCCGACGTGCGCAGCAGGTGGGACGACTGCGATATGGCGGCGGTGCTCCATTCCTCTCCCTTGAGTACGATCCCGACTGTGATACGCAAGTCCGCAGCAGCTGAACAAACGTTGGTTCCGATCTAGACGCTTCTCCCATCGAAGAACGCGTTTAGGGTCGCCAGTCTACTGGTGAAGGTCGTCGCGATGGGTCGCATTGCTCCTGCACGGGGGAGCCACTGGCTTCGCATCGATGTTGATCGTCGAACACAGCTTTTGTTCATCGGTCAGGCCGAAGTCGTTTCGTTTGGCCCACGTCGACCGCACCATCATTAGGTGTACCGGAGTAAAATCATTCATGCGTGAGCGTTTCAACGACGATCAACCTCGCGTGGGCCAGACACAGCCTCCTTGATGTCGCGTGGAAGTCGGAAGATGAATGAATCGTTGAGAGGACGAAGGCTCAGAGCGGAGTGGCCGGATCGCCAATGGCTTTATCATTTGACTCGAGGACATTGAGAAGCAGCACGAGCCCACGATCTCGTTTCAAGGAAGCCTTCGAGTAGCTTGAACGCACAGTACATCTCTAAGAAAATAGTCCTCTGGGTACGTGATTGGTCAACAACCAAGCAACATGTCGGCAATGTATGCATTAGCGAGAACTAGGCTGGAGAAGGCATTTGCCAATTCGGTACAGGCAGTCCGGCAGTCGATCGCCGGTTTTAACAGGTGCGCGAACTTGTCGTCTCGATATTGTCAAATGCGCGAGGCGCAGCTTACACTTAGATGGGTACCTGATATTCAAGCTTGGCCTGTGGGATAGACATGTGAACGGGCAAACTTCGCCAGAATGACAAGGAAAGGGCCCACAATTAACGGCTGGGCTTCATGGATGCTCTTTCCGTTTGCCGAAGTGAAATTCTAGGAGGAAAGGAGACTCCGAAAGGATGCCAGGACAGTTAGAGGATTTAGCTGGCAAGTACGGGGAAGACATCGAAACTGGGTGTTTTGGACGGCATCACCCGGAATACTCAGGCTGGCGGCAAGTCAACATCGGTTCAGAGACGTGAGTCAAGACCGCTGCCGCAGAATGCGGTCCTCACGGAAGAGCCAGGACTGACTGGGGGGATCTTGAGCTGTTTTGATCTTGGTGTCGAATTTGAGGTCGCTCCTAATCGCTCACTGAACTTGTCTCCCGGACAATCCTTGCCGCGTTACCCCAGATCGAGCACCCCAGAAAAAGCATTGCCATCGTGTCGAAACTGTTCGCCGGTCGTTGTTCCGTCTCCCATGAAAGGCCACCCTATCTCAGTCTCCTTGCCTCGCGCTCAGACTCGAGTAAGCAGAGGATGTCGTCCTCGCGGACTGTGCGCCAATGTCAGCCTCACCATTTCGCCTGCATATCCTTTTCGTATTCTTACCTGGGCCCTTCACGTTGCGGATGATGCTGCGGGTCGTGTCGTCCATGAATTCCACGCGCACTTGTGTCACACCACCTCGCGAGCCTGCATATTGTCAGAACCCTTCCTTCTTATGCTCTTGGCCGTATCGCTGCCGTTCTCATTCACATACCAGTGCGGCCGAGGACTCTGGTGACTTTGACGAGCTTGACGGGAACCCTGCGAGCGATATCAGCGTGATGCGCCACCGAGATTGCGGGAAAATCGCCTACTTCTGGGAGTCCATCTTTGCGACTGGGAGTGTGTCGGTGTTGAGTGGTTGTTGCGGGCGGTTTCGTAGTTGGCGTGTCGTCGAACTTTTGGAATTCCGTGAATGAAGTTCGCGGTGTATTTCTGACGGTGGGCTTGGCGGTCATATGTCCGCGCCACCCGGCCATAAGTCTGCTACCGGCACGAGCCGAGCGATGCAAGGACGGCCATTGAGAAGAGGAAATTTGTTGACCGACGAAAGTAAAGGCGAGAGTTGAAATTTAAACCAACGTCGACCACAGCTCAAGCGATCTAAAGGCTTCGAACGAGCGCTGACCATTGACTCAAGCTACGAGCATCGTCTAACACTTCAATTTGAAAATCTCTTAAAAGGCCCTATTTGTTGCTGCTTCCGTCGTACATAGCATTGGCTTCATTCCACAGCAGCACGACCAGCACATATCACTCGCTTCGCCATGGATCTGATGCACAGGTCTGTCTACCTCCATCTCGAGCGACTCCGTTATGGATCATAAGATTGACAGCGTTGGCAGCCTCAACGATCGCCTACTGTTCGCAGTACCAAAGAAAGGACGTCTTCACCAACCCTGTCTGGACTTGCTTTCAGGCTCAGACATACAGTTCCACCGGCACAACCGACTGGACATTGCCTTGGTCAAAAATCTCCCACTAGCATTGATCTTCCTTCCTGCTGCAGACATTCCCACATTCGTAGGCGAAGGTCGCGTTGATTTGGGAATCACTGGACGAGACCAGGTCGCTGAGCACGAGGCCGACACTCCACCTACCGACACGACCGGCGTGGTGGAAGTGATGAACCTGGGCTTCGGCAGCTGCAGATTGCAAGTTCAGGTGCCTGAAAATGGACCCATTCAGACGTCTGATCAACTCGTTGGGAAGAATGTTGTGACCAGCTTCACTGCGCTCTCAAAAGCTTATTTTAGGGATCTGGAAGCGCAGCGAGCGAGGATGACCCCGCAAGCGAATGGCGATGCAAGTAAAGACCTTCAGACGACGATCAAGTTCGTTGGCGGTAGTGTGGAGGCAGCCTGTGCTCTGGGAGTGGCAGATGGTATTGTCGACTTAGTGGGTGAGTTAATCCGCCTCTTCTCAGGACCTGAACGACGACCATGTTAATACGTTACAGAATCCGGCGAAACCATGCGAGCCGCAGGCCTGAAAGCCATCGATACCGTGGTGGAGTCTACAGCAGTACTTATCAGCTCAAAACACCCATCGGACCCGAAACTGCTGAAAAAGATCACGAGCCGGATCAAGGGGGTCATCACCGCGCAGCGATTCGTCCTGTGTACATACAACGTCTCACGGAAACTCCTGACGAAAGCCTCCCACATCACTCCCGGCAAGCGCGCACCAACTGTCACGGCGCTCGAGGAGGAGGACTGGGTTGCGGTGCAAGCGATGGTTGAGCGGAAGCAGATCGCCAACGTGATGGACGAGTTGGCGGAGCTGGGTGCAACGGACATTCTGGTGACGAAGATTGACAATTCCAGGACGACGTGGTAGGCTTTGTCTCTGAAGTGCAGATGCGAACATGATATTACGGAGTATGATAGATCATATAGAATATGCTTCCGTGGCTCGAGAAGTCGCTAAAGTGGATATGGTATCTCTTCTTTCGCCATAGATGATCATGCAGCGTGCAGGCTTAAGAGTATCGACTCGCCGCTCCAAATCCTGCTTGTTCGTCTTACATGCAGAACAAAAATATCTGATAAAAAGTGTGCCAATGTTGTTTTATCCCAGGAAGCGGTACCTTAGTCCGCTCAGATACTCGGTACCCCAAGTGATGCCGAGTGTTTGCTCCTTCCTAATTGGGGAACGCTCTCGACCCACACTGTCGACGGCATCAGTGGAATCAATGCTTGAACCCTCATTCTCACTCTCTGCTCCCATTTTTCTTTAACACATCAAGCCATCAAAATGCCCGAGACCAAGTACCTGGAGACAGAGATCACGCTGTCGCCACAGTCCGAGCCAGCAAGCACCAAATTCCCTGCTAAGCTGGCATACTGGACGTTCGGGAACGTCTCGAATCCAGCAGTTCTGCTGCCCACCTGCTATGGAGGCTCCCTGGAGACCACAACACCGTTCTTGTACTCCGATGGTCATACATCTGACCCCATCTTTCCACCGTCGAAGTACTTCGTCATAGTAACGGGATTACTCGGAGGCGGCGAGTCGTCATCGCCTTCCAATACGCCAGCACCATTTGATGGTCCGAACTTCCCTCATACGACGTATGAAGACAACATTAGACTACAACATGCCCTGTGCGAGAGTCTCGGCGTCAAGAAACTCTTCGCCTACATCGGCTTCAGCATGGGCGGCCAGCAGGCTTATCACATGAGCACGCTCTACCCGGAGTTCGTGGAGAACATGGTCTGCTTAGCCGGCAGTGCAAGGACGAGCTGGCATAACTGGAGCTTCTTGGAAGGTCCGAAGCATGCTCTCATCACCGCCGTGGACTTTGAGGGCGGGCATTACAAGCAGCCGGCGAAGCAGGGTCTCAAAGCGTTCAGCCGGGTATACTCTACCTGGGCGCTGTCCCAGCAGTGGTTTAGGGAGGAGTGCTGGAAGGAAGTTGGGTTCAACTCTGCTCCTGAGTATCTGGAAGCGAACTGGTCTGGTCTCGGGAAAGACGCAAATGACCTCTTGTGTCTGCTGTGGACGTGGCAGAAGGGCAACATCTGTCTGTACTACCCGGAAGACAAGAATGATCTGGCAAAGACGCTCGGGAGGATCAAAGCGAGATGTCTCATCTTTCCTTCGAGAACGGATCAATACTTTCCGCCAGAGGACAACGAGGAGGAGGTCAAGCACTTGAAGCATGGCGAGTTTCGGTGCATTGAGACTCCTTTCGGCCATATCGCTGGTGGAGGAAGTGGTCGGAAAGCGGATACGGAGTACATCATTAAGGAGATCAAGAGCTTCTTGAAGATATAATGTGACCACATGGAAGAGTTTAGCTATTGTATGAAGGTCGGTATGACTTCCACTATGCCGGTTGGCGATCTCAAGATGCGTTTCAATGTGGATGACGAGGCACAGCCTGCATCGATGTCGACCGAAGAGCCCTTCCCGGAAACGAGGATATGGACATCAGACCATGATCTGCTCAACAGTAACCTGTGCGTGGGTTGGAGAAGAGGCAAAAAACATTCCCGTGATCGGCCGTCGTATTTCGCCTAGCTTCTCGAGTGTGACGATGTGGTCGTATCGGAACAGGTGTGCCCTCATCAAGCTGACTTGCGCTTTGAAGAAGGGGTCAAAATGGAAATAGTGGTATACCAGCTCCAGGCCAAATCGAACTACGAATCTCTCACGGTCCGAATTGATTAGCAAAAGAGTTCATCTTGCACGCAATTGATCAGAAGTTCTCAATTGTGCAAGACTAATCTCCCAGTCTTTGAGCGGCTAATGGGCTCTCGCCCCTAAGATACTCTCCGTCTGTTGGCGTGGCAAACCAGCATGACCAGGTGGTCTAGAAGGCACCATCCATTGCTGGATTCACGAATGCAACAATTTGCAAGCTGCGATATATCCTGTAATTTGGCGGCCGAGCTTCTGCCGAACGGCACAGCCCTGCTTTCGCGATGCTGGTGTGACATGTGACACGCCAAGGAGGCCGTGCCCCGGCCACCTTGCAATTCCACCGACTCAGTCTTCGCCGAAACTTCTTCAGGTCAACTCGTCTGAGCCACGTCCTCCCCTTCTGTAGTTGCAGCTTCCCAACCATGGCGGACCAAAGCTCCTCGGAGAGCGACAATTCGGTCGACGAGAAGGCCAAGCGGGCTACGGGCGACGCAGGAGCTCAAGCCCAGCAACACTCTTACAGCTGCATCAACCTTCCTCGATTCGGGAGCGTTGGCCTGTCTCTACGCCCTCGCTGGCCCAGACTGCAAGACATTTCCGCTGGAGGTTACAGTCGGCAAGATTCTGAACACCATGAATCAGTGCATTACGACCCATCTGGACAAGAAAAGACGTGGCTTCCCAAAACGCACCATGAAAATTCGTGGTCGCACCCCAGACTACTACCGCATCAACTTCGATCCCTCTGCCCAAGACATCACGGGAGTGAGCCGCCGCCTGCACGACTTACTGAGCGCCAACCAACATCTGCCGGCTGGACAAGTGCTGGAGATCCTAGATGAGCAGAGCTGCCGTCCGTTCGCCCTCTCGAATCGCAAGGATGTTCCGGGAGCGAAGAAGATCGGGACAATCGGACAGTACCCTCAACACATCGACAATCGCCACTACGTCTCTTGCTGGAACGATCGTCTTGAAGCCCTCGCTGTCTGTGAGGCCGCGGGTTGGTCACTGAAGGAGGTTGTCGCTGCGGTCATTCAGTCAGTCCGTGCTCGCTGTGAAAAGCTCGATCCGGACTCCCTCCTTCTCCGAGACCCTAACGACCTGGAGAGCCATGATCTCTCAGCTAGACATGTCTTAAGCCGCTCAGCTCGCAGGAAGCGCCCTCCACCTTCGACAGCCGAACTCAGGAAGCACGTCGGAGAATGGAGCCTCCGCGATGAAGTAGCCGGATTTGCTCGGAAGGTACAGGAATGCTTTGACCAGCCAGATCGCACGAATGAGCAGTACGCGGACATGGTCGAGCGCGAGCTGTACTGCTTCAAGCTGGCGAACAAGAAGGCCGCAGTCAGGCGGAAGAGGCATGGTTGAAGCAGTCGACAATGCTCGTCTGGGGGCTCTCAGGGGACCGGGGCTCTCATTGCACGGGCAGCAAAGCGCAAGAAGCGCGGTTGAAATAGCTCGACAATGCTCGTCTGTGGGTTCTCGGAGGACCGGGACTCTGTGACCATTGCAGAGGAGCATCGGAGAGTAGAACGCAGGATCTTGTGACGGAGAGAAGGCTCGCCGACATGTATCGACATGAATGATGCTAAGCATGAGCTCGTGGTGTTCACATTGTAATTGACTGTACTCACTTGCTACCGATATCCGTCCGGATCTCAGCCCCATCCTCCCTTCCCTCCGAAACCACCACTATCCTCCGCATGCCCCTTGCCCTTCCTCCCACCCCTCTGCTGCGCCGCCTCATGCTTCCTCAACTCCTCCGGCACCCGCGACAACTCACTCTTACTAATCATCTGCTTCAAATCATACATCACATCCGCATCCTCATTGCCCAAGAACGTAATCGCCACACCTTGTTTCCCCGCACGTCCCGTACGACCGATACGATGCGTGTACGCTTCAATCGTCGGCGCCATGTTAAAGTTCAGCACCAGACTGACGTCCGGAACATCGATACCACGACCAGCCAGATCCGTAGCGACGAGGATGTTGACGCTGCCGTTGCGGAGTGCTGCAAGCGCGGCTTCACGCTGGTCTTGCGTTTTACTCCCGTGCAATGTAACGGAGGAGTGGCCCATCTTCTGGATATCGCGAGCCACGACGTCACAGTTGCGCTTGATGTTGACGAAGATGATGATGGGTGGGACGAACTCGCGAGAGTTGAGGATCTCGCTAATACGCTTCTTGCGCTTGTCTTCGCCCTGGATGAACTCGACTCGCTGCTCGACGGTGTCGACGGCCTCGCCGATGTTGCCAATGGTGACAATGGCAGGGCGACGGAGGTACTTGCGAGCGATACGCTCGACAGCTGGAGGCATGGTAGCTGTGTACATCATGGTCTGGCGGTACCGATCCTTGCCGCCCAAGTGCTGTGACATGAGTGTAGCATCCTCAGCCTCGTCAGTTTCGGGCTTTTGGTTGCTTACAGGCAGGGCGTCGAGGATCTTGTTGATGGGTTCCTCAAAATTCATATCAATCATGCGGTCTGCTTCGTCCATAATCACGTAACAGCACTGAGACAGCACCAGCACGCGGCGCTCAATACAGTCGACCAGACGTCCGGGAGTGGCGATGATAATCTCAGCGCCATCGCGCATGTTGTAGCTCTGCTGTTCGATGGCGTGACCACCGACCAAAGACACGCAAGTGAAGCCAAGCGGAGTCGCGAACTTCTTAGCCTCAATCTCGATCTGCTGTGCCAGCTCGCGAGTGGGCGCAAGGATGATTGCATATGGTCCATCATTCTTGGTAGACTCGTCAAGCGGGGGAAGCGCAGAGATGTATACCAGTAGTGGCAGCAGGAACGCAGCAGTCTTTCCCGAGCCAGTGACAGCCACGCCAATCAAGTCTCGAGATTGAAGGGCAATGGGAATAGCTGCGCGCTGAACAGCTGACGGCTGTGTGTACCCAACCTCATCGACAATGTCCATCAAGTTCTTCGGCAAGCCAGACTCTGACCAGGACCGCATAGGGTTGGGGATGCCGCCGCCTTTTGTAGCAATGTTGAAGTCTTCCTTGAAAATACGCCAGTCACGCTCACGCATCTGCTCGAGCTTCTTCTCGCTCCAGTGCTTGTCGATGCCATTCCTGCCGCCTTCTTCGCGCCTTCTTCTCTCCATCTCCAGAATCTCCATGGCGCGCTCCCGTCCGGCTTCAGGGTCTCTTTCTTCAATCGCCCGTGCGTATGCCTTGGCCATGGTGTCGTTCGAGTCATCGGCAAAGCCACCTAATCGACCACGTCCGAACAAGCTTGTCCCCTCTGAACGACTCTGGTATATCGGGTTGTAGTCCGGACTTGTATCTTCCTCAGTATTCCAGGCAAAGTTGAACTTCTTTTCGGTCGTCCGCTTCCGCTTCTTCTTTGCACTGAAAGTCGAAGTGTTGGTGTCCGCACCCATATACCGTTGCTTGATCATCTCGGCTGCGACGTCGTGCTCCGAGCCCTTCTTCGAGGTCTTTGGCCCATCCTGAATTTTGAGTTCCTTTGGCGGAGGCGGCGGTGCCATATCATAGCCCTTGTTCGGCAGCGAACGCATGGATGAAGGACCCGTAGGGACCTGGCCGTTGCGGGCATTACGGGGACCTGTGGGAGGTCCGCGATGCCCGTTCGCATGACCATGAGAGGACGGAGGAGGTGGAGGAGCTGCGTGGCCGTTCGACCTGTCGGACTGCTCCCTTTGCTTCGCCTCCACAACCTCCTTCTCGCGCTTTTCCAGCGCTATACGCTCACGTTCCTTCTTCGACAAAAACTTCGGTTTGGCTGCTGCTTCGTCGGCTGCCTTCTTCTTTGCCAGCAGTTCTTCGATACTGAGTGGCTGAGCCTTTGGCGTTGGTTTGCTCCAGCCGATCTTGCGCTTCTTGGTTCCAGACTCGCTTGATACGTCGCCGTTCAAGTCGCTTGGTGGTGGTGGTGGTACCGGGTCTGATGGAGGGGGCGGCGGTAGATATGAGCTAGGCGGTGGTGGTGGTGGTGGAGGTGGCACATCGTCGTAGCCGTTCTCCATATTGCCGGCTACTCCTAGTCAGGCGCAGTTGGGTGACGATGTTGAGATAGTCTTTCAGGTGCACTCAAGTTATGGAGAGCCGGGATGCTCGGTGATGCGGGCCGAAGCGGAATTGCTACACCCAAAATGGCAGTTACGGCAAGTCTTCAATGGCAGCGCATGAAGTGGTAGTTCAAAGGTGTGATTCAGTGATGGACTTCTTGAGATGGAGTTGGTACGAAACAGCGAGTAGCGTCCATTCAATCGTGGAATAGCATTAACGGCGGCTAGGAATACTAAACTACATTGTCATACTCTCAGAGCAGACCTCACAGCTGCGCCCTCAAGGGAATGTCCTTCCATGCCTCGTCGAACCCGGCCGACCTTACCCATGTCGATACTCCTTTGGTCTTAGTATTCTCCACGCTGTCAATCGCCATGTGGCCCATCAGCAGCCAATCATCATGCTTGATCCTGAACTCATCCTTGTGCTCATATGGCTTGCAGATGCTCTGGCCGTGGGCAAGCGCTCTGATAAGCTTGGCTGAGTGCCCATCGTCATTGAAGTCGCAGACTCGGTCCTGGATGCCGTCCCAGCCGGATTGGTGTCTGGGCTTGTATTCGCGGATCTCATCCAGGCGGATGTCTGGGCATTTGCGGGAGGCGTACATCGCGAGGTCGAGCCTAGTCTTCCACTCTAGCAGACGGGCTTTGTTCTGGTCGCTGAGCCAAGCCTGTTTGAGGAAGGCCGGGAAGAAGATGGAAGAGTTGACGCAGTGCCTGATGAGAAGTATTAGATGTTGCAGTGCTGACAAGCGGAACAAGATACTCACATGTAGTAAAAGTCAAACATCACCATGTTTGGCGGATGCTGCGCGCCTGCTGTGTAGTAGCAGACAGCATTCGTCATTTCCGCAGTCTTTTCGTTGAGCTCATCTGGCTTAACGTGAAACTGTGCTGCCAGCTCGGTCATGCGCTCGCCTGCCCTAGGAATGATGCCGTCGTAGATCTTGTTGCCGTCGTCCCAATGAGCCGCGGCCTGCATGTCCTTGTCGCCATGAATGGTATCGAGTAGTTCAACGATGCTTTTCGATGGACCTCCTCGACTTTCTCTGGCAGCCTTTTCAGCCGGAAGTAAGAGCTTCCCGATCTGGTCATCGTGGCACGATGCTTGGGCGAGCGCCTCGGCCACGATAGCAGGCTGGCGGAACTCGACTCCATACCCTGCTCAACGTCAGCGAGTGTTCAGATTACTTTCGCATGCTACTCACCTAGATGAATGAACGGATGAAGAAAACCAGCAAACAGCCTCACGAACATGGCCTCAGCACGGTCGTCACCTGCAAAGACATACTTCTGTAGGACCTCTTGCCAGCTGCCCTTGTCGATCTCGTCCTGGAAGAAGCGGAGGAAAGTGTGGTAGTTGTCTCGTGGGTTGAGGTTCTTCAGGAAGCCGGCTGGGTCTTGGAGCTCCTCGAGGACTTCCTGGTTCACGGGCGGTTGAGAACGCTGATAGCTTTCGTTTGTCTCGTAGTTCTTCTGGATCTGCTCAGTCGACGCATTCAACGCCCATATCGCTAGCACATGATGGGCGATGTGGTTGTGGAGGCCCCCATCCTGAAAGAAAATATGCCAGTCCTTGTGATTCTTCTGCAGTAGTTCTGAGGCGCACTCGGTCTGTTCCTTGGTGATCCCGGTGCGGTAGTATTCAGGCCAGTCGCCAACGTCCGTACCAAGCTGGACTTTGCTTGCTGTCGCCATTGTTCTGGTTCTTGCTGCTATAGGTCGGATACTTCGTAAGATGGATGGGCTTCGGAGTCTCAACATCTGGCAGATGCCATCTCCTCTGAAGACGAAACGCTTGTACTTTAAACTACCTTGACGAACGCACAACGTTACCTCTTCAAATTGGTCGGGCTCTTTGCCATCTGCAAAGTCCGGCCACGTGACGAGTCTTACTAAAGCAATAGCCAATCAAATACTGCTCTGTCTCGCTGTGACCGCTGGATTACCAGAGTGGCAAGAGACAACGAGCCTGGACGGCAGGCCAAGGCTGAGACTGTTCGTCTTTGAGATCCTTCGCGTGTGTTGATCTGCTTGATTGATAATCGAGGAGTTTTCAGTCTGCAATCTGTGGTTTGAGAAGAAGAGATGGAGTCAATCCGCGATTCCGAAAGTTGGGCTCGCCTGGCTCGTGCTGCCGCGACTTAGCGTGTGTTCTGAACGTCACGTCGTCTCTCCTATCCAATAATCAACGTGTTCCTGGAGCGAACATGAAGAGGAAGCGGAAGACTCAGCGGGATGCTCGCGAAGGCAAGCGACAGAAGCTGGTCCACGGCTCAACACAGCCTCCGGCGTGGACTCTGCTCCGGCAATACTACCCAACTGTGTTGACACTCAGACGATATCTGGCCTCACGATTGCCCAAGAACCGCCGGAAACGCGTGCTACATTACGGACGTGGCAATGACAACAATGCCGATGCGGATGTTCATGTGGTAGGACTCCTGGATAGTGTTACTGTGGGCACTTTCAACCACAGCCCCAAGAACGATGAGGACCTGGAGAAAGACATCACGGTCTTTACACAGCAGGTGTCCGAGTCTTCGGCAACCATTGGCCCCACGCAAGGTGCCTTGAAGCAGTCCGAAGTAGGTCGCACTCATATCTGATCTCTTTTGTGGAATTTCTGTCACCATGTCACGACTGTAGTAGGGCTACTGATTATGTACAGATCGTTGATTTCGTTCTCTGGCAACTGTTCCGAAGACACTCTGGCTCACATGCGCCCTCGCATATGCTTTGTCGTGGCTATCAGAAGTACGCTACAAACTCGACAACCGGCGCGGGCGTATGCGCCGTCCCTGGAGTGCCGGGTCTCTTCTGCAATACCGAGCACCATTACATTTCAAGATTGAAAAAACATCCATGGTCCACTCTGCCTTCTCTTCTTGGCCGACATGGCGAACGCATACTTGCGGACCTTCTGTTCCATTGTGGATTGTTCGAGCAAGTTACGGGCGGCAGCAACCTGAATCAAATTAGTGGTGTGCCACTCAGCGACCTGAAGCCTTTGCCTCAGCATAATTCAGAACCCGATGGCCAGTCCATTGTCATCCTATCACTACCGGCGGAGGAACGCGTGAAGCAGGCTGCTGTGTCTGTGCGAAAAGTGTCGGACATTCGCTTTCTCCGCCATCGCATGCTATACGCAAAGCCTGTCGTGTCTGCTCAAGGCCATGTCCGCTTTGGTTTGGGTCATGCCCACGCTCTTAACCAGCGTCAAGTGGATAATGAGGATATTCGAGCAAAGCACATCTTAAAATACGTCTTTCCAAAGCAATTCGGACTGCATAATGTCCTTGCTTCGCAAACTGACATCCAGGACACCTCGCAGCCTTTCATGGACTACACTGACCGCGAAAAGGAGATTGCTCGCTTGATCTGCGACTGGAAGAGAAGGCGAGGACCCGCGGAGGAATCTGGACCCAACGAGCCGCCGTTACCGAAAAGGCTGCGCGGCGGTGCCGTGCTGCTTGCCAGTCGCCTGCTTAAGCGCCATTCCAGGAGTGCATACACTGCATTGCTTGACCATTACTGTCCCAGTCCTATAAAGGATGACTTCAATCCGGAAACTATTACCAAGCACGCCTCCACATCGGCACAAGTCTCTGCGTTTTGCAGAGCAGTCACATCGAAGGTCTTTCTGGCAGAGCTCTGGGGGGATGGTGACGCAAAGCATCACAATCGGCAGATACTACTACGAAGCGTCGACAAGTTTATCCGTCTGCGACGCTACGAGAGCCTGACGCTGCATGATGTACTGCAACGCATACAGCTCAGCGGCATTGGATGGATGTCTCCCGAACCTGTGAAACAAGACGAAAAGATGAGCCAGTCAGACTTCACAAAACGCAAGGAGCTCATGGCCGAGCTGCTGTACTACCTTTTCGACTCCTTCCTCATCCCGCTGATACGAGGCCACTTCCACGTGACGGAGTCTGGAGCCCACCGGAACCAGCTGTTCTACTTTCGACACGATGTTTGGAAGGCGCTGTCAGATCCGGCTCTTGCTGCTCTCAAGGAAACTATGTTAGAAGAGAGCAGGACTGCGAATCTCAAGACGGCGATGGAGAAGCGTGCGCTCGGCGTAAGCAAAGTCCGCCTGCTGCCGAAGGAGCATGGCATGCGTCCGATCATCAATCTGCGGAGGCGTATGCCACGGATGAAGAATGGCCAGTTGGTGCTGGGGAAGAGCATCAACAGCATCCTCACTCCCGCGTTCAGTGTCTTGAACTATGAGAAGGAAGCTAATGTGGGCATTCTTGCCTCTGCCATGTTCTCGGTGGAAGACATCTATCCCTGCTTGCAGTCTTTTCGGCAGAATCTTAGCAGACAAGGTCTTCTGGACAAGCCGCTGTTCTTCGCCAAGGTTGATGTCAAAGCCTGCTTCGACACCATCCCACAACAGCGACTGATGGAATTGGCGAGGACCATCCTTGCGCACGATGAGTATCGCATCGCAAAGTACGCCAGAGGCAAGCTGATCGGCAGCCACAACCAGCAGACGCCCGGCTTCGGATCCAAACCGTCGTGGCGCTTCCTCACCAGAGCGGGTGCTGGCAAAGACGACTTCGACTTCACCGCTGAGACCAGGGCCGATACCGAAGATGGCCGAACACGTTCAGTCTATGTCGACGGCGTTGTCCAGAAGTCGGAGAGCCGCAAAGCAGTTCTGGACCTGTTAGAAGAACATATCCAGTCCAACCTAATCCAGCTCGGCAACAAGTACTACCGGCAGAAAGAAGGCATACCGCAAGGCTCGATCGTCTCCAGTCTGCTGTGCAGTTACTTCTACGCCGAGATGGAGCGGGAGCTGCTCGGCTTCATCAATGATGGCCGTAGCATCTTACTGAGATTGATCGACGATTTCCTGGTCATCAGCACTGAGCGGGGCGTGGCAGAGCGCTTCCTGCGGGTGATGCATGCAGGCGTACCAGAGTATGGCGTTGAAGTGAAGGCGGAGAAGAGCCGGGTCAACTTCGAGGTCGAGATTGGTGGTCGAGCGGTACCGAGACTGCCTGTTGAGTGTGACTTTCCTTACTGTGGCACTGCTATCAATACTGTCACGTTGGACTTGAGCAAAGACAAGGAGAGGCGGAAGAAAAGCAGTGAGTCGCTTCTATCATCAGACTGCCTGTGCGAAGCTGACGAGAGATGTCCAGATATCCCTGACTCCATGAGCGTCGAGTACTCGAAGCTGCCGGGACAGACCTTCTACCGCAAGACGTTGAGGTGGGTTCAGCACTTCCATGCACTCGGTTGTTCCTTCGCACTGATCATCGACCGCAGCGCACTCAAACTCCAGATGCAGCCCATGCTGCTCAGCACATCCTACAACCGCGTCCCGACGGTCCTCTCCAATCTTCACCACAGCTTCACGGAGGTGGCGCAAAAGTGCTACCACTACATCCACTCATTATCGCAAGCAAAACAGCCACCACCACGGCTGCTCATCCGTAAGTCGCGGCCTATTCTGCTTTTGTTTTCCCCGAAGCAAACATTTGAGGGCGAAAAATGCAAAACATTCAGCAGGCGGTATTCCCGCAAGGTCACCCATTGCAGTACTAATCACCCGATTGGCGTCTTCAGTCCAGGAGAGCGGACGGGATCCTCTTCATCTCACCATCTGTGGCCGAATGTGAAAGGAAGAGGACGAGGTGGTTTTAAGAATGCAAGAAACGCTGACCAGAATGTTTGTAGGGACGGTCGATGATCTGATCAAGCTTGCTTGTGTACTAATGAAGCGACGGAAGCGCACGAAGAAGGATGTGGTGCCTTTTGAGTGCGAGGTGGGGAATGCTCAGGCGAGATGGTACGTCTAGTATCTCCTTCCTATCTTACGATCGTTGTTTGTGGTGCTGTGCCAGAGCAGCTGAAGCCAAGACCTGAGTTCCTGCTTCGCAGAATCTCGGACATCCAACGAGCCACACTCCGCAAGAGAGCTTCAGAGCTGCAAGCCACCGCCTCCCAAACTTTGTGTTTCAAGATCTGCAGTCCAGAGCCGCTTTGCTGCGAGATACTGCACCCTGCTTTTGGTGCGCGATACGAGTGCGAGCACGAGTTGCTAACGTTTATCGATGACGCAGGCTTGCATGTACGGCGTTCCGCGATGTTTTTGGGCGGAGGCAGACGAAGTATAAGGAGTTGCTTGGGTGGGTGGAGGGGCAGTTGAGGTTGCCTGGGTTGCGGAGGGAGGGGAGGATATTGGAGGCGGTTGTGGAGGTTTGATGATGTTGGCAAAGGGTGTGTGAGGGGCCGGGAGGTCGGGGGGTGGAGTAGTGGGGGATACGCAGTGAGATTCGTGCAGTGTTACTCGCAGAACCTGCGGCTTCATGCACATGTTCTTGGGGCTGGTATGGCGATCGTGGCAGGCGATCTAGATTGGGGTCGAGGAATGCTGCTTGCCGCCGTCACTACCTTGTGCTGCAGTGGGCGATCATGAACACACAGTCAACGAGCAAAGTGTAAATGTACATGTATCTTGAGCTTATCGTCAGATCGAAGAGCAGAACCGCCGCGGAGCGCGCTGGCGCTTGCTGGCGAGTGGTGTAGACCAAGCATTCGAAGGCGTTTTCCCAGCGGCCCAGCCTCACCCGCAGACACCTGCATCTGCAGACCACCGGCCACTCCTTGATTGCAGCTGCAGCATTCCACGGTGATGACGGCGGTGGGCGGACAATCGCATTGTTGTTATCGTCAGCCACTTGTGCACATGGACTTAACTCTCAACTCACGAGCCTGTCGTTCGTAAACATCTCCATAACGAAATCGATCTATCTTTAAACCTTCGTTCTTGACGAAGGATTCTATTCAAGCCACCCGCATCATCCACCGATTGGCTGGACTCAACGTGCGCTAGCACCAGGGGAAGGAAGGATAGTCGGGCTGGAGAAAGGACGAACGATCGGATCCGAGTAAAGGATGACGGCTGCTGCTTGTCCTCCAACTCTGCTACCGTCGGCACGCTTCATCCACCATTTCTCTGCCCCCTTGACGCCGCTGGACGAGGGCCTGGACGCGGACGACCGACGACAGCACAATTGGGATGGTTTGAAGAGCGACGGGTGTACAGGCGGCGATAATATTAATATTCTTCCATTGAGAAATGATTATCTTCACTCACTGATTTTGCGGCAACGGTGGAGCGCCAGCGGACGGTATTCAGGGAGTACTGGGGACAGGAGGAGGAGTTCTGCCGGTCTGAGACAGGCTGAGACTGTTGCGGCGCCGCGGGTCTTCAATTCAAGGACGAGACCTCAGCGGTCATTGTCGGAGCCTTTCGGGAGGCCGGCGACAATGGCGGTTGTGGTTGAAGAAGAGCGGGAGGCAGCGGGCAATGGCGAGGGGAATGCACCGAGTAGCCCGCCCGATCTGAGCTATTCGAAGTCATCGAAGAGTTCCTCGAGATCCGGCGACTCAGACACGGACGAGAATGTCTCAATGGAAAAGCTGGAGCAGTTGGACGAGGGCAGCGTCGATGAGCGAGACGAGGTCGAACATCGAGATGACAGCAACTTAAGAGCAGAGAACCGCCCCACGCTTCGTCGACCGCCACAGCGATCTTCGTTTTCACCTCCATTGACCATGAAAGAGCAGAAGTATCCGAGTCTGAAGGGTGCGGTGAGTGGGGTGCTAAGAGATCAGTCCTTGAGTCTTCCACAACGTCGAGGGTTGCGCAGAGGGGTTACAAGTCCCGCCTCGCCTTCATTCACGATGGGGGGAGCACAGAAGACATCGTCGAGATCACCTTCACCGAAGAATCTCTCGAGGCAGAGCAGCATGACCATCTCGCCACAGACGTACACTGGCGCCAACGGCAGACTATCGACCGAGTTGCGATCGCCAAATACGATTGGCAATATGGAGCGACGGAAGTCCTGGCAGCCAGGACGAAAGAGCGTGAAGCAGCTGGAAGCCGAGTGTGACAACCTGGATGAGGAGGTTCCAGACGAAGCTGTTCTTGAGAACGTCCCGATATCACCAATGCCAGGACAGACACGGCTTTCACCACGAACTAGTAGATCAACGACACCAAGTCCGCATCGAAGGCCACCGCCACAGCAGCACTCGACACTACACTCTGTACCATCGCACACCAATCTCCATTCCGCGAAAGTTCCTAAGAACGCCAAACGACCTTCAGCGCCGACGATCATGCCCAACGGCCAATATGGCTCTCCTCGATCACCACGACATGTCCGACCACCTATGCTACAACACAGTAATACAATGCCATCGCATTTCATGGATCCGTTGATGAGGAGGCATCGTTCGAAGTCGTGGACGGAGGACTTGAACGAAGAGGCGAAGGCGCTCTCTGCAGCACTGGAAGAGTACGCAGACCGCAAGTCGGTAGAAAGACACGGCTCGGGTGCGAACAGCGTCTCGAGCAGTCCGCCACGAGCAGACAGCATGCCGAAGATTCAACGGGCGAAGACTACGATCATGGACATGCCTCCTCTGTCGTATGGAAGTGTCATGATCGATCCTCTGCCTTCAAGCAAGGAGAAGGAAGCTGTATTGTCGAAGACAAGGCCTTCGTGGCTGCCTCCGAAGGACCAGAAGGAGGACAAGAAGCATATCAAGGAGTGGGAGGCGATGATGGCTCGCGCTGCGGAGAATGAGAGGAAACGTCAGCTCAAGGAGCGAGAAGCTCAGGAAGACAGCGATGAGATGAAAGACAATCTTGCTCGGATTTGGGAGCAGCACGTCTTGCAGAATTGGGACATTGTTATCGCTGAGCCGCGCACGCGAGAGCTCTGGTGGCGGGGCGTGACTCCTAAATCTCGTGGTGTCGTATGGCAGAAGGCGATCGGCAATGAACTTCAGCTGAACGTCTCGTCATTCGAAGCCGCGCTCAACCGCGCCAACGCTCTGGAAGAGAAGACTGCTCAAATGAGCCCAGACGACCGCGCCGGAAGCGACGGAGCCGCCTGGTTCGCTGCCATCGCTCGCGATGTGCCCGTCACTTGCCCCGAGCTGCGGGAAGCAGAAGAGCGCACCCAGTTTGAATCCGCGCTCCGTGACGTGCTGAAAGCGTACGCCATCTACCGCCGCGACGTCGGGTACGTGTACGGCACGCACCTCATCGCCGGGCTACTGTGTCTCCACCTCCGACCCGTGGACGCCTTTATCTCGCTCGCCAACATGCTCAATCGACCACTTCCGCTCGCCTTTCTGGCCCACGACGTCACAGCCATGGGCCGAGCGTACGAACTCGTAATGAGCACACTCAAGTACAAACTCCCGCGCCTCCACGACCACCTTGTCTCGGACTCCATCCTCGCTGGCCGAATCGGCGAGATTCTGGACCCCATGTTCCGCTGCCTATTCGCCTACCATCTGCCCGTCGGGCACGTAAGCAGACTCTGGGACGTCTTCGCCTTCGAAGGCGACAAAGTGCTCATCCGCGCCGCGGTCGCCGTGCTCGTGAAGCTGGAACCGCGCCTCTACGGTTCTCGGGAGGAGATTCTGAACATTGTCGGCTGGCAGAACGAGAAAGGTCTAGATCTCGGGAGTGAAGAGGAGTTCATGAATGCCGTGCGCGACGCGGGTAAAGTCGACGGGAGGAAGGAGGAGGTGAAGCCGGTGTATGTTTGAAGCTTGGAAGAACGACAGGATGACAGGACCTAAGATTGGATTGGATGGGATGGAATTGGGTTTTTCCGCGTACGAGCAACGGATGCATTGCTGGGCGTTTAAGGGGATAAACGGCACGCGAGTGCGGCTGTATGGGGGCTGTGACGCTCTTGGGTAGGGAATGCATCGCAGGGGATAGGAGAGGATGACCTAGAGACTTTGTACGTATTGTGTATAGTGGCGCTGAGATGCCGTGTATGATGAGTTTGATCTCTAGCCCCTCTCAGCGGCTCGTGAGGTTGAGTGGTCGAGCAGATGGGGATGGGTGAAATAGCTGAGCCTCTGGTCTCGATCACGCTTCTGGGTGAAGCTCAAATTCGTCGCTGTGAATCTGGCATGTGAAAGCGCTTGGACCACCCCGGCTTCACAAAACATTCCTCCATGAACTAGGCTCTCCTAAGACTCACCACCGACTCAACAACCACAAACAACTCAACAACCCAGAACAGAAACAACAATTTCAGCTCCCAGTCGACAAGACACGAGCAGCGAACATCCGACACCACCTCCGCCATGCCGGTCACCGTGAGCACCACTTCCAGTGTGCCGACTGGCATCGGCCACACCACGTCCCGCGTCGAAGTGAGCGTCGAGCCGGACATCACCGCAGCTCCCACCACCCCACAGACCGTCTCTTCCGACGTCACCAACAACCGCGAAGCCGTCGTGCAGCAGAGTATCCACGAGGCACTCCCGAAGCTCCTTGCGCAGGCGTGTGAGGCTGCGGCCACGGTCACGGGGTCAGAGAGCACGGGAACATTCACTGATTACTATCGCGATCGCCACTCCCGCTCCTACCCGGCCCCACCCATCCTCAAGCCGGAAGACTGCGTCAAGATCAGCTTCTTGGTCCACGGAACTTCCCACGAAGCGGTGGTGTCCAAGGACTTGAAGATCCAGCAGCTCGTGGACCACTACCTTGCCGAGCAAGACTTCGAGTGGGAGCTGCGCTTCAACAACCGCGTGCTCAAGCCTTCGGACTCCGTCGGCAGTGTAGGTCTCACAATACCATATCAAAGCGAACAACACTTCTGCAGCTCGAGATGGCTCATGGGGACGTGCTGAAGATGGAGACGTGGGCAAAGGATGGGGAGCACTGAGCGGTAGACGGGTGAGAGGACAGCGAGCAGCGCATGGCCTTGCCGACAAGTTGGTCGCGATGGAGAAGCCGCCGCGCAATCAAAGCTAGGTTGCGATGGACAGGGCGGACGTCGGAGAGCTTCCACAGTGGGACAATCGTCCCCTGTCTCCGGTGCTGTTGAAGTTGATCATATGAGTGTTGACCACGAAGTTCATTGACCTCACTCAATAATCCTCGCTTTTTCTTCCTTTCCTTTCCTTTCCTTTCCTTTCCTTTCCTAAACCTGCATGGTCAAGTTGACTGATACCGCCCGCACCGTAAGGACCGCGTCCTGATATTGTTGCTGGACGTCGTACAGCTGACACAGTCGAAGATCGCGTGAAGGACGACGATGAGCTCGAGATCTTTACTGTGGAGTAAGATGGGGGGGGGGCGGGGACGGGGAAACTGGTGCGGCGGCTTTCAACCGGAATCGAGAGTTGTCGGTGCAAGGTGGGAGACGTTCTTCGAAAGAGATGTGACGTCGGCTTCATGTGACAACGGTTGACCCCTTCAATTTTCCTTCCTCACTGTTTCCAAATTCTCTCTTGCGCAGCTGAACTTCTTCGACATCACTTCCGACACCAGCGCATCGAGCAACAACCACCATGTCGATCAGAGTCGCGGCCAGCGTTCCAACCGGATCCCGCTTCTCCTACACGGTGAATATGGCTCTCAGCACAACTACCGACACCAATCTTCAAATCGCGACCTCCGGAGATGAGAGCTCGCACTCTTCCCTCCACGACAAGGTCCTCGAACCTCTTACGTCTGCAGTGTACGACATTCGCAACGCAGTCGCCGACCCGGGAGAAGCATACCCAATCGCCCAAATCGACGACAGCATCGCCATCAGATGCAGTGTCGTGATCACGAGCCACACCGACTACCCCTCTTGGTAGAAGGTCCGTGGCGAGAGCATGAAGCTTTGCGTCAATAGGCGTTGCACCCTGGAAGCAGTCAAAGAATACTTCGCCAACAGCCTTCAGCTAGATCCGGCCGCATTCAGGCGGGTGGAAGTGCTGGGACAAGAAATGCAGGACTTGTCAAAGAGTCCGGCCGCGGTAGGAATCAATCAGTGTTCCAAGCGCTTCCTCACTGACATCATCGTAGCTCGACATGGAGGATGGAGATTTCATTGGGTTCTTTCAGCATGAGTGCGACTGCGGATGTTTCCGAAGGCCGTGGAGTACAACATGCAGACCACAAGGCGACAGAAGGCGGGCGTTTGCTCTTCTGTCTGCTGTACTAGCAAAGGTGGGATTTTACGGACAGAGAGCAGGCAGGAAGACCGAACCTTCCACCGCGTGGATAGCGAACGGGCAACGGGCATGGCGGCAGAGTGTGAGGTGGTGCTGCCCAATACAGCTGTCTTAGACTTACCACGAGAGCCGCTATCGTTTGTCCTCGTGTCTCAACTGCCTTCCTGCATGTTTCTGTTGACTTCTTCCAGACCCTTGTTTCAGGAGTCGTTGACAGCGCTTTGTCTAGGTTCGCTTTCGCTGACGTCTTCGCTTCTGATGGTCCTCAAAGACGCAAATTCCTCACATCTCTGGACCACTTCATATCATCTCCGCCAATACGCAGAAAATGTCGGTCAGGATCGTCCTCGAAATCACACCCGGCGCAGCACCCGCCTCCTGGACCCTCGAGACATCTCCCAACTTCGCACTCGCCACCGATGCCGCCGCTCTCGTCAACCTCCAGCAGAAGCTCTTCAGTGTGGTGGGTGACGTCTCCAGAACAATCATCGAGAAGGCCAGCAGGCCCGAAAATGCCACCTCACCAGGCCAGGTAGCAACTCATGCCGGAAAACCAGCAGAAGGCCCTTCGACGAAGTAGCCTTCGCAAGCCTTGGGCGAGCGGGTCCTCTGCGACACCTTCGGTCACATCATCAACCCGATCTTCTGCGACGAGATGTCCGTTGCATGAGGGAAGTTGAAAGGACGGCAATTGCGGCGGAGTGTAATAGCTTCTCTGTCGCCGTGATTGATATGGACCGTGATTTGGAGAAGACGTACCGCGTCGGATGGGACTGCAAGCTCGCTGACGTGGTGGACCGCTTCTCTGCCGACTACGGCATCTCACTGGATGGTTCGGAAGTTTACAAAAGTGGGCAAGGACGAAAGGCGGATCTTTCGAAAACTTTCTCTCAGGTGAGGTGCCCCGAAGAGTAAGTCAAGTGAAGATGCTGACCAGTCCATAGCATCCGGGAGTTTACGTGACACATGGCATTGGTGGAGTGCTCGAGCTTCACAAGAAAGGGTAGCGCTGTGTCGAAGCGGTCGCTGGGCCCCAGAGAATGGATTGCACAATGGTCTTGAGAGCCAGCGGGTAGCATGAAGTGCTGAGCGCACGGTGAAGGAAGGGCCAGGCGTAGATGTGCGTAGTTCGGTTGGGTCTTCCAGGCAGAGCTCGAAAACGCTCGCGGAGGAGAGAGTTTAGCGTTCAGAATGCTGACCCATCGGCTTTAAGTTGAATGCATGTGACAGCCCCACTGTTCATTTTGAAAGCTTTGCCGCGGGACCTCACTCAACTTCTTGACACACCACCACCTCTCACACTCTCACTGCAAACAACCACAGCACAGTCACCATGTCGGTCAAGATCAGCACAAACGTTCCGACCAGCGAAGGCCACACGCCGTACATCGTAGAAGTGTCTCTCGACAGCTCCGGTAGCCAAACTTCTGGACCCGTCAAAGTTGGGAAGAAAGCCGACGCAAGAACGAGCGCCGCAGCTGCGGCAGAGGCGAAGCTGAAGCGCAAGATCCTCCACATCGTTCCAGCGCTCGTCGCCAAAATCCACAAGGCCATCCAACCGGCAGAGAAGGCAGACGACCAGGTGTTCCTCAGAGTACAATCCTGCATCTTGATCAAGGTCGACTACGAGCCGAGGGACGTGTAGTCCTATGAACTTTACGTCCACGTGGATTGCACGATGAAGTCTCTCCTCCAGGGGCTGGCCGAAGAATGGGATACCGGTATGGACTTCTTGGTGTCCCGGCACAATGGTGTAAAGGTCAACGAATTGGCCACTCCATCTAAGGTACACTCACCATTAAGTTGCCTGTAGCTGCATTGCTGACAATATCCTAGCTTGGATGGAAGAGCGGAGAGCTCCTCGAAGTTTGGGACACCGATGGGCCGGAGGAAGAGGATCTGTAGCTTCGGGAGGGAGTCGGAAGCGCCACAGGGCGCCCATACATCGTTCGGTTCTGACGGCCAGCCATTGGCATGCAGCTTCGAGCGCGCAGAGGATGAAGTCAGGACATAGCTGGCAGGATTTCCATGGAATGCCAACTAGAGCTTTGAACATCGTCGCGCAGGGCAGTCTCCAGAACTCGGCACCCGGTGCGTCAGCCTGAAAGTGAATGCATGTGACAGCGCGTTCGCAACCCCACTAGTCCTTTTCGAAATTCTGCCGTGCCACTTGTCATTCTTCTTCACTTCCCACACCCACCATTTGACGAAGTGTCTAGACAACACGACCAGCAACCATGTCGGTCAAGATCACCACCGAGATACCAAGCAGCGCGAAGCCTATCTCTTACACAGTCGAAGTAGCTCTCGCGCCAGCCACAGGAACCAAGCGCAAGAGATCCGACGACCGTGAAGAGAGGTCCGCAGCCCAGCGTGAGGTGCTCGCAATCGTGCCAGAGCTCATCCACAACATCCACTCGTCAGCCAGCAACAGATTCCTCACTGATGACGATACCGTGACAGTCGTTCTGATGTGGGAAAGCGCCGTATCGGATCGTGAGAAGAAGACTTACTACGCCCACCCGGACTGCAAGATGCAGGCGATGCTAGATTCCTACCGCATCTTCCTTGACTTCAAGGAGTCCGAGCAAGTCTTCATGAAGCAGATGTGCGGGAACATGGAGGTCACGGATGGCATCGTGCACGGCACCGACACGCCTCGCAAGGTTCGTCGTATGTTGAATATGGGTTTTTCCTCTGCTAATGTTGTCTCAGCTCGGGTTCAAGGCGGGTGACACTGCCAGGGTGTGGTTGCAGTGACTAGATATATTCGATTGAGCTGGATCGACCCTGAGGTTTTAGTACGCATTAACCAACGTACATGAAGCCGGACAGAGAGCTGACTGCAGTGCAAAGCCGGACGAACGAACTCAAATCCAAGACTAGATGACCATCTGCACTCATGCTGCAAAACTGGAAGACAATGTGTCTGGGAGGAGGGTATGAACCGGTAGTATCGTGCGTAGGCTGTGTGGAAAGCGTTCAGCAGACTTGTGTTTACTTAGTTGCACAAAGAAATGCATTCTTACGTGGCTTCTCTCGCTCCCTCCTAGAGCTCGCCCATGGGTATCATCTCGCTCGTCAAAGTCCATCGAAGTCTCCTTTCCCGCCCAACGCCGCCGCTATGCGCAATCATTTCATCCTCCGCTCCTCGCATCATCTCCGCCCACCCCTCACAAATCCCCACCACCGCCCGCAATCTTCTTCAACTCCCACTCCTTGGTGAACTCCTGATCCAGAATCTGCAGCTCCTTCACCAACTCCTGACACGCCTGCACCACCGCCTCCTTCGGACTGACCTCCCCATCCGTCTGCACGCGCAGCTTGAAGACGGCGAACAGCGGGTGCGGGACCTGGTAGCCGGCGAAGACGACGTGCTCGGACTTGACGAGTTTGGCGCGCAGCAGGTTGCCGAGGGTGTGGTCTTCTTTGTTGAAGGTGAACATGGCGGCGTGGGGGACGCCTGGGTATTACCGTCGAATATTAGCATTTTTGACATTTTCATGTGATAGTGGAATGGTATCATCTTACGCGTCTCCGGCTCAAACTCGACCTTCTTCTCCCCATCCTCCAGCAAGAACAGCTCGTACCTGTCCGGCGGCAGGTCAGCGAGGACGTCAATCTTGGTCCCGACATTGCCGTTGATGCGCGGGTCGAGGGAGCACGAGTAGCGCGAGGCGTTGCTCCACGAGCCGACGGGGGCTTTGCCGCCCTTGGCGTGAATAGTGAGGGCGCCAAAGACGGGTTCGTAGGCCATATTGTTGTACAGGTTTGGTGATACAGGTGGATGCGATGCCGACATGGATGTGTGTGTAGGATGTTGGGGGAGATGGAGACAACGTACCTGTCTGGAGCGTTCATTTTGGGGAGATTGGGTGTCGTGACACCTGGTGAAATTTGCAAACGAGTGACGTTCGCAGCATGTGAAGGGAGGAAGGTGCGATCGTGAAGTCGATGGAGGAAGATCTTGATAAGATCAGCCTCAAGGATCTTCGGATCTAGCCGTGGTGTCGCTGTCTTCAGATGCGGCTGACGGACTTCAGCCCGCGGAGATGCTGTGGCTGTTGTCGGGAATAAGTCGAGAACTTCACTGGAAGTGCTTCGTGAGTCGTCGGTGTTGTCGAGAGATGACTGAGAGAGGTATTGGTGATGTGTAATGGACCGCCGACCTCGCTGAGATAGAGTTTGATATCTGACCGCGGTCAATGAAGTGATGTGAGATTGTTGAAAAGAACTCAATGAAGTGAACGAGAATGGACCAACTCAAGAGAGATTACTCCTGGATTGAAGCACCGCTGGTTGCTTGCGGGCCAATGCGCCTGATCGCCCTTGCTCCTCTCGCAACGGAAGTCAGCAAAGCAGGAGGCCTCGGATTCGTGGGAGCAGGAAGTGATGCCTCAAAACTGGACTCAATACTTGGAGAAGTGAGGAAGCTCTCAGCAGAAGACAAACGCCTTTCACAAGTTCAAGACGTCCTCCCCGTCGGCGTCGGCTTCCTTCTCTGGGCCGGTGACAAGCTGCTGAGAGACGCCCTGCCTTCAATTGAAAAGTATTGCCCAGCAGCAATATGGCTCTTTGCCCCCAACCACACCGATGACCTCAGCAAATGGACCACAGAAGTCCGCCGCGTCACCTCCAACAAAACCAAACTCTGGATCCAAGTCGGCACCGTCGCCAACGCCCTCGAAGTCACCCGATCCTGCCACCCAGACGTCCTCATCGTCCAAGGCCAAGACGCAGGCGGCCATGGCCTGCACAAAGCCGCCGGCATCATTCCCCTGTTCCCTGAAGTCGACGACGCCATCACCGACCTCTGCCAGACCTCCTCAATCCCGAAACCAGTCCTAGTAGCCGCAGGCGGTATACTCGACCCCCGCACCGCCGCCGCGGCCCTCACGCTCGGCGCTTCCGGTCTGGTAATGGGGACACGCTACCTCGCGACCCCTGAAGCGCAAATCGCCGCCGGCTACCGCGACGCTGTCCTCGCGGCTGCAGACGGGGGTCAGCATACCGAGCGTACGAAACTGTACGACCAGCTGCGCGGGACGACGGACTGGCCGGCTGCGTACGGGGGGCGAGGGGTGTTGAATGAGAGTTTCCATGATGCGCAGAAAGGTGTGGAGTTTTGGGAGTTGAAGCGGTTGCATGATGAGGCTTTGGGGACCGGGGATGCTGGGTGGGGGCATGGGGGTGGGGTGGCGAGATTGACGACGTATGCGGGGACTGGGGTGGGGTTGGTGGGGAAGGTGATGGGGGCTGGGGAGGTGACGGTGGAGGTAAGGGAAGGGGCGAGGAGGGTGGTGAGGGAGGCCGGGGCGCGGCTGTAAGTGGTTGTGCAGGTAAAAGGGATGGAGTCTGTGTATGTGTACCTTTCAAGCTATTCTATGCTGTTTAACCTGTACTGACAGCATCGATAACTTCGTTATGCGTAGACTGGTAGCAGAAGTGGTCTCACGTCCTCCCAGGTCTCGCCTTCCCGCCATGCTCTGCCATTCGGGTCTCTTCTCGTTCCTTGCCTCAGCTCTCGTATCCCAAAGCCGTACCTTGCAGTCGAGGAGATCTGCTGGTAGCTCAGATTGGACGCCACCGCCCACCCGCATTCTCAAAGTCAACACTCGGTCGAAATTGCATATTGCTCCAGCTGGCATCGCCTCTGAACCCAACCCTTCGAGAGAACCAGGAGCAGGTGGTATCGCACTGTCCGAGTCCCTCCGATGACTGTCCGACTATGCTTCGCTCTCGCCAATATCCCCCTCTGGCCCTGCGTCTCCATTCTGTTCCTCGAGTCCCAGCAGCTTCGCCTCCACCTCACAAACGGCCGCAGTCTGCTCCAGGCCGCTAAAGCATCCACTACTGATGTTCGAATCACCCCAACAGCGCCTGTACGTTACGCACACCATTGCCCTACTCGGCTGCGCGGAACGGAACAGGCCCGAATCTCTGATGAGTTTCTTCTTCAACCCCGCAAGCTGCGCGGCATCGAGATGTGGCACTCTTTCGTAGTTGATAGGCTTGCGCAAGCGGTGTTCCTCGAACATGGTGACGGCTTTCAGTCCTTCGAGGCCGACGAGTGCTTCTTCTGGCCCAATCTTCGTTGTTTCGTTGAACCCCTGAGTCGCCTCGAGGGTGATGCTGCGGATAGCCTTGCGCTGAGATGGCAGGAGCTTCTCGAGGAATGGATGGACTAAAAACGGGGCGTAGAAGGTGAAGTTGATCTCTTCGAAGGGTAGCAAAGCGGCCTCAGAGTGTGTTTGGCGGCAAGTGCGTAGTAGCGCCATTGGGAAGCCTAATTGTGTTTGGACCGTGCCCCAGCTCGCCCGACAGGCGTGGTGGCGTTCTGCATAGGACTCGTAAGGTTGGAGGCGTTCGCTGTCGCGAATTGAACGTGCGGCTTCGTGGTCTCCGAGGCTAGCTTTGCAGACATAAACGCTGTTAGTGTAACTGACCCAAGGGAGCAGATCGAGCCGTAGCGCAGCAACGTGTAGCGTGTCTGGGCATAGGACGAGGGTGTAGATGCGGTTGCGTATCTCTGGTGGGAGTGAGAGCAGTGGCGTGGCTGCATTTGCTTCTTCGATGCTGAAGCTCTGCGTCAGTATAGCGCCGTGCGAAAGGAAAAGTTAATACGTACGCCAGGTTGGCTTTTCCAACGAGGGCGCGCTGCACTAGGCGCTCGGAGCGTCGATACTTCGATGGCGGCACGACCATCAGAGTGTCCTCGGTCGACTCCTGGCTCATCTGAACCACGAAAGGGTAAAGGGTTCAGCAGGTGTCTCGATGTCGGAGAGGAGTTCAAAAGGCCCCAGAGCGCCTCTTGCAGTGTGGTCGCGTCTTGGAGAGCCTTCGAGCTATCATTGCTTACCCTCGTGCTCTTCGATCGGACTGCAGTCGACTGTGGTGGCAGCGCAGATGGACTGCTTGTTTTTGGCGGTGCCGCAGGTCGCGATCCAAACAGCGTGCCCCTTTACGCGCCATGGCGTGGACTGTGGTAGTGGCGACCGTATGTGGTGAGCAGCGTGTGCGATCGTCTGATGAGCGGCGCGCGCGGATATCGGTGTCGAAGATGTCGCGTGAGGAAGGTTGTGTGAAAGCAGCGAAGGGAGGGCAATCAGGGAATAGTCCTGGCAGTTGATTTCGCGCTAGTGAAAGCCGCCAACGTGGCGTTCATATGATAATAGTCGGTCGAGGACCTCTGTAGATGCAAGGGGCGGAAGGCCCAGCGTAGCGCCAATTGCGTACCGTCGAACAAAGGGACGAGGGTGCCGATTGTTCTTTTGAACAGTCACGCCTAGGACGTCCAACGTTCGGCACTCACACTTCCGCACTCACACTTCCGCACGCTCTATTGCTCGTCATTTGGAGCTTTTGCCGGGGAGGATGGCATCGAGTCATTGCACTTTAGCCTCCACTGCGCCCAACATGCTCGGCCAACGATCTCAGAAGTGGCTGATTCCCAGTTGGAAGCTGTGCCGCTGCCGGTCTTGCTTCCTAACGCAAGTCCACGCCGATGATATCTCCAGTCAGAAGTCCCAACTATCAATCCGTTAGCATGATCACCGGGCGAGAAAGGGAAAGCATTACAACTCACATCGTTCGCAGTCTCGCCATTCTGGATTTGACGGCCTTCGAGGGACATCACGAAGTCCGACACCGCGACCTCTTCGTAGTCTTCGGCAAACTTCTCGAGCACTTTCTGAAGCGGCGTCCTTCGAGCGGTATGGAACAAAGCCTCGTCATCAATGAGGACAAGCGAGATTCTCAGCGAGCCACTGTTAAGCTCAGGCACATCACCAATTGAAACCTTGGAGACCGATTCTGCGTTTACCAGTTCCAGATTCGACGATGTAAGCTGTCTTCTCTCCGAAGGTTGTTTATGGGCATACGTCTGAGCTTGCAACCGGTGCTTCCTTTTGGCATCATCAATGTCCATGTTGAGAATATGGATGGTCTCCATATGCCTCATAGCGAGCTGAATACCCGTCAGCACAACTGGCTCAATAGGGCAACGCCAGCGTTCTCGACTTACGCTTGCTGGGGTGTCGTTCTTGCATGCAAGGGCGCCGTCGTATGTCATATACTTCTCATCACGATCTATGTGGAAACGCTTTAAGAAGTTTTTGACCATTTGACGAAGCGCTGTATTTCATGTGGTGCAGATGAGCGCCTCGTTGTCTTGATGTTGCATCTTCAAGAAGAATGTCTCCGGTAGCGTGCTGATGACAACAGCTTCCTCAGCTCCTCCCGCCGCAAGTCTCATAGGTCCAGGCCTGCTTTCATTGGGGGTGTGGTTTATCCGGCGCCGCTTCTTTGGGTGCTCCCGGGTGGAAAACCTTTGATGTCGGCCGTCTTCAGCCTGGGCTGCGGCACGGAATCCTGATAGAACATCTGAGGAGGACGCGGCCATACGTTTCTGGGTGCCGCTCATAGAACCATCGTCCTCGGCATCCTCGAATTCAGCAGTTGAGATCTTGACTGTGCAACGAGCTGTGGAGCCACCCTCGAGCTCGATTGAGGTCTTGACTCTCAATGGCATTGATATCGATGAATTTTGGACTTGTGCTCCTGCGGACCAAGATAGGCACCACTTTGATGTAAATTTCGCTTGTTGCTCCTGTTGTTAATGATGAGATGGAAGCAGTAGACTTCACGAACGCGTTGGTAGACGCGCTGCGCACGTGGCACCACAACTAATATCACATCACCTCCGTCATCACTCTGCCTATCCTCTCAATTAATTCGGCATTTTGAATTCTCGCAGTCGGGTGAGGGCGATTATCAAGTATGGTTGCGGACATCAATAGTTGAGCGGCCAGGAGTGGTCAAGTAGGACGGTGTAAGGTTCAGAATATGGCTTTGCTGCAAAGGCGGTTTGTATTTATCGTATGTCACCACTGTATATCGTTTACCCATATATTATATCGATCGTCGACCGTGAGCCCTTCGCAACCCTCCACACCCTCCGTGGGCTGCTTGCCTCCCTTTGTCCGGCCAATCCGCCCTGGTGACTACCACTCCGAACACAACTGTGTGCTTGTTACGACTGTGGACGACCCCGTGCAGTGGCAGGAGCAGGCGAGTAGACGGTCAAGTGTTGGCGTTAATCGATGCCGATATGTAGTACTGATGGGTAGAGCTGCTTGGAAATCCTCGGACAACTTGATGACCGGTTACGGCTGAAGTCGGAGCCGGAGTAATATGCTGATGGATAGCGACAGTGTCCGGATGGTGAGTAGTGATATGATCCGGTAGGCGAAGCATAACGGTACGCTCGCGATGAGCAGGGAGGTTGTCGTAGGGCGAGTATGCGGTATACCCAGGCGGTATTGAGTCACGGAAGCAATGGAACTCGGTGATCGATACGTTCTGTCAGCTGCAGTTCTCAACACGTAACAGTGTCGCTGCTGAATGGGTCTAGCTTGCTATGTCGTGTTCAGTGTGTTATCCCCGGTTGAAGGCAGTCAGCGACTTACCATGATTCCTACGCAAAAGGCGCAATCACATCCCGTCGTTGCCTCTTTTTTGCCATAGGTTGGACGCCCTCTTCCTCAAGTCGCGCCCGAAGCTCCGCCTGACGCTCCATCTCCGCTCTGGCCTCGGACACTTTGGCACCTGCCTGGATTTTCAAGAATAGCTGACTGGTGAACTCTGCCATTGTGTGGGCGTGCATGTCGCCAAAGCCCCAAGGGGTTTGCAATTCGTCCCTGTCGATCTCGACAACGCACTCTGTGGTTTCACCGCCCACTGTGTACGGGATCTTGACAATGTGCGACATCTTGTAAGCGTTGCTCTGCCGAGTCCTGCGTTGAAGATGAGGTCAGAGCGATTACTTTGTCGACGGATCCGATGTATTCTTGGCACCGAGAAGGACGATCTTGTCCGCGTATCTGAGAAGGGCTATAGAAAGGAAGACGGTTGAAGGCATCCTCTAAGGACGTCCACTGGTGTTTTGATGTGATGTGCTGGCACGCGTTCAGCACGCGGCAGCAAACGCCACCGCCGTCGAAGCAACCAGAAGAACGCGTACCAGAGTTGAGGTTTCCGGCCATCACTCATCCCAGCAGTCGCCTGCAGCATGCCGACTTTGGTACAATGTGACAGATTGCTCGGGGATCCCAATGGAAACTGCCGCGAACTCGGGAGGACGAAGCGATGAGCGGGTTCCCACGCTGGCGATGAGCCGGCTGGACATGGGTACGACAGTGGAGTTGCGGAAGGATGAAGTATTCCTTCGCTTTGATGCTCTGCCGCTCTATCACCGCCATCTCTATATCTGGAACGCCAGACCAGTGAACTGCCGATGAGCCTCTCGGGCCTCCAGAAGAACAAAAACATCCGCAATTGGGAAGACCTTGTCACAACGCTTCTGCCACCGCGACACACATCCTCATCAATGGATCATACTGGCAGAGTGGTCTTTGAGACGGCTTGGGTTCGTCGAATGGATCCTCCTCCACCTCCCCGGTCTCCGCGCCAGGAACAAGAAATGATCTACACATTGATCCGCGTCCATTGCCTCCACATTTACTATTAGGCCGAAACTAGAAGGGCAGCCGGCCGGTCATGAGTAAGGTAAGTACATATCTTTCGTCTTGCTCGCCTGGCCTTGTTTTGTCGCCGGTAGTCCAGTCTTCATGTTGGCTATGAGACAGCATTTCTATCTGAGCATTGGGCTCATCAGCCTGGCGACCACTGCCAGCGCAGCCCTCACGCACGACGAGGAAGGGCCTTTGCTCGGAGCAGATCAAGGGTACGGATCTGAACCTCACGGATGGGGCCAGGATGACTACGAAGGCTGTCAAGAGCAACACCCCGGACACGCAAGGCGACAGGACGCTGGCAGCCACATCGAAGTGCCCTCCTCTACCCCGGCAGACGCATGCCCGCGCGTGGACCCAGACTTCATCGGCTTTGCATTCGAGGAAGCATCCTTCGTCCGCTACGTACAGAATGACGATGGCTCCGTGAACCAGTTCTCACTGAACTTGATAGACGCTATCATGTCAAGGACGGGAGGCAAGCCTATCATCCGCCTAGGTGGAACTTCTCCGGACTACGGCAGATTCATCCCATCGCAAGAGGAACCGGCTCTCCCAGTAGCAGAGGTATACAACTATCAGGACATCGGCGGGACATCAATTGGACCATCTTACTGGGACCTCACCGATCTGGTGCCAGACGCTGTCTATGTAATCCAAGTGCCCTTGGCTGTCACGAACGTCTCCGAATCAGTGCTTTGGGCGAAGACAGCTATCGAGAGCATCGGGATTGACAGGATTCAGGCGCTTGAGGTGGGCAATGAGCCTGACCTGTACGCAGACAACGGTCCTGTTGGGACCAGGGGTCTAGGCCCGCCATACTATCAAGGCACGCTCACGAACGAGACCTACACCGGCAACTTCACCAAGTACGTCCGCGCCATCAAAGCAGCCATCGACGACATCCCCAAGAAACACTTCTTCCAAGCCTTCGACACATCATCACATCTCGGCGCCGACGCGCTCGCAACAGGATACATCTTGGACGTCGAGACGAACTTCGAGCTCGGCATCAATAAAGGAAATAACATCGAATCCGTCGCCGGCCACTACTACCAAACCGACGGCGGCCAGTACGCAGACCTCGAGACCGGGCTCATGCAACACTCCGCCATCGCCAACCGCCTGGATCTTTATCGAAAGTTCATCGTCTACCTCCGAGACAACCATCCGAAGATCCCGTATATCATTTCGGAGATCGGAAACTCCCTCAATCCAACGCATGCTTACGACTACCAAGCCACGCTCGGCTCGGCGCTGTGGCAAGTCGATCTCCAGCTCTACGCCATGACCATCGGCATTGCGCGTATCAACTGGCAGCAGATTATGCATTCCGGGTATGACATGTGGCTGCCCGTCGACAGCGGGAACTACACGAGGACGGTGTATAGTAACTTCTACGCTATGCCGTTTGTGGCGGATTTCATTGGGAAATCTGGTGGTGCTACCCGAGCGGCGCAGTTGGAGACCGAACAGGAAAACATCGTTGCGTACGCGGCGTTCGTGCGCGACAAGCCGAAGCGGGTGGCGATTGTGAACTTTGATTTCTGGGACCAGGGGGACGGGGCGAGGCCATCGACTACGTTTACATTGGAAGTGCCGTCCGGTGTGAAGAAGGTGAAGGTCGAAGTTCTCAGCAGTCCGGAGGGAGCGCATGCGAGTGGGGATAGCATGACTTATGCTGGGAGTCAGTGGACTTCTGAGAGCGAGGGTAAGGAGGTCGAGGGTGTGCGGGATGACTCGCAGACGTTGAAGGTGAAGAAGGGAAAGGTCGATGTGGAAGTGTTTAACAGCCAGGCTGTGCTTGTGCATTTAAGGTAGGTAGGCAATCTGATATGAGCATCTACTGATGGTGAAGACGCATCTTCTCATTTCTTTGTCAAGACAAGAGCTGGAGCGGCATTTCAAAGTGGCAGCTCACCGCCGCCGAAGCGATCAGAGGCGCGCTCCAGAATCAGTCACCACTGGCAATGGCATACCATGCTTGCTCTTATGGCGACTTTGAACGCCATCTTCTGAGTTAACAGTGAAACAGCTGAGCAGTCACAGGTACAGGATCACTGGATGCGGCGAGCAGCAAGCTGTTCGTTGCCTACCAGACTACGTAGGAATCGACACTGCAAAGCAAATGCCCGTGCGAAGAAAATGGCGCAGCGGTCGTGCCTCATGGTCTCCTGCGTCAGTTCATCGATTAAGAAGCAAACGGCATAAGCTACGCTCTTCGATTCCTGTGGATGTGAGTCAGCATCTGGCACCGGATGACATTGTATGGAATTACTGACCGGACATGCTTGCTGCGACTTGTGTCCTTGGGCCGTGATCAACGTTCTCGGACTGGTATACTGCAAGGATGCACAAGCTACTCCGTCAGTCTGGAGTAGTTCATGCAGTCGGCCACAACCTGAAGCTGGGCTCTGCTCCTCATGTCCAACTGCGAGATCGTCAGCCATGGGAACGATAACTTTTGGTTAAACTTATAAGTTTACATTCGAAGGAGTGTGCCTTTTCCGCAACACAGTACCGTCGTACACCAGATTGTACTTGTCGTGGACCGAGTTCCCCCACTGCTTCTTCCACGTTCGAAGTACCTCTTCGAAAGTGTCATGTGGCTTGATGCGGAACTTGCTCTCTGTACCACGGTGGTGTAACTGGATCCCCAACTCCTCATCACGGGCACCAGTCGAAGGCTCGTCGCTGCTTTCAGTCGGTGGCGTACCGCAGCGCTGCTTCTTTGCCGGCCTCTGGATCTCGGCATCATTCGTCGCTCCTACCACGGTCAAGATCAGGGCGGAAGAGAAGTCTGCGATGCGCTCTTGTGTGCGAGTGGTGCTGTCCTCCTCACCGGCCTTCTTGAATGCAGCGGATGGTACTTCGAATACACAGTGCGAGACCTTGTCTCCTTCTCCCACGGGAAGGGAGATGGTGGCTTTGAACGGAGCCATGTTTGCTGGTTGTTGTGTACTTGCTGATGTTTCGACGGTGACTGTGGTTTTGAACCCTCGATGTGTACGCTGAAGGTGAAAGCTTGAAGTGCTGGGAAGCAGAAGAGTCAGAGCAGGCTGCAGCCAGAAGTGAGGAAGGTGCGAGTGAAGTGCTTTGCACACCTTCCCCTGGGAGAGTGGTGAAGAAAGGGAACCTCGCCTCCCCAATTTCGGCATATGTCAAGTGAAAGGTGCATCGATCACGAAACATATCTGAAGATATCTGGCTGGACCGACCCCTTGTGCTAGCCATACCACTGCTGCTATTGCTGGGAAGCTTCAGGGCCAAGAACGAAAACCCATGGACTGGCCTAATAACCCACCCAACACCACCACATCACCGCTCAG
The DNA here is from genome assembly GCF_035928015.1 of Saxophila tyrrhenica. Lineage (NCBI taxonomy): Eukaryota > Fungi > Ascomycota > Dothideomycetes > Mycosphaerellales > Extremaceae > Saxophila > Saxophila tyrrhenica. The sequence goes on along the minus strand of NW_027041753.1, from coordinate 107,671 downwards.
AAGTTGATGCTATCCGGCATTGCCACAATCACCTGCTCCTCCTCAACACCGAACTGCAGAAGCGTCAGCATCCAGCCTCCAGCACGAAAGGGCCCGCTACTCACATCCGCCATCGTCCCCTCACCATCCTCATCCGTACTATACACACACCCACTCGGGAATTTGAAGCGGAGCGACGTAGCATCCAGCCCAGTCCGGTCACTATACCGATCCACCAGCTCGCATAACGCAGCCTGCTTCGACACTTCAAAACACTCACACTGGTTCATCAAATCGCGGACGGTGATGACGAAGACCTTCTCCGACTCGCGGGGCCTGCCTTTGTTGTCCGTATCACTCTTGAACCCGATGTTCGTCGACCTTTCCCGACGGAGATCGGAATCCTCGCTATCGCTCCACGTGCGTACGGCCATGCGCCGGTAGGCTCCCCGGTCTGCGTGGCCTGTCGACCTCGCACGATGCGCGTCCGCTGCCCAGCTTGCGTCGAGCTTCGCGAGAGGGTTGGGCAAAGGTTTTGGGTGCTCATCTTTGGAGTACCTGGCCGGTTTTGCTGGCACAGCCTTCGCCGGCGCAGTCTTCGCCAACGACGTCGGGTCCTTTGCGCCGTCCCACCCATCGTGGTCCTTGGGATTCCAGGCGCGGACAGGGTCTCTCGTTGTCGAAGCTTCGTCCGTGTACCACTTCGGTGGCTTCTCGAAATCAAACGTGATGTCGTAGATGAAAGCGTGCGGTGCGGACGCCGCCGCGTACTTTGGGTATGCGTAGATGATCGTGCCGTCGACGATGCCGACCTATCCGGAAGAGTCAGCCGAGTTATGGTATGTAAGACGACAAGATCCCGCTGACCTTCTCCAGCAGATCATCCTGCGCGGTAGAGCAAGTGTTGCCGGAATTGTTCAGAACGAATCTATCAGATGGCATACCAACACGATACGCGTAGGCGAAGATCAAATCGGCCACCGTGTTGCCCTTCGGCAGGTCGAACTTCTCGTCCCTGTTGTCCGGATCGCGAACAGTGATGCTGATGATCTCGCCGTCGTCTTTGGCCGGCTTCGTCGATTCTTTCGCGGCGTTCTTCTGATCTTTGCCAGTCTTCATCTTGTTGACAACGTCGTCGAGGGCGGATTCAAACGAGGCTTTCACGGTCTCCTTGACCACTGCTTCGGCATCGTCCGTCGATGGAGTGCGTACATCGTCGTTCGGAACGAACTTGTACGGCAAGTCGTTGACGCTTTTGATCGTGGCGTTCCATAACTCGCGCATTAGCATTTCATCCAGATTGCAGGAATCATCAAGAGGGAAGTATTGATGTTTCTTCTGTCTCATCTCAACGACGGTGTCGAGCGGAAGGGCGATGGTGAGTTGGATTGACATGTTGTTGCTGATATCGTGGTCAGCTGTGGAGGAGATGGAAACAGTCGAAGGCATGTTCACGTTGATTTTGGTTTTGATGGAGTGTGGTGTATGCTGAGAGGTTCCAGAAGATGTGTTAGTCCAGTCAAAATGGAAGAGACAACAGGATTCCAAGATCTCGAGCAGGACTTGTGGGATATAAGTGCTCGACGTGGTCTCAACTCCGTGGTACTCGACCGTCTCCAGATGATGGGGGTGGCACAGCGCATGGTGGCCCACCATGCCACCACCCGCTCCGAGCGCAGGTATCCGTCGCTGGGGTGGTAACGAAGCACAAGGCCACGCCTTCGTCACGGGCTACCTAGTGCTCGCCGCGTCGCACTGGAAGTTCGCTGCCTGCCCGACTCACCCATCGTATCACCAGTGTGGAATGCGTGTGCGCCAGCGGAAGAACAACTTGGCCACGATCGCCGGAGTATGAGGTCAGACTCGTCGGCACCCTGCATGGCGTAGGCATCCTGTCATACCCAACCCATGGGACGACACACGGCTCGGCCGTTGCGTGGTCTGGAAGCACAGCAGGAAGTGCATGCTCCTACGGAGAAAAGACGTTGCACTTTGAAGGCGAACTCTCCGGCATGCTGTGTGCTGGTGGGTTGAGTGTTGCAGCTACAGCACCCATTGAGCACCCCGGGATTGCTGTGGAGGGGTTTCGCACGCTGACGGAACCTCGAATCTAGTACACGGCCACTGGTCTGGGGGCGACTGTCGTTGACGATCTAGGGTGAGTTCGCCTGGCAATGATGGGCGTCCGTTCGCTGGCGCGGAGGCGCAAGCAGTTGCCACATGCTGTGGTTGCACGACTTCGTCATTTCAGCCTCGTGAGTACATCGGTGGTCTTTGTCGACGTACTTGGTGGTCAAGATATCCTTTCACGGCGTGCTGATGCCTTCGGTGGGGATGGTCAATGTTCGTTGGACGACCAGCGGTCACACACGCCGAATTGTGGTGGTCTCAGCCTACCAGACGGCCTGTAAATGCCTCTTTCTCAGCCGGACGGATAGTCGTCAAGTGCTTCTTAGATTGGGAACTCTGCATCGTTGAGCCCGGTAGACCCAGCCATGATACTCCATTGCGTATGATGAAATTATAAGTAACGCGCGACGTGCGATATCGCGCAGTCTCGAAACAGAAAGTGAAAACTTATCTGGACTCACCTCGACCTACCACCTTGGACGTTACGGTGAACCAGCTTGCTCGAAACATCTCTTCATTGCAAAAAGGCTCAGATTATCGCTCATTTCTCGCAGCATACAAACAACCTCCCGCTCATGCATAGATAAACAATCAGCAAATCATCTCGCCTCGCCTCGCCTCGCTCCCAGAAAACGCCATAAGCTCCACGCCAGAAGTACAGACACACAGTAATGTTCCCTCCCCATGCGCCTCGAGCGCCAGGCTGTGCGAGGCAGTCCGCTAATTTCGCGGTGAGTGGTATTCAGTCATGATCTCGTCGATGGCGTTTAGTAAAGCGCGGTAGAGTGGGTGGTAGTAAGTCAACATGGTGGTGGGTTGGGAGCTTTGCGGCTTTGATGGAATTGAAGTGGGTTGGTGGTTTGTGGTTGGTGGGTGGTGGTGTCTCCCTGGTGGTATAGTTCGTGTGAGAGTAATTCGGTTGGTCGGAAGAAGTGTTAGTGTTTGCAGAGTTGTGTAGTCTCGAAGTGAAGGTACTTGAGTCGCAGAAGGTTGGCGACGGTAGCGATCACTGATGATCCATGGACTCTGTATCCCTCGGCGGCGGCTCAACAGGCTGTGCAGTCGACGGTGTAATATCTTCATCCTCCTTCTCCTCCTCCTTGATCGGCGGCTCCTCAGACGACGACTTCGAGCCAAGATCCTCGACCTCGATCTTTCTCCTCTTGCCCTTTGGCGCAGGGTCAAGCGGTGTTCGGCAGTAGGTGACTGTCCTTGTCACGACTTGCCGTACGCTCATCTTGCCATTTGTCGTTTCGGGGATTGGTTCTCGAGGTGAGAATGATGCGCTCCAGGGTGCAGCGCTGACTGGTGTTGTTGAGTACGGTGAGGGAACAGACTGGGCCGATCCAATGGCTGGAGTGAAGGGTGACTGGGGGATGCGTAACCGGGGAGTGCGTGCCGATCGGGGTGCTGCTGGTTTCGCGAATGGTGATGGTGGGATGATGACTCGGGGTGATTGAGGTCGTGATCTCAATGTGCCATTCGAGCTGGACTGGGATGTTGCGCTCTGTTGAGATACGTTGGAGGTGGTGGAAGTTTGAGAGTCGTAAGAAGTGTTCCGTGACATTGGAGGTAGCGGCGCAGTAAGCGGAGGAGTGATCGAATGCTTCTGGGATCCGGGTGCGGATGAAGGCGCTGATGTCTTCTCTCCAAAGTTGAAACGACTGCTGGTGCTGGTGGGTGCTGGGCTCATCATGGCTGGGGACATCTTATTGAGAAAGTCCAGATATGCCGAAGGTGGCGTGATGGGCGTCTTCAGTTCGTCCTTCTTGAGGAAGCCAGGAGAGCCGGTCAGAGGACTGCACATCTCGGAGGGAAAGCTTCCAGATCCAGGAGTCTGCAATGACGATGCACTGCTCGATCGCTTGTCGAAGCCAGCGGCAGCCATGGTGGCGGTAGCAGTGGTGGAAGCCATTGCGGCGTGTCGTCGTTTGCGTGTGGGTAGGACCGAAGAATCAAATGAATGAATCGGCAACGACGACGACGTCGAGGGCCTGCGAGCTAACGATAAGCAACGCCGGTAGAGGAGGAGGAGGGAAGCCGGTGGTGATGGGAGCACCTTAGGCTTAAAGAGCGGGAGGAGCTTACCTGGAGCCGCGTGCTTCGAAGCAGCAACAGCAGCAGCAGCAGATTGCTGTTGGCCCGCGACGAGGCATTCGACGCACAGCGCAGCCAGCTGCGTGTCTGGCAGCTATTCCTGGGCGGGCGCGTAGAGGGCTGCAACGATGGAGGTGTTGTCGCTGCGGCTACGGCGAGCGATGCAGAGTCGGCGCGAGGCGTGTCCAATCGCAGAGGTTGTTCCACCGAGCTGGGTTTCACGCCTTACTGCCGTTGGCTACCTCCGGCGCAGCCCTTCACCGGCCGGCGGCTTTTTCCACAGTGTCGTGAGTAGATGATCGTTGATTTGTTCGAGAAGTCCTTAAGCGCCGAGATCCTTGCGGCTCGTGCGGTTGGTGCAGAAGGGAAGTGCCGGCTGCTGCGATTGGTTGGAGTCTCAGGAACAACAACAGTCTTGGACGGACGATGGTTTGTTGGTTGCTGGAAAGTTTCAGGACTCGCTTTGGCCGAGAGATGCTGTCTGCAGACACAATCACCAACGTGACGATGTACAGCCTTGATCAGAAAAGGCGAAAAGGCAGAATGAGGGCGGCGATCGTGGGGTTGTTTAGTGCGTCCCAACTGGATGGAAAGGCGCACGCGGCGGGCTAAAATGAAGAAGGCAGTCTTCTGGAAATCGCAATGTTCTTTAGAGTAGGTGATGGTTTGACCAAGTGCATGCGGCACGGCAGCTTCCAACTTATCAATACTGTGCAAGCGCTCGCCATCGGATCAATAACAATGTCGTTTGGGCAAAGATCTGAGAGCGTCAACGAAGCCCAAGGCAACGCCGTGGTTCTGCTCTCCATGAAGTCGAAGGGGGGGTAAGGATGTCGTAGGCGCGCGTCACTGTACTCCCCAAGGCGAGACGCCTGTCCACTTTGGGCGCTCTGCACGACGATAGGCGAGCCTTGAGTGCCTGGTATGCGCTGTACACGATGCACTTGAATCCGGGTTGTGCTGCCGCCACGCTGTACAAGTGCAGGCGCTTTCCCGGTTCCAGCGTGTCGCCTTGTACGGCGCTTGCTGTTCTACACTGTACAGTGGCCAGCGAGCGGAGATCAGGCCATCTAACTGTGTATTAAGGCGCCTAGTCTGGGGTGTTGCTGCCACGTGGAGTCTTGCGAAAACCAGCGACAGTACCCTGTAATACTCCATCAATCCTGTAATGGTAGAATGCCAAATGGTCCAGCGTAGGCGTGGTAGCCTCTATGCGCAGCCTGTAGCTTAAGAGGTTGCCAGATCGTCAAGCAGAAGGTCTGCCAACCAGGAGAGGTTCAATGCGAAGTGAGAATCGAGTCTTCACAACATGCTTCCCATCATCCCCTTTCCTTCCCAATATAATACGACGCTCCAGGACAGTCAGGACACTTCGACCGCTTTTCCAGCTCATCATTATCACACTCCTGGAGATCCCGGATCCTTCGCAGAATCTCCATAACGTCACCGTAAATCCGCCTCCTGTCCCGGAGGCCTCTCAGCTCCGTCTCCAAAGGTCGCGACTGTCCTCTGAAGTTGTAGTCACTGCCAAAGCTCATTCCTGGTTGCTCATCACGTGCCGCCTTGTGGGCGAGCATGAGCTCGTCTATGTATCCGGCGTCAGACTAGTGGGCGCCTTTGGATTTTATGATTTCGAGCGCCCGATCAGCAGCGACGGACCTGCAACGACGTATGTATGTCCGTTCTTTCTCATCGGCCCACGAGCCGCCATCTGCTTTTGCAAGTGCGCACCAGAGGCGGTACCAGTCTATCTGAGCTGTTTGAAAATCCTCAAGCTCCCAGACCCAGGGCATCTTCCTGAGTAGCAGGTCTTTAAAATAAGTCTGCGGTAGGCGTGTAAGCGCCGGAGACACAAGTCGAAGGTTTGCTGCGTCTTGAGGATCAAGATGGTGTACGATCATGGCACGCAACTCGTACGACAGAGTCGCAAATGGGTCGGTGGTGTCGTCTGGTTGTCGAAGAGATTCGAACACAACTTCTGATGAGTCAACGCTCAGACAGCCACGAATGTGGTCGTGCAGTCCCGGAACATTGATGGGGCCGGCCATGAGATACTCTGTGCCAGGTCCCGCGTTGAACCTGGGCAATGTGTAAACATATAGCCATGGCGAGCACATAGATACGAACCATCCGTCGGATATAATCTGCCGGTCAGTCGTTATCGGTAGTTCGTGGAATCTCCTCGTGCCACAACCTTGTTTCTGTGGCATGTTAGAGGCGCAGCTCGTCCGGAAGAGCAGCACCTACATCTCGGAGGTCCTAAAGCCAGTCAATCACGACCTCTCCAAATGTCTGTCTGCTGAGTCTCTTGAACATTTCAAAACATCGAGGGTGCATTGGAAGTGCCGCCTTCTTGTCACAACGCTTAAACCGCAAAGATCAGCTTTCAGTTCTATCGGGGCCATATCACGCATTGAAACGCACCTCATCTTCCGAATCTAGTTCAAACTTCGTTTCCCTAATACCGTGTCGTACCGGCTGGAAGTGAACTGCGTCCGTTGCAAGTACTCCGGGAACCCTTCCAATGCCCGTGAGAAAACACTTCCAGGCGCCAGCCTCGAATGGTTCATGATCCGCTTCCGGTTGCCACTTGTCAGTCTTAGGACACAAGCATTGTATCTGCATGATGGGCTTGTGAACGTTAACTGCTGCTTAATGACCCAGGCAGATACGACTTGCCTTCATCTCCTCTGCACTGATCCTCCAACCCGAATATCCAAGCCTACTAGTGCAGTTTGGTCCAGCAATGTGCTCGAGTAAAGAGGCTGCACTATCGTTAGCGTGAACTCGGCCTGCGGACCACCTACGGCACCGCTCCTTACTTCGCTTACGCATCACACGAGTGCAGCCTTCTGCCCGGCAAACCCTGGAGTCAGAATCGTCGCACTGCTGCGTAAAGAGTGTCACACCTCGTCGCCGGGCCTGAGGTCTTCCGAGCTCATCAACGTCAGGCTCGCACTGTTTCTCGAAAGACGCAAAGCAAGGCGCTCCGAAGCTCGCCCATGCTGCTTCGGGTTGTTCGTCTGCGGCAATTGTTAGCTTCTCCTTACACCAGCCAGTCAGGATTACACCGGCCAGTCAAGGACGGTCTCGTAGCTCTTGAGGCGGGTGTCTCGATATCAGCAAAAAGACGACAAGGTCTCGGAGTACGGTGTATCCTTTTGGAAGAGTCTCGGAGAAGCCATGCATATATCAAAACAACCTACGAGCTTTTCGGATCCTCCCAACTTGAAAGTGGACGCCGCAAAGCTGGCACGGCTGCGACAGATACCCTTCGTCGTCATCATCGTCATCGCTGAGCTGGTCAAGATGATCGGGGTGGTTGCATCTTTCGAGATACCTGTGGCTTGCGCGGTGGAAAGAACGCTTGCTCATAGTCCAGATAGTAGCGACTTGCGATGGTAGCTGCCAACGGCGCAATTAAGCCTGCAGTAGGCCAGAGTAGAAAGTTTCTTCTCACAGACAATAACAGCCCGCCAACGGGTGAGACGTGGCTTTCTCATATGCGAGTGGCCGCGGGAGAAGACTGCCGGCTATCCACTTCCTTCGAGTGTCCCTTGCTTACCTCGTGAATGAACTTACCGGACTAGGTCACAGCGAGCGGCGTGATGGGAGACTCCTCTCAGAGACAAGCACTGCCAACGAGAGTGCTGTGGCCTTTTCAGTGCGACTAGCCCCTGGAGAAGGATTCTTGATGTCTCAGGTGGGTTGCACCCGGTCCCTTGCTTCCTTCGTAAGTGGAGTCGGCAGAGTGGTCCAGCGCAAGTCGGGTGGAAGATCTCGCGGTGCAAAAGTCCGTCAACCCGAGTATTGTTGGCCTTCCAGGTGCAGGCGCTTCGAGAAGACTGCCATATATACCCGGTGGTCCGCTTTCAGCGCCCCTGGCTTCGTGAATGGAGTCGACGGATTTGTTCAGAGCAAGCAGTGCGGTAGATGATCTTCTCACAAAGAACAACAGCTCGCCGCCGTCGACGAGAGTACTGTGGCCTTTTCTGGTGCAACTGATTTCCGGAGAAGACTGCCAGAGATGCACATGCAGTGGGCTGCTGCCAATATCCCTTGCTCGCTTTGTGACCGAAGTCAGAGTGAAACGTGTAGTAGACCCCTTCTCACCTACAATCACAGCCCTCGGCTCGTCGACAAAATAGACGCGGCCGTCCAGGTGCGCTTGGATCTGGGAGAAGGGTGCCAGATCTGCTCCCAGTATCACTGGTCTGACGTTTTCACTCACGGGCCACGGCGGCGAAGTTGATATACCAGACCCCTTCGGTGAGTCTTGTCAAGGAAGACGTCTCTCCAAAACGAAAACAACCTTGGAAGTCAAGAAACCAACACCACAGAACCCACTCCCAACCCGCAGTCGCAACTCGAGAAGCCCCGCTTAGTCATCACCCTCCAACCGCAACCTCCCCCCTTCTCTACCACCACCCCAACAACCACAACAGCACGACACAACTAATACCACCACGACACGTATGAGAGATCAAATCATTCCATTCCAATTTATCTGTCCTCGCACTCATGCACCGATCCCATCGTTTCCTGACCTCGTCCTCGTACGCGTCTACCCTGGACTCCAAATCTGCCCCGACTTCTCGTAAATGATGCCCCGCATCTTCCCATACTCTTCTACTCGACTGTGACGCTCTTCGCGAGGTTTCTTGGATTGTCTACGTCGGCCTGCGGCTTAGTCAGCAACTGTTTCAATCCAGAAGGCGAGAGGGGGACATACGCCAGCATTAATAGCCAACCAATAACTCATCAACTGCAACGGAATCACATTATACAACCCTTGCAGAATATCCACCGTATGCGGCACCTCAATCTTATCCGTCTTCTCGCCCGGGAACTCCTTATCCCCCGTGTTGCAGATGACGATCGGCCGCCCGCCGCGCGAGATGACCTGCTGGTAGGCGTTGAGGGATTTGGTGAAGATGTCGTCGCGCGTCAGGATCATGACGATGGGGAGCTGGCCGTCGACGAGGGCGAGGACGCCGTGTTTGAGCTCGCCCGACATGACGGCTTCGCAGTGGAGGTAGGAGATTTCTTTGATCTTGAGGGCGCCTAGATTGCTTTCATTAGCACTTTTTGGATGTGCAGGAAAGAGAGGAGAACTCACCTTCGAGGGCAGTAGCGTGCTGAGCACCGCGTCCGAGCAGCAGCATGCTCTTCTGGTCCTTGAACCTGCACCAATCGTTAGCACCTTCACAACTCCAGCATCTTCTGAATAGTACCCACCTCTCACACAACTTCTTCACATCCTGATCCATCTTCAAAATCTCCTTAAACTGCTCGCTCACCTTCCCCAAGCCCTCCATGATCTCCAGCCTTCTCTGCGTCTTGCTGGCGCGATCCTCAGACAAGCTCAACGCAAACATGACCATGCACACAAACTGCGACGTGTACGCCTTCGTGCTGGCCACACCAATCTCCGGGCCGGCGTTGATGTGCACACCGCAGTGCGTCATGAGCGAGATGGAGGAGCCGACGACGTTGACGATGCCGACGGTCAGCGCACCACGCTCCAGACAGTACCGCAGCGCCATGAGCGAGTCGGCCGTCTCGCCGGATTGGGAGACGAAGACGCAGGTGTCGTCGCGGAAGACGGGGGCTTGACGGTCCAGGAAGTCGGAGGCCAGCTCGACGGAGATGGGGATATCGGTCAGCTCCTCGAAGCAGCCGCGCACGGCCATGCAGGAGTGGTAGCTAGTGCCGCAGGCGATGAAGATGAGACGGCGGCAGCGGCGGATGGTGCTGATGTATTGCCTCAAGCCACCCAGTGTAACAGTCTTCTCTTCAACGTTCAAACGACCACGCATGGCGTTGACAATCGACTCGGGCTGCTCGAAAATCTCCTTCTGCATAAAGTGGTCGAAGCGGCCCTTCATGATCTCCTGCAGCTCAATCTCGATGGTCTGGATGGCGCGGACGTTGCTAGTGCCGTCCATCTTGCTCAAGCGGTGGATGTTGAGCTGGCCCTCGTGGATGTGGGCGATGTCGTCGTCTTCGAGGTAGAGCACCTTCTTGGTGTGCTCGACGATGGCCGACGGGTCGGAGGAAAGGAAGAACTCAGTCGGCTGTGGCACACCGTCGTCGGACAGGAAAGCGCGCGACTGCGAGCGATGGAGGAGGTTCGACTTGTCTGGCGGTGCGAGCAAGTTGTTGTTGCTGCGCAGAGCGACGTTGTGGCTAGCCTGCTCGGCCGGAAGAGCCGCCTCGTTCTCGGCGTACTCGACGTCCACAAAGTCGACCTTCATCTTCTTCTCCGTGCGGACACCCACAACGAGCGGCGAACCCTTGCGAGCTGCAACCACCTCGCCGGGGAAGTGCACACTCTTCAGCAACAAACCGAAAGCGCCCTGCAACTCCTTGATAACTGCCTTCGTAAGGGTGGTGAAGTCGATGGTCGGGTGCTCATCATAGATGTACTTGGCCAGCTTCGCAATAGCCTCCGTATCCGTCTCCGTCTCGAACTTGAAGCCCTTGCCGGAGAGCAGCTCCTTCAGCTCTTTGTAGTTGGTGATGATGCCGTTGTGCACGACCGCAAACTCCCAGTTGGGATCCGAGCGGTGCGGGTGGCAGTTCTTGCGGGATGGTGGACCATGGGTGGCCCAACGGGTGTGCGCGATACCGCAGTGGTTATCGAAGACCTTGGTCATGTCGGGCTGCTCCTGGTCGATGAGGGCGCGGAGCTTGGCGACCTTGCCGACTTCTTTGTATGCGAAGACCTGCTTCTTCTTGTCGCCGTCGACGGCGAGACCGGCCGAGTCATAGCCCCGGTACTCCAGACGGGCGAGTCCTGATGCAATGGTAAGCTACATGCGAGCGGGCGGTGTATGTGTCTTGCCTACCATTGACCAGAGTGTCGAGGATGTACTTCCTGTCCTTCTCCACCAAGTAGTTGATGTATCCGAAGATACCGCTATCATCTCATTAGCTCTGATTCACTGCTGCCAAACACCTGAACCCACCACATGATTGCTAGTTATATGTAGCCAACAGGTGTCCCGAAAGAAAAAATGTTTCGTGGTCTCGTTCGCCGGGCTTGCAGCGGGGTGAGGTCGTGGCAGTGGTGTCGTGTCAGTCGTGAGAGGAGGATTGAAAGTGTCTGGGAGAACGATAGAAGCAAGCGATGGGTGTCAGGGGAGAAGTGGTGGTGGTTGGCGAAGAATGGTCGTCAGCGAACACTCCCGTCGTCAAACATCAAAGCTCGGCCGCGTTTCGAAACCAGGGTCTGCCCGCTTAGCCTCCGTCGTCTCATGCGCTGCCTTTTCGTCTTACTCCAACGTCACTCTTCCCCTTTTATTATACTGCTTGTGCTACGATTCGATACTTTGCTGTGCTCATGCGATTGTGACTGGTCCGCTATGTCGATATGCCTAAAATACTGCTCACCATTCCATCTCCTGCGTGCGTTCGCCAGTCAACGCCGAGTCTTTCACTGCCAAGCGCGCCAATGCAAGGTACCGACTGCCCCGATCGGTGAACCAGCAGCTATTTCGGGGTGGGGATCTCGTGTTCGACTTCACCTATGGAAATCCGAAGAGATCGAGCGAAGGCAAATCACGGCCGTCACTGTCTGTCGCTCGCGACAATCCGTGACTGCCGTGCGACGATTTGCCTTCCACAGTGCGGCTGAAGATCTGTTCTCGTATTGACATCGCACAGGACATGTGGTGGCAAGGAGATGGGCACACGGGTATGTGTTGTACATAGCATCAGGGCACGAGGGCGACGGCAATATACTCGGTAGCACAGATGGTAAGTCGCAAGTATGGAATAGTGAGTACGAAGTAAGGAATAGTAAGTATGAAGCGAGACAGTACTTTTGCTGTGTTTCTCCAGCTATGCTCAACTCATGTCCGATTTTGCCCAACGCTTCGTGTCGTCACAAGACTCAAGAAGTCGCCAGAACGATGTCGGTCTTTCTCTCCAACACGTCCCATGCCGCTAAAGCTTGCCCCAGGCAGCTGCTTGACTCGGTCTCGTTCTTTTCGTTCCCCCAAGAATGTGTAGGTTGCTTGACGTGAACCGGTTACACTTCCTGGCGGGATCATCACAGCGGTCCGCCCCGGCCTTGTGCTCGTGGTAGCAGCACATGCTTCGCTTGCTGGGAGACTGCAGAGGCACATACATCTTGAGTAAGCTGAAGCCAACGTACTCGTTTTGCGGCGTCGACCTTCTTCACTTCGGCGACCACATCTTCCGGCAGATACTCGCGCATGTTCGAAGACCAGTGCGGAGTTGGTACGTAATTGGTGGCGAATACGTCAACGAAGAAGCGCATCATTGTCGACTTGAGGGGTAGGCTCCGAGAGGCGTGGATTGAGGGAAGGTACCGGGGTACCAGTGGTACTGCTTCACGACCTGGATGGTGCTGTCCATGACCGCGTTTTGGAAGGTGAAATCCTGGAGCATCTCACCAAGCGCAAAGGCGTCGATTGCGATCATGTACAGGCTCTGAGCGGAGTTGTTCTTGTCGTTTTTGTCGACCCTAACGAACGATCCACTCTCGTCTGGGTATTCGTCCGCGAAGGTCACTGAGGGGTCCATAGAGAGATGCAAATCGGCATTTCCGGTCGACAGCCAGTTGGCGTAGATTGAGAAGACGTCCTCGTCAACCTCGGGAGACTTCGCCACTCCCTCGATCGACACCTTCCAGCGACCGCTCCGCAGCATGACCTTGAAGAAGTCGGATTTGGCGCAGGCGACTTTCTGGTCGATGGTGAATAATGTCTGGTCATCCTCGGCGCCGATGAGTACGGTGAGCTGGTCTGTGGTGTGGTCGGTGTGGTCGATGTGGTCGGTGCGGGTGGTTCTGCGTGGCACCAGCTCAGTATTCGTCCTTCGTGTGCGTTCATTGCAAGACTTACTTGGACTCTGAATGCGAACCGCCACTGTCCTGGCCAGCGGTGGCCATGTCTCGCCTGAAGTAAGCTGTGTAGGTTGGAAGAGGAAGGAAGAATTATAGAGGCGGGTGTGGTTTCATATATACCGCCTCCAGCATGACGCCAAGCGATCTGAGTGAATGTAGATTTCACATGAATGAGAGCTGTTCACATGCTTCAGCTTTGAACTTAAGGCACGGAAGCGATGGGAAACAGACATACAGTAGAGAGGAAATCAGTGATAGGAAATGTGTGGGAGGACGACTTCAGGATTAGCAGACGAGCGCTGCCTGCCTCTGATGTGTGCTGAGCGAACAAAGATAGTTGTTTGCTGTCCTGGCTCGAAGTGCATGAGCAATTGAGCTTGAAGAGCATCCTGCCGTCCCACGTCCTCGCTCTCGAGATCTTACGCCGCCCAGGTCGGCTCGCTCAACTCACAGCATGCGCACCCAGCTCTCTACCAGCAGCGCAATCCGCAAGACTCTGTCTCTCGTACTTCCATCCTCCACTTATGTGCATTTGTCTGCGTCGGTCTCATGCTCGTGGTAGAAGCATCTCGGGCGGTACCTTGGATCCCTGTCCTCGTAGTGAATTCTTCTCTCCTCGATGCCCGCGCATGCCACTTCTAACACGAAGTCTTGCGGCAGAAGCCCACCTATTTCTCTGAAATGCGCCGCTTCCCGATCAACCGCCCACGCGTCAACGTAGAACTTCAGCATCGGCGAGCCACGCGAGACCTTCCCGGCCATGTTGATTGTGGCATCCACTCCTGGGAAGCAGTTCGTGTTCGAGAGAATAGAGCCGGTCTTACCAGCGGTCTTGCTCATCACGGCATTGCGAAAAATGCGGTCCTGGAGTCTCTCTCCGAGAGCGAATGCGTTCGTCGCGACATTGTAGAGTAGCATAGCTCTGTGTTCTACGGCTTCCTTCGTAGGAATGTCGTCCGCCCCATCTTGGTCCTCCACGCTGAAGACGTTGTTCGCTTCATCCTTGACATCCGTATGCACCACTTCTACCCCAGCACACTCAAGGTCGACCGTGCCAGTGTACAGACACCCAACATAAACACGGAAAAGCTTGTTGTTCACTTCCGGCAACCTCACCACCTTCTCCTGTGCTTCTTTCCAGTCGCCGATTATTGCTGCGCGGAAAAGGTCGGACCGTGAGCAAAGGAGGTCCCGGTGCAGTAGGAATGTCTCCTGGTCGTCTTCTGGCCCTGCAAGGATGTTGACTGTTTCACGCCAGTCGAATCTGCTTCGTGTTAGTTATCAGCAATTATAGGCAGGCCGGCAGGAGGCTTACTTCGAGAGGCTGAGAGCCCGGTTGGCGGTGGACATTTTGGTTGCAGGAGTGGCGGGAGGATGGGAGGTAGAGGTATGATGCTGAATGGGAGGTGCAACGCAGTAGCTGGCTCACGGCGTCAGTCTGCGAAAGCGGTGGAAGGACGGGGAAACATCACATGCGGCAAGCTTGGACGCGTCTGCACTCGAAAGGTGTGATGAAGTGACGTGGTGGATGACGGATCCTCAGGCGTCGTGTAGCAAGTTATGAATGACCCGTATGAAAGCGCCCAGCTAAAAAAACAGGTGCTCAAAAGTAGCTTGCTGACGGTAACAAGTCCACATTCCCGTGCTCCCGGACTTCCCCCATACAATCAGTGCCCACCGATCCATCATAGCACCGCTCTCTGGTCATGTACACCAGCTGACAACCCTTGCAGACCTGGCTTCCCAATCGTCACTTGCACTTCTCGCCATCCTTGTGATCGTGGTAGTAGCACTTCTCGCGCGCGTATGGGCTCCTCTCCTGCTTGCTCATGGCCGCTTCATCCACGCTGGCGCAAGCCATGTCGAAGACAAAGTCGATAGGCATCTCCTTGGCCCAGTCTTTGAAAGGCTTGCCGCCGTAGCCGGCGCTGGCCCATGTGTCCACGAAAAGCTTCATCAACTTCGAAGAACGTGAAGCCCTTTGGCATGCGGAAGTGACGTTCTCGACGCCCCCAATGTGCCCGAAGTCTCCAAGAAGTTTCTTGATGGCGTCAACGACAGCGTTGCGGAAATTGCAGTCCTGGAGCATCTCGCCGAGTGCGTACGCAAGGATTGCCCAGTCTAGTATCTGATGGTGGTGTTCGGTTGATAGATCCTTCAAAGGCTTTGCATCGGTGCTGCAGTCGGCAGCGTGGCCAAGTCGCATGTCGATATTTCCAGTATAGAGGAAGCCCATGTAGATGCCGAAAATGTTGGCCTCAACTTCCGGGAAGCGGACGGTCTTCTCGGATGCCTCCTTCCACTCGCCATGACAAGCAGCACGGAAGAAGTCTGACGTTCGGCAAACGATGGCTTTGTGGACGACGAATCTGGCCTCTTCTTTTCCGACGAGCACAACCACATCTTCGAAGTAGTCGAATCTGGAGTTGCTGTCAGTCTTCAGCTCACACGAGTAGCCTCAACCGCCAACTCACTTTGTCCTCTTCGCCGACCTGTCGCTCCCAGGAGTCTTTTCCTCCGCTTTTACCGCCATAATGTTGGAGGTGGTTGAGTGTCTTCACAATAGGTCAAAAGTCACAATAGGTCGAAAGTGAAAGGAGGAGGAAGGAAGGAGGAAGGCGAAAAGGACATGGTGAGATGTGAAGGAAGGTGGGGCAGACAACATGAAGTGAGGTCGAACGAACCTTGTTGTCCATCGACATACCGGCCTGCCATGAGCTCACCGCTTATCGCACGAAACACATCATGGATCAGACCAGGTCAATCAGATCTGTACTAAGCTTACTCTAGTGCTTGTGTTGATAGCGGTACCGCATTGTTCTTCTCGGGTATTTCGTGTCACATGAATGTTGACCACGCTGCCCTCGACAAACGTACTCGAAGCACGGTGACGCAGCTGCCTTTCAGCTCGAGATGAGGCTTCGGAGGACTCGAGGCCTGACATGTTGCCTTGTTTCTCCTCCGTTCGCCCATACGGTCCAGCTGTCGTCCATATGTGCACCAGTCGAGAGCATAGTGCTGCAAGTCACTCATAGATAGTGTTGGTCGGTGGAGAAGAGTTGAAAAGAGCTCGTGAAAGGGGGAGATGGGTCAGCCAAGCATTCCAGCCGCTAACTCGATTTCTGGAGACAACCTCCTCCTGCTACCAACTCCACCACACCACCTCTGTACTCCCACATACATCCCCATCAAGCCTCACAGCGTCGCTACGGTGTCTGTTAGGTCCTAGCGACCATCCCGCCGCCAGCTGCCTGCTCGCCAGAAGCTGTTCCATCGCTCCTTTCTCACTCCACCAGAGCGCGTGCCGACCGCGTTAGACCCACGTCCGAGGGCATCATCACCACACCAAGACCCCTCATCGCGCCGGCAGCAGCGCGCCTACCACCGCCACCTCTCCCAGCAAGCAATGGTGGGGAGACAGCACGAGTGAGGTGACGGCGACAGCAATGTCGCAGCCCAGCGGGGCAGTGGAGGATGGCGGGCGGAGCACTTCACCCAGCTCACTGAAGCGGAAACGCGAAGCACACAGACTACCCCCTTCTGACCTCCCCCAAAGCAGTGCTGCCAAGGCTGCCAACCTCACCAACGGCGCATCTTCACAAACCGCGTCGCGCCAAAACAACACCTCGTCAGACCCGCGACCACAACCTCACACGCAATACCGCTCACCAGACTCCGACGAGATGCAGACTTCGGACTCGGGAGATCTCCTCCGCGGCATTGGCTCGGCAAGCTCCCTCAACAGCACCGCTTCCTCAGTCTTCAGCCACAGTTCACAGGCTGTCGCACAAAACCGCAAAGCTTCACTTGCCAACGGCTTCACCCCGCTCACATCCCACTCCGAGTCTTCGCCTCGCAAAGGCAACAGCCCGGACTACGCGAAGAGCGGCGCCGCCACCTCTCACATGCCTACCACAGATATCACTCCCGACCCTCAAACCCGAACAACGCGTCCTCAGATGCTGCCGCCACCCGGCAAAGCGAAAGGGTACAAAGTGGTTTATGATCCAGAACTCGACGGCAAGCTCAGCAGGGAAGATCGGAAGCGCGCACAACCAAGGCGAAGAGAGTTTGGCACAGAGGTACGCTGCATATTTCATAATCACAATTTGCTGAGCTTGCGAAACATGATGATACACATAACATAAAAGACAGAAAAATGGATGTTTAAACCACTTTGTACCCTTTCGCTGACACCGGGTGTTGGACAGACATACCAACCGGATCCGCCACCAGATCCACGGCTCGCAATTCCTGGCTACATGTCAGGTTTGTGCCGATCGAAGAACGCTCCGAGTAAAGCAATTCTGAGGCCTGCGCCGTACGATGTTGCGCCTTGGAAGGTTGACAAGTACTCCGTTAATGGCGAAGCTACACAAGTGGTCGCGAGTGGATTCGATCCATTCCTTCCGGAGTCGACCATCAAGCTCAACTTTGGTACGTTTGGCAGCGTTGCGTCTGTGCAGAACAAGACGGACCCCGAGACGGGCAGCTTTCTCGGCATCGCTCTGATTAAGTATCGGGAGGTGTCAGAGGGTATGGCAGCGGAGAGCGCGAAGCGGGCGGAGCGCGAGTTCAATGGGCAGCGGATTGGTGTGCACACAGTCATTGTTGAGCTGGATCGCGAGGGACGCAAGTGCAAGCGCATGGTAGAGCAGGTGCTGAAGAAGACAAGAGAGCAGCGAGCGAAAGAGCGCAAGGCGAGCCATGTACCTCCGCCTCCACCTCCGATGGAATCACGGCGCAGCTCGACCGACACACCAGCACCACCCATGAACGCGCCAAAGGGACCCTCAGGCAAGGCGGTGAAGATCCCTGAAGGCCCAAAAGCAGTTGCACCACCTCCGAACCCTAGATCTGCAGCTGCGTCGCTCATTGAGACCGAGTTGATTCTTAGTAAGATCAAGCGGAAGCCGTACATCCACATCCCGCATGACTCGGTTCCAGTACTGGGCACGACCATTCCGCACTTGAAGAAGCGCCTAAAAGCCTACGACTGGCGCGAAGTCCGTCTGGACAGGACTGGATACTACATCGTCTTCGAGGACTCTAAGCGGGGTGAGGATGAGACTGAGCGATGTTTCGCCGAGTGCAACAAGGCTGCTTTGTTCACCTACAACATGGACATGGAGTGCCAGAAGTATGGCAATCCGAACTACGAGCGGAGCCCCAGTCCCGAGCGTGTCATGGCGGTCAAGCAGAAGAAGGAGCACTTTGAGCGACTGAAGCGTGAAGAGGCAGACGATTTGGAGATTGAAAAGAAGAACAGAGCTGAAAATATGGATTCTGTGCTGGGTGCGCTTGAACAGCTGAAGGTCGAGCTTCGCGACAGGATAATGAGCGACGTCAAGACCAGGATCGCCATACCCATCTTCCACGACAGTCTTGACCCGACGAGACATACTGCGAAGCGAAGGAAGCTCGGTTTACCAGATCCGTCAGACAATGAGAACAAAGCGCCAGGTCTTCTTTTCAACAAAGCCGGCGATACACCTCCCCACACTCCGAGATCTCGCTTTGGCCATCCGTCAAAGCCATTGCGACCGCATGATCCGAATTCGCAGCGCGGCAGGAAAGGTGACCGTGAGCGCGAGCGAGACAGAGGGCCTACGAACGCGTTTCTGGACGACAGGAGGCGGCGACCTGCGCCTAAGCCTTCGCATGCCAGGGGACTGCACTACCGCCTTCAGCAGATGTTTGCTGATGAGGAGGACTCCGACGACGAAAGGCATACATCGATTACGCGCGACACCGAAGACCAGGAAAGCAGGCCGCTCAGCCGAGCGAGCAGAACGTCCACGCCCTTCGAGTCTGAGTCTGTGTCAGAGACGCCAAAGCACAAGCGGCGGAAGATTGCAGACGAGGAGGAGGGGGAGAAGGAGACGTTCGACGCTTTCCAGAAGAGCATGCTTGGTCATCTTCTGCATAAGGAGCCGGAGGACCTCGCTACTCGGGAGCTGGAGATGGTGATTAGCAACCTACCGCGAGAGTCGCCCTACTGCGCTCGTGCGAAGACGGAGCTGTATATTCGCAAGCGGTCGAAGGCGGACGATGACCTGTTCCAAGTCAAGAGCGAGTCGAAGAAGAGCGTGGCTCAAGATGTTGTTGAAGATGTGGAGATGTTGGATCGAGAACACGACAGTACACCTGCACGAGATCTCGCTGTCAAGGCTGTGAAAGAGAAGGCCAAGAAGAAGCGAAAGACAAAGAAGGAGATCTTGGCTGAGCAGGAAGCGCTCAAGGCTGAGGCGAAGGAGGCCAAAGCTGCGAGCCAGCCTGTGGCTCCAGAGACGGTCGAGAAGATTGAAGAAAAGAAGCTGGAGTTGCGGGCCGTGGAGGAGGTTGAGCCGGAAGAGGACCACCTTCGCCTGACGCATGACAAGCCGCGGCGGACTGTTGAGGACGACCGAGATTTGATACTCGACATCGATGGATGGCAGCATGCAGTGAAGGATGACGAGGATCTCGCTTTCCTCCGCAGAGCTCTCGCAGAAGAAGCCGCATACGATCTTGGCGACGAGAAGGTCTGGGCGTGGAAGCAGAAGGAGATCAAGGCTCTCAATACTGGTGCTCGTGGTATGGTCCACACCGAAACCATCATCGAAGGCTACTACGTTCCCAATGCGACCGGCAGCGCCCGCACCGAAGGCGTAAAGAAGATCCTCAACGAAGAGAAGAGCAAATACCTCCCTCACCGCATCAAGGTCCAGAGAGCGCGCGAAGAGCGTCAAGCCTTGTTAAAGTCCGACCCAACTGCCGCAGCCGAAACAGTCAAGATCACTGCCGCAGAGAAGATGGCTTCCACGGCCACATCCCGAAGCA
This sequence comes from Saxophila tyrrhenica, assembly GCF_035928015.1. NCBI lineage: Eukaryota > Fungi > Ascomycota > Dothideomycetes > Mycosphaerellales > Extremaceae > Saxophila > Saxophila tyrrhenica. The sequence goes on along the minus strand of NW_027041753.1, from coordinate 87,768 downwards.
ACCGTGTCAACAACCGCCGCCTCGTCAACGACATTGCCCTCCAAAAGCAATCTCTCGCCTCCGACGCTGACGTCGTCATCCGCTTCAACCAGCTCAAGAAGCGCAAGAAACTCGTCAAATTCGACCGCTCCGCCATCCACGGCTGGGGCCTCTACGCCGAGGAGAACATCGCCGTCAACGACCTCATCATCGAGTACGTGGGCGAAAAGGTGCGGCAGAAGGTCGCCGACATGCGCGAGCTGCGGTACGAGAAACAGGGCGTCGGCTCTTCGTACTTGTTCCGCATGATGGACGATGAGATTGTGGACGCGACGAAGAAGGGCGGGATCGCGCGCTTCATCAATCACAGCTGCAGTCCGAATTGCACGGCGAAGATTATTAAGGTAGAGGGCACGCCGAGGATTGTGATTTATGCGCTGAAGGATATTGGGAAGAGTGAGTCTACACATCCATCCTTTCAAAGGTGACATTTTACTGACGGTGAGATACAGACGAGGAGTTGACGTACGACTACAAATTCGAGCGCGAGATTGGCTCGACGGATCGGATCCCGTGCCTTTGCGGGAGTGCGAATTGCAAAGGCTTCCTCAACTAGAGAAGCCTGTGCATCTGGGAGGTACTGGTCGGTGTGTGTTTTTGGGCGGCAAAGAGCGTGCATTTACGTGGGGGCCTTCAACAACGGAATGTAAAGGGTATGGAAGCGGGGACTCGGCGGTCTTCTGCATATGTTGTTTTGGCACGTCTGGCCGAGGAGATGGCTGGACAGGGCGGGACGCTGTTGTATAGTTGTTAGAGTAGAGAAGACAGCCTCTTCGCCTGACGAAAGGAAATGGCTGTGGTTTTCTACTGTCACATGCATGATTCTCGCCCCTTGCAGATCATTTTAAGCGTCATTGGTGGACCCCGCAGCCGACAGTTTTGGGCTCTCGTACCTGAGCTGAGCTGCATGTGCACTTCACTTTACTCTTCAACACCTCTCACTACGACGATATATACCACACAACACACCACCCACCATGTCCACAGTCAAAGGCCTAGGCGAAGCAAAATCCTACGACGGTACCCCTCCCCCCTCCCCCCCGCACCCCGCCCTATCCCCCTCTAACCCCGAACTCCTACCACAGGCTCCCCTCTCCGCATCGGCATCATCCACGCCCGCTGGAACACCAAAATCATCTCCTCCCTCCTCGACGCCACCCTCTCCACCCTGAAATCCTCCGGCGTCAAACCCGAAAACATCGTCGTCCAGTCCGTCCCCGGATCCTACGAACTCCCGCTCGCCGCGCAGCGCATGTTCGCCGCTTCGCAGCATCAGAGTAGCGGGTTGCCTGGTGGGGGGTTGGTGAGCGCGGCAACGGATTTGCTTGGGGGGAGTACGACGGATTTGACCAAGACACCCGAAGCGCAGCAGGGACAGAAGCCAGCGGAGGTAGAAGGGGGCGGGGGGAGTACAGAGCCTTTCGACGCGATCATTGCTATCGGAGCGCTGATTAAGGGCGGCACGATGCATTTTGAGTACATCTCCGACGCGGTCAGTCATGGTTTGATGAAGGTGCAGATGGAGACGGGGTGTCCGGTGGTTTTTGGGCTGTTGACGCTTTTGACGGAGGAGCAGGGGCTGGAGAGGGCGGGGTTGAAGGAGGGGGGGCATAATCATGGGGAGGATTGGGGGGCGGCGGCGGTGGAGTTGGGGGTTAAGAGGAGGGGGTGGGGGGAGGGGAGGTTTGTTGAGTGAATATTAGTTTTGTCTCTGCTGTCTCTGCCGTATGGGTGACTTCAAGAGGTAAGTGGACATATGATTTTGTGGAACCTGCGGTGGGTGTTGCTGTTGTGTGTCGTGCCTTTCGTTCTTACTTCACGTGAAACGCGGTCAGTGCTTCGGTGAGGTCACGATGGACTTTTTACTCTGCACCTTCCTCATTCCTAACATGAAACATTCGCCAGCTTGAACGCATACCAGACAACTGATACACTATGGCGGCTGCGACGGCGGGCGAAGGCGGGAGGTCTGCAAAGAGAACGAAGTGGGTACAGCCTGACATCCCAACGTTGCCAGATGAGGACTGACCTCTTATCATAGACTCGACTTCGTTGACACAATCACCGTCCTCGTGGGAGCAAATGAAGCGCGGTTCATGTTGCATAAGAACGTTGTCTGCGCCACCTCAGACTTCTTTCGTGCCGCATGCGATGGCAACTGGAAGGAGGCTACCGACAAAGTGATCCGCGTGCCTGAAGCTGAGCCGAGTGTGTTCCAATTTTACCTTGCCTGGCTCTACACGGACCGGATTGACCTGGATCAAAACTTTGCGATCAAGGGGCAATATGACGCCGTGGAGCTCAGTCAGACCTACCTCTCATTATTGAATGCATACATCTTTGGTGACATTATCCAGGATGTCGCATTCCGCAATGCCCTTATTGACAAGATGCTGGTATTGTCAAAGCAGACGGATAAGTGGCCCCACCCTCGTGAGGCCGCGAAGCTCTGCCAGAGCGTTTCAATCGGTTCGAAGATGGTCAGGCTTCTCGCCGATGGCTATGCTTGCACCTTTTCAGCCGAGACCTTCAGCCGCGAGCTGCCAAACCTTCCTGCAGAACTCATCAAATTGATCGCGGCGCTGTCCAACGAGGAGAGGTACATGTCCAATGCTGAGCGGAGGCCTCTCGGTCGACTAAAGGGATTCTACCACGAGGCGGCAAAGCAAGGCAGAGCGTCCTCGACAAACACGACAGAAGGGCAGAGCGTACAGATCAGGACCACTGCTGGAGGAACATGATGGCTGCACACTGTGGAAAGCAGGCTTGACATTGCATGCATGTGGAGCGGAGAAACTTGATGCGGAGGAACATGAGGGACTGCACTTTCTGCTATGTGCGTAGTCTTCGCCACTCGTCCGGGGCACGGGCCAGACGAATCGACTGGAGGTCACGATGCCGTGGCACCGCTGAGGTTGTATCCGAGAACGATATCGGCTCCGCCGTAGTTGTGCTTCTGGGCTGGTCACATCATATCATTCTCGCCCGGCTTTGAGATATCTCAGCAATGCACACGTGAGCTTGTGAATGCAGAACTTTTTCATTCTCTGTGCCTTGACGTCACCTCACCTGTCACATGCACTTCTTCTCCCACCTTCGGATCTCGCTAGCGCTTCCACGACTTCACCACTTGCGCCAGCTTGACCTTCCCGCCACAGGGAACAACCACCTCAGTCTCTTCCCATCATGGCGACACCAGGCAACGAAGAGAGCAGCGTGGACGCAGAGAAGCCTGCGTAAGTAGCGACAGTTCCAATGGTATCTGTATTATGCTGACTCGTGCCAGGCTCGGTCGCGACAAGCTCCAGATCATACTCGTCGGCACTGAGGTCCAAGCCAGTTTTCGAGTGCCCCTAGAGACCTTCTTCACGACCTCAAAGTACTTCACTGCTCTATGCAGTGACCGCTGGAAGAGACCTGCGGATGAAGTACTTCGACTCCCGGACATCGAACCGAGGATCTTCAACGTGTATTGCGGCTGGCAGGAACATGAGCACATCGATCTGGCATACCTGAATCTTGGAAATACTGGCTTTCCGGACGCCACGGAGGCTAGATGCGATGTCCTCATCCGCGCCTACGCTCTCGGAGATATGGTGCTTGACGTCAATTTCCGCGATACTGTTGTTGATCGGGTCGCTTCGATGGTCTCGGGCGGTGGACGCATATCATCAGCAGCAAACGTCACCACACTCTACGACCTTGTGCCCCGACGCTCGAAACTGGCTCTACTCTTCGTTGTTGACTGGTCCCACCGTCGCTACGGTATGCGCATTTATCGTGACCACCTCTCCGACATGCCCCAGGACTTCGTTGTGGAGATCGCCATGTACTGTATTCGCCGCCAACACCTTCACCATCTTCCCCGGGGCCCAATCGACAATTGTCGCTATCACGAACACGAGAGTGTGGAGGCTGCGGCCTTGCTGGATACGTCTACCGCACTGGAAGTAGCAGCACAAAAGCGAGGCATAGCATGAGAGAATGTGAAGACTGACCTTGTCGGAGCGGGAATTGCAGAGGATCAGTCCGGACCGCAAGGAGGTGCATTGACAGGAAGGAAGTATGCAGTGGTTCATTTCTTATGGCTTGACGTCACCTTTTCACGTGCACGTCTTGCGTTTTGAGTTTCACTAGCGCTTCTGCAACGTCGCCTTTTTCGCCAGCTTAGGCTTGACCTTTGTCGCGACTTCACATTCTCTCGCGAGCTTGAAATTGTTTTCTGCGACCTCACACCTATTGATCGCATGACCTTCTTCGCTCTTCGGCGAGCGCAACCATCCAGCGAGCAAAGGTATGGCGACTTCGAGTAGCGAAGGCGGTGACCAGGAGACGGAGAAGCCTGCGTAAGAGTCAAGGTTCCCTCACGCCATGAAGAAGATGCTGATAGAAGATGCAGAACCGAGCAATAGATCATGGTGCTGGTCGGACCAGAACAGAGGAAGTTCATCGAGAAGGAAACTGAGCTCTGCGCAACGTCATCATTCTTCCGTAGCGCCTGTCAAGGAGGATGGAAAGAGTCTACCGAAAAGGTCATCCGCCTGCCGGAGGTGGATCTCGAGGTCTTTGAGATCTGTAGAGAGTGGCTTAAATACGGTTACGTATGTACACCGGCATCCCTCGACGACGAGTTGGAGGAACAGATGAACGACGCCGAAAGGGCAGCGTTTGACCCAGATCCCGCCTACGCCTATCTTGTCCGCGCCTACGCCTTTGGCAATATGATCTCTGATACGAAGTTCCGCGATCGTGTCACGAACGACGTGGCTTTCATTCATTACTACACAAATAAGTGGCCGCCTCTACGAAACAGTGCCGCGGCGCTCAGGACTTCATCGCTTGTTCCGCGACCTGTGGATCGACCGCGACTACGACGCTTCGTTCTCCGAATACGTGAATGTACTGCCGCCGGCGTTCGACGTGGAAATCGCAGTCCACTGCATCGACAACAAGGGAAAGTTCTCAGGACACAAACTCATCGTCAAGCTAAACACGTCACATTGTACCTACCACGAGCATCCGCCAGGTAGGGACGGCGAATGTGAAGACTGCTATGACAAACTCAGCACGAAGAGCTCGCAGCGTCAGATGTCACCTTGCCAGACCCTTCTCTCAGATTCGTGGTGGTCGAAGGACAGCGAGGCGCAGGATATGGGACTCTGAGCCGGAGCGGCAGTTCGAGAGACGCAGCGTCAGCTCCGGAGGAAACTCAACGCAAGTGCTGTTTCTGCATCAACTCACAGCGCGGTGGCAGAGAGACCTCCTTACCTAGTCTGCTTCTCCCGCATGCGCAAGCAGGGACCACTCTATTCAACTTAACTCCCTCTGTGATGTAAGTCTTCTTCACCTTTTCTTCCTGCGTCAGGGCTTGCATCCACTCATGTGAGACTCGTGTCCTGTGACTCCAGGCACCTGTGTTTGCTGAAAATTCACTTGCTGGTCTTACCAACTCCTTTCCTCTTTGTTCGCTTCTTCACCGTCCTCTCCATGTGCACCGACTAGATCACACCATAACTTTAGGGCGCTCACCATGGCGGACACCAGCGACAGACCAGCCAAGAAAGCAAAGTACATTCCTTCCTGTCACATGCCGTGAAGCACTCACTAACGAAATGCTCAGGCTACAATATATCACCGGCATAACCGTCCTCGTCGGTCCGGAAGAAGCTAGCTTCCACTTTACTAACCTTGAAGAGATTACTGCAAACCGCTCCTCCGCCTTCTTCAATGCCGCCTTCAGCGGGAACTGGAAAGAAGCCAGCACCAAGGTCGTTCACCTACCAGAAGTCACGCCAAAAACCTTCCGCGTTTACCACGAGTGGATATGCGCGGGCGGCGAACCCAGCTTCCGCCTCCTGCCTTATTGCTACAACTCATCAGCCTTGGATGCCATCGTCGACGCCTACATCCTAGGCGACATGCTCCTCGACACGGACTTCCGCAACGCGCTCGTCGATACAGCGCAGAAGCTCCTCGCGCACTGTATCAACCTACCACTCATCCGGCATGCCAAATCACTCTACGAAAACGTCCCGCGCCGCTGCAAGATGGGTGAGTTGTTTGCGGATTTCTGGATCATTGCTGGACCGTCGTTGCGGAATGCGTCGGAGGAGATGCCGATGGAGTTTGTGGGAGAGATTGCGAGGGCGTGTGTTAAGGAGATGAAGGCGACTTCGGAGAGCGGGAGGTCGGGCTTGAAGGCTGAAGGATTTTATAGAAGGGGGTATTATGATGAGAGGGAGAATGATGGGAATGAAGAGATGGATCTGGGAAGGGAAATTGAGCCAGGAAGTGAGGAGGAGGACGAAGAGGACGGCAACGATGAGGGAGAGGACGGCGCGGAGGATAGTGAGGAGAGCGATGAGGAGGACAGCAGTATGGACAGCGAGTGAAAGTGAGAAGCCGTTGCCGCCATCCACAGCGGGCTCGATGCATGAATACTGATGAGAATAACTCCATTTCCCGCAAGGAACACCTACCTTTGTCTTACGCCCAGCAAATGTGGTTATGCAAGTTAGATAGAATAACAGTCGAAGCAAGCTCTGCTGAGGTTTGGGGCTGATGGTTCCAAGTCCTTCCCGGAGTCTTGACTCTTTAACTCATCTTCCAACAACAACTCCCCCAAGAGCGGATATTTACGCTGGGCTTTTGCACCACCAGCATGTCCATCATGTCACTGATGAACAGCGATGTAGATGCCGTGACGGTTCATCGGCAAGGAGCTGGTCGATCGGATTGATGACATTCGATGACATCGATTTGTTGATGTTTACTGCGAACGCGTAGCACGCTGCACATCCATGTCAGTCTCATGTTCATCAGTCTCCTCCTTGATTCCCTCCCCATCCCTCTCTCTCTCAGTTGCGCTCTCGCTCCCGCTCAACTCCCAACATGGCCAGTCCTCCAGTCGAAGTTCACGAAATACTCATGCCAGTCGAGCCAGCTCCGGCAAAGAAACATGAAGCTACATTGGGCCAGAAAGAGTCTTGCGCCACAGATGGGCCACAGAACGAACTCGCCGCGGCGGGCCAGAACCTCAAAGGCAAGACCTCTTCAATCAAGAATATAGGCGAAGCACGCAACATCATCAAGCTCGAAGCTGCGATCGAGGCTATTGATACCGAAGACATTAATCTCACACCCAGCAAGTGCTTGCCCCGAGTTCCCGACCGAGATGGCCCGTTTCGCTCCTGCGTGTACCCAGGCGAGCCACGCACGAAGGGAGAGAAGGAAGCCCGCCTCGGTCAGGACATCAACTATGATGCCGACCAGGTGCGCGCCATGATCGCTCGCCTGATCAAATATGGCGAAGAGAAATGGACATTCGACTCCTTCCGAATGGCACTCGATCGCATTACATTGCTCAATTTCATCGAGGAGCGCGGGCCGGTAGGGAGCAAGCCTAAATGGCCCTACTAAGTGGCCTGGGAGTTCTTCCCCACACGCGAGGTGCTGGGCATTCCGCTACCACGAAAGGACACTTTGGGGAGTATGGCGCGAGAGAATAAGAGGAAGAGGGAGCCTTTGGAGGAAAGGGCGGCTAATGTGCTTGAGCGGACGGCGAAGCAGAGGAAGAGGAGAAGGAAGAGATGGAGAATCGAAGGACGTATCTGGAGGTCGATCCGGACCACCATCCCGAGGGCTTTGATGATGAGGCGGTCGAGCGGGAGATTGAGGGGACGTATACCGAGGATGACTTGAAAGACGTCGCGAAGGCGTGAGGTCACGGACAAGGCCAAATGCAATGCCCTCTTCGGGGGGCGTTGAAAGGAAGCGTGGGCTATACCTCGTGTGTAAGATACGATGTACGATGGGTATGCGCTGACAAGAACAGTGGTTTGGTGGTGTACCATCGTACAACAGCCGAAGGTAGGTCTGCTTTTGGTTTTATTTCCAGGCTGCTTCTCTGTGTGTCTGCTTTCGTTGGCTTAACAACTGTTACGTGTTCTTCATGCGCAGCCACCGCATCGCTATGCCATGCATGTAACAGCAACGTGAGCCCAGAGTCGGCGATACGTTGTGTATACGAGCAAGGCCTGCATGCGGCAGCATTCGGAAGGAGGTCTCTCGACAAAAATAATGACACCACCTGCCTATTCGGAGGATTTGAATGATCTACTCCAAAGTATTCGCAAAAGAGCCTCATCAACAATACGTCCGATGCTGCTTAGACAGGCCCGTGGGAGTCTTGAAGCAGTGGCAATAAGAATTCCGCTGACAAAACTTTCAGTCAAGACGCAAGGTCGCTGACAACTCGATCAAAGTAGGGTCGCCACGACACCACAACGACTATCCCAATCATCTTCGAACGACCGAGATTCGGATTTGACTGCATCGTGAGTTCTGTTTGGTGAGAGAAGACGAGGTCGCCGCCAATATTTCCTGCCACCTTCGTACCGTGACACGATGCCATCACCGCTCAACAACACGGTGACGATGGTGAGAATAGCACTGCTGCGCCGGAGGAGGCGCACTGGCATCACGTCCAGGAGAAGTATATAAGGGCAAGGCAAGTCTCGCTATTCTGTCCATCATCACATTCAAAAGCACCACCAGCATCACCAGCACCAAGCAGCCTTCAGCACCCAACAACTTACCCAAACCCCAAACCACCAACAACAATGCATTTCACCACCACCGCCACCCTCGCCCTCGCCGCCTCCGGCACCTCCCTCGCCAAACCGCTCAACTTCACCAGCCAGATATTCGGCCTCACGGCCTTTGGCTCCCAGCTCGATGGCTGGGCGGTCGTGAACGCCCACGTCGGCGCTGGCCAAGACGCCGTCATCATCCAGCGTCCTTCCGCCTACACTCCAGACAAGGCTGTTCTTACGGGCACCGCTGGGTCGATCAAGAGCGGTTTTGAGGTGTTAAACTTTCGTACGTAACACCATCACCCACCCAACACACACTGTCAATGGACATGAAGACTGACTCTTGTGGCGAACAGACCCCAACCAACCCATCAGCATGATCATCCCCTCCTCCCCCGACGGCGTGCTTTCGCAGGTCTTCTCCGAGTACGGCGACGCCAGCGCCGTCTTCTCGGTCAACGCGCAGAACGAGCTAGTCGTCGCGGCCGCGGGGACGACTTTCTTCGCTTGCCCGACGGAGGTTGGCGGGTTGGGCAAGGTGTTTGGGTTGTTCTTTGGGACCGAGGTGCCGCCGAAGGTTATTAAGAATAAGGCTTGTAAGCCGATCTCGCTTAGGGCTACTGTTGTGTAGGTGGTGGTAGAGGAGAAGGGGAGATGGTAGGGCGGTGTGGGGGGAGGGATCAGGATGGATTGCATCGGGGAGGTGGTGACTCGTAGACGGCGTTGAGGCGTTCAATTGCACATTTGTAGTGTCACACATCGGTAAATGCATACATACATACAGGTGGTTTGAAAGTACAGCCTCATTCCATTCCATCTCTTCACACGTCTCATACGCCTAGCGCTCTCCCTTTCAAGCCTTGCGGGCAAACCTGCTCTTCGAGCTCCACCCCAAAGCCGGCACAGACCTCTTGCTCATCATCGACACACTCTCCGCATAATCGCTCGTCCCCATATCCGGCTCGGCGTCCACAGCCTCGCAGTCCATGGTGTCGCCATCGTTGCCGCGGTCGCCGTTGACAGAGATGTACGAGTCCTTGCTCTGCATGGCCAAGACGAGGTTGGCGTTGCCTTCTTTCGTCCAGCCGTTGATGAAGTCGCCGTGGCTGCTGTAGGCGTTGCCGGAGGCGAGCTTGACGGGCGCGGTGCCGGACCAGCCGCCGGAGACGACTTCGCGCAGGTCGTAGCGGATGGAGAAGCGGAGTTGGGGCATGGCTTGCATGCCGGCGGGGCAGTCGTGGTAGCTGCCTGGCTCGCCGTCTTTGTAGGCTATTCCGTAGTCTGTTAGCTTCCAATGAATGATCAAACGATGCTGATCAACGTACCAGTCTCCAAGGTCTCGGTGTTGACGCAGTTGGGGAAGTAGAGCAGCTGCTGCATGTGCGTGGAGCACGTTTGACTAGGGAACCCGTTCGCATCCGAGCCAGCGTCTTCGTCGCCTTCGCAGAACCACTCGGCGTGGGCCTCTGGGACCATCTCGTCCGGCGTGGTGGCTTTGCTGTTACCGGCAAGCATCATGAGGTTGCGGGGGATAGGGATCTCCGCTGGCTCGTCGCCGAGACCGTAGTAAGCGCTGAAGCGCATCACCGGAACGGGCTCCCAGTCATCGCCAGACTGGTAGAGTAGAGTCGGCGTCCAGTAGACGGACAGATCATTCGGGTTCTCGGCATTGGTGCAAGTGTCTTTCTTGATCTGCCTGCTCTTCGTAGTCGAAGCGGTCACGCCATCGGAGCCGTAGAAGGAGTGCAGATGGGAGGATGAGTAGGAGCCCGGGAAGACGATGGGATCGATGTTCTTGTTCATGAAAGGGGACGGGACGTTGACCTGGGTGTAGGCGAGCGCTGTGCGAACCGCGAAGCCGCTGGTCAACAGGGCCGCGCAGAAGGAAGTGGAAGGCATGGTGATGGCTGTTGGGATCGTATCAAACGATCGGTAACGAATGACTGGTAAACGAGTGACTTTGCGAAAGAAACAGTGTAAACAAGAAGAGTTTCCTACCTTCCTCACCGTCGCGTGGCCTCGCGCCCTGTATATAGACGGCAGGTCATGTCCCGTGTTTCCAGATGCCAAGGACGTTTGTAGCTATTTGAGACGGAATCTTTTCTATGCAAAACGCCTGACAGATTGATGGCTTGAGAACAGGAGACGATGAGGAAGAAGCGAGGTTTGAGAGTGTGTTTGACGTTCCTGTGGCGTCTGGAGGATTCACTGGCTTCGGTTAATTGCTGGCCGAGGCCAGTCTTCCGTCCGGTCTAACACCGCCGTCTGGACGAGCTATACCATATCAATGACTCCTACATCTCGCTATACAAGCCCCTACATGCCGCCATGGCTCTGCCGTATGAATCGGCGTCGAGTCGTGCTGGCAGAACTTGACGATAGTAATAAGAGTAGTCAGCATGTCTGGCCGCTCCACAGGTAAGGAGGCGCCTACATCGTACATCCAAGGTCCATTACCGAGACGATGACCGAACAGCCGGGAGCCACTCTGGCGTGTGAAGCATGCCAAAGGAAGAAGACACGATGCAACCGAGCCTCTCCGTGCGACACGTGCTTGAAGAAGGGCACGCAATGTGTCCCTGTACCCAACCGGCGACTTCCCAGAGGCAGAAACGGCGGCCGCAAGAGATGCACTCCGACCAACGAAGCACGCATCTCGAAGCTCGAGAGTCTTATTTCCAGTATGCAGAAGGAGAATGCTTTAGCTAAGGATCAGTCTGGCATTGTGCAATCAGAACTTAACGCCCCTGGAGGCAGCCCTTCTGGCCTCTTCCAGTATCTTGGAGACACCTTCTGGTCCACCCTGAGTGCTGAGGTAGAAAGCATCAAGCAGACTGCTCATGAAGAGGACGACTTTGGGGACGAGAACCAGCCTCTGGATGACGAAGTCGTTGACAGCCCCTCGAACTTGACCTCTATGCCTCACGCCTACCAGTACCCTTCAAGGGCGACTCGGGAGAAGCTGTATGATATGTTCTTCCGCAATGTCGATCCAGTATTCAAGATCCTCCACCAGCCTACAGTCCGGGCTCTGGTATTGGATGGCCTGAGGATGAGGAGTGATCCTCCCGCCGCAGCGCTGAGCTTTGCCATCTACTACGCTGCGATCGCTACAATGTCCGAAGAGGACTGCGCGGAGATCTTTGAGCAACGCAAGGTTGAAATCGAGGCACAATATGAGAGGCTCTGCGATGCCGCGTTGACGCACGCAGACTATGTGACTTCTGATTCACTGGAGACTCTGCAAGCATTCGTAATCTACCTCGCAGCCCTCCGTCGCTCCGACCAGACCAGGCGTACCTGGACACTGCTGGCTGTGGCTGTCCGCTCGGCTCATGCCCTTGGAATACACATTGAGAAGCTCAGTAGAACATCAAAGGTGTTCGAGACGCAACAGAGACGTCGGCTCTGGCATGCACTCCGTGTGTTGGACCTGCTTGTCGCGATCGATCACGCCTCAGACCCGCTCGTCCTTCCAAACACTTGGGACGCTCAACTGCCTTTGGATGTGAACGATGCAGATTTATGGCCAGATATGACAGTCTTTCCAGCCTCTCATTCTGACTTCACAGAGATGACGTACTCACTGATGACGCACGAAATCGCGACCATGTCCATAGAAACGCATTCAATCCAGCATGGCACATGGGAAGACCGTCAAGCCAACGTGAAGAGTCTCGAAGACCTACTGTCCCCGCGATACTTCTCGAGATGCAACGAAACAAATCCCTTGCAACGATTCACAGTTGCAGTAGGAAAGACTAACATCGCCACTCTAAACCTCCACGCAGCTCGCCCAACGAAGGCTTCGTCAAAGAATCTGGACCTCAACTGCAACAGCGAGTATCTCCTACAGCTTGCTTGTGATGCATTGAGCGGCCTGCAACATTGCACCTCCGATTCGACAAACGCTGGATGGCGTTGGAGTCTCTGGCCACAGTGGCACTCTTTGGCAGTTGCTCTGGCAGCTTTGTGCATTGTGCAAGAACCTGGCCTACAAGAGACAGCCTGGGCTCCCGTGGACGCCGCGCTGCACGGAGAGAAAACTGCAGACTATGATCTGTACACCGGAAAGCTCAAAGGGCCCATTTCGAAGTTGGCGACACAGGCTAGCAAGTCGCGGAAGGCCATCGTTGGATCGTCGGCCACCACCTCAAATGGTCTCGAGCACACTTCACAGCACGAACTATCAAAATCAGGACCGGGCTGGCCTTTAGAGGATATGAGCATGGACGGCTTGCTCGAGTGGGAGAACTACCTAGTTCCATATCTCGATCCTTTTGATCCTCTTTACACCGACTCTATGGGCTTGTGGCGAGCCGATGACTTTTCAACGTAGCAGAGAGCACGCAAAAACCCCAAAGGCCATTACTTCACCTCTCACAGCTCCACCTCACATTTATGCCCGGCAGGTCTGATCAAGAAGAAATTCTCCATCTCCATGCTCTTTTCAGTCGTTGATGGAGCGATCTTCGCCTCCGGGAACGCTTGGAGGAAGAGCAACGCGGCCAGCCGCAACTCGGTGTATGCGATGTGGAGTCCAAGGCAAGTTCGAGAGCCTGCGCCCCAAGGCGAGAAGGCCGCTTTGGCGAGGTCGGAGAGATGATACTTGCTGTTCTCGTTGCCGGGCATCCAGCGAGATACTACGAACCTACAACGGCTGTCAGCATCCGCACTTCAATCAGTACAAGGGAAAGAAGACGTTACCTCTCAGGGTCTGGGAACAACTCTGCATCTCGATGGAGGCTGTAGGTTTGGGTCGTCACGGTTGTCCCTTCTGGAATCTGGTAGCCACCAATCTTGGAACCGCCGTGAGGCGCAACACGAGGGAGGCCACCGGGTAGCGCTCCGTACAGTCGCAGCGCCTCCTCGATCGTCGCATTGAGAAGCTGCAGGTGCTCAAGGTCGGAATCCTTGGCATCTTCAGCGATGCCGGAAAGCTCTTCGCAGAGATCGCGGCGCAAGTCCGGCTGCTTCAAGATGGCCCAGATCAAATAGGTGATTGTGATGGCAGTGGTATCGGTACCGGCGATCATCAGACCTGTGGCTTCGCAATGGACGTCGATGTCTCGCAGATTTTCGCCCTTTTCGGCTTCAGCGGCGATGGTCGCGAAGATCGTCTTCCCGTCGCCCTTCGATCTCATGTTCACCATGGCGGTATTTGCATAGTCGAGCAGATATCCGTTGACGGCGAATAGGCGTTGAGAAATCTGCAACGGAATCCATCGACCGATCGTCCGCATCAGAGGGAACTCAGCGCCTGATCCCATCCCTACCAGACCGGTCTGCAGTCGCTGCAGATACTCACTCTCCTCCCCGCTCTCCAGCGTGTGGAACGATTCTCCGAACATCAAATGCGCCGAAGCATCCGAAGCCATAAACGTCCACCAGCGCAGCATATCCACCTTCTCCTCCCTCGCCGCTTCCGCGCCCATCCCACGAACGGCAAGCTCGATCTTCTCCTTGATGCTGTCCTCCCAGTTATTCCGGATGTTCGACTTGCTGAACGCCTTGGCAAACAGCCTTCTCCGCGCGCCGTGGTCTTTGTGCCCGACCATCGTGAACAAGATTGGTCGACCTATGGCGAGGAGATCCCGGTACCATGTTGACTTTTCAAACCCACCGGAGCCGATGCGATGGATTTGTTTGAAAGCTTTGACGTCGTTGACGGCGACTTCGGAGGGGGAGATGCGGACGTAGGGGCCGTATTTCTGGTGAAGGGAGTGGACGAAGTAGATGCGCCGGCCGGAGAGGGTGGCGAGTTTGAGGGGGAGGGAGGTGAAGTGCGTGTACCAGGGGCCTGGGAGGTGGTAGAGGGGGTTGCGGAGGTATTGAAGCAATGTTACCGCGGATAGGGAAAGGGCGAGGAGGAGGAGGGATGTAGTGTATGGGAACATTGTGGCTTGGTTGGATGAGACGGGATGTTGTTAGTGGTTCGGAGGCGTTGCAGGATGGGAAGAGAAGGTACAGTTGAGACGTGAGCATACCTTGTATGGCTGGAACTTATATTTGAGTTGACAAACAGTGGGAAATACTTACGTCTACCAGTAATCGAAATCAAGGTCCGGATGGGTGGTCTTGAATCAAATTCCGGTTCGGATTTTGATTGAAGCTGCGGATGACAACGACTCTCAGCAAGGCCTCTTCCTCCCGGGCGGTATCACACATCGTCATACAACACTTCGAACAAATAGCCCAAGGTTTGTTTTCGATTACCTCCATTTTCCCCACAAATCACACTTCTAAAGATCTAACAAGGGCTTCAGTAAAATGTACCCTTGTTGATGCTAAGCTGAAAAAGACCTCGTGGCCAACGACGTCGAAGATCTCGCCATGTCTGCCATGTCCGCGAACGCCACATTCGTGCTCGTCGTCCCAAGAGCACCCTGGCTGCTCGTCGATACATCGCTTGCTGCGCTCGCAGTCTGCGCCGCCGTCGTGCTTCCCCATCCGACACTGTCTCGAAGTCCGAGAGGATGATGGAGTCGCTGTGGCACCCACTGGCAAACCATGCAGTCCCAGGCCATCGCGCATGCGCGGGAAAGTTAGAGGCGTTCTAGATGTTGGGGGCGTGAAAGCCTTGGTCCGTGGAGCAACGGTCGTGAATCGTATGATCCCATCATGAACGTGAGCCAAACTTTGCCAGAGGCGGATGGAGAACAAGAAGCCGATACTCGCAAGGACCTATCCAGCCTACTGACTGAGGAAAAGATCGTCGTTCCCGGCTATACGGACATTGCTGAGAGGTTGCAGAAATGGAAAGAAAGTCCCGCCAGCATTGGCGTTGCTGCTCTTGAGTCGCAATGGAGGAGTGGAATACAGCGATCCTGCAGTCGGGCGCCATGGGAGCTTTTTTGGCTCTAGGACCACAGTCTATTCTTTCACGAGCAAGGTATCTGCGCTATACTGATCGTCGGATACCAAAGGCAGCTTTTGGTGCCCTTACTATTGTAAGCTTACTGTTTTCGACTTTTCTGGCCCACCCGTGCTGGGAATAAGCACACAGCAAGCTCCGTGCTATCTGAGTATACGTTGGACTGACAACTCGAACAGGCTTACAGTTATGCATATCTAGACTTCCACTTTGCCGGTTGTAGCTAAGCCCTTGCAAGCCCGAGCATATACTGTCTGCCATGCAGGATGCAATGGAACGGTTCCAGGCTTGTTTCTGACTCGGACATGGCCAGCGTGCGCTTGTCGCTGGAACCCGTATTGGGCTAGGAGCCGACGTTACGCACGCATTGCAACGCCTTCCACACGTATATAAGTCGTTCTGTCGCCCTGGCAGGAACAACAATTAACTCATTCGACTCCCACTCACCGTGCTTCGTTCCTCACACGCCGCCACTCACGCGAACTCACCGCAGCCATGCAGCAGCACGCCATGTTCTCGTTACTCGTAGTTGCAGCCACGATTGCGGGCTCACGTGCCCAAGATTTCCCGACCGTTGTGACCTCCGTGGTGCCCTTCCCGACCACCAGCACCATCCCCCCCGCACCGCCGGTCACCTTTGGCAGCGGACTCGATTGCAACTTACAGCTCGGTGGCCAGGTGGTGAACGGACAGTGCGTCCGCATCTTTAGCGACCACCAGGTCGGCGCCATCGAGAACCCGACGGCCGCGTTCAAGCCCAACGTCTGCGACGGCACCTGCTACCCCTACCCGCCGGGTTTCGGAGCGATACATGTGACGGGCGATGGGACCTTCGGCACCGACTGCCACGTCTTCTCGACAACGACGTGCGACCAGGGATCGGAGCTCTTTGATAACGGGAACACCAAGCAGTTCAAGGCCGCCAGTTTCGATCCGAGTCAGACGGGGAGATCGGTGCAGTGCTTTTTCAAGTGTTAGAGGGAGAAGGATGCGCGGTGTACTTGCAGCAGGAGGCCTGGCGCAGGGCGAGAACGGGTGGTCTTGTTGGAGGTGGATGGTTCTGGAGTGGGGCTGGAGAGTATGGATTGAAGTCTTAGGCCTGCTAGATGGATATAGATTGAGACTCTGAATTCCATCAGCATCCAAGTATGACGTCGAATTTCTTTATACGACACCTCATAATGTGGGAGGTGAATTGCAGAGCACGCCAAAGTGACCGAATGCGATTAGACGTTTCAACGGAGCGGGCCGTATACCCTTCACGTGTTCTTTGGAGTCTTGGCGGAGTCTAGTGGTAGAGGGATTAGCCCCGAATCCAGTGGAGTTCCATCGACTCCAATAAGACCACTGGCTCGACAAGTTCCACGGCGGCCATGGCTGTACTTGATTCCGGAGCCGCTCTCGGCGCCGACAGAAGCCTACTTCTTCCGGCATGAATCGGCGCGTGCGGTCTTTCCTCTTGAAGCAAGCTGCTTATGGAGCAGTCGCCTATGTAGCCGCCAGGCCGTTCGGTCGGTGCTTGGAGGAAGCGCGCCTGGCTATTGAAGACTCGACAAAGAAGCAGGGTGAGACGTTCCTCCTCTTGCAATGCTCTCCGGCACTTGTCCCATCGACTACGCCGCCATGCCATTCGATAATGCAATCTTCAACCCCTCCTCAATTTCGGTCTTCACCACCAACATCCTCCCTCTCGCCTCCTTCGCCCTCCCGGGCGCCCAAATAGCGCGGAAGAACGACATCTGTTCCTTCAGTCGCTCCCTCTCCTCCCACAGCTCCTTGTACTCTCGCAGCTCCCGGTCGCCCGCGAAACAGATCTTGTACATCTGACACAAGCTCTCTTTCTCCTTGTACCCGCAATCCGACGGCTCGCCGGTGAACAGCCGTGGCCACATGTGCTCCCACACTCTGCCGATGACGCGATCAGGCCATTGGGATCGCAGAATCCACTCCATGTTCTGCTTGTACTGCTCCCTGCTCTGCCTCTGGACCGCGGCGCGCGTGATGGCGAATTGCGAGCAGCAGGGTCCTCCCAACAGGTCCGGAGCCTCTTCGCCGCCGAAGTTGGCCGTCCAGGCCTCTCGCATGAACGGCTCTTCTTCCTTGTCCCAGTCGTTAGGGCCTTTGGTCGTGTCGATCCAGGTGGGACAGCCGGCTCTCCAGGTGACGCGGAGGTTGAAATACTGTCTAGCACTTACCTGCTGGAGGTCCAGCTGGGAAAGCGCAAAGGACACGTTTCGCAGGAGAGTTCCTTCGACGTGCCAGGGCAGTTCTTCCGCGTGGGTGAAGATGACAATGTCCGGCAGGTGGTGGTAAAAGTCGTAAAGGTAGGTGAGGTACATCAGCGCTTCGTTTCCTTTCGGTCGAGGAGGCCTATGGCGTGCAGATGCATCATTGGCGATGTATCTTACGACATTGAGGTTGGGGATGTGAAGGTTGGAAGTCCATGAGGTATCGTCACGGGCTGTCGTGGCTAGGACCAGATCGATCGACGTCGTGGTTGTCCGATTGTTGTCCACCTCCAGCGCGGCGTTGGGGCCCAGAGTTGGGCGTGGATGTGGGAAGACATTGTAGTGAATGGCTCGTCCAAGCCTGTGCAACAATGTACCGGTGAGTAGAAAGCATGCGAAGAGAGCAGTGCATTTCGAAGGCGACGGTGGTCTCATTGAAGAGAGATGGCGAGCTGCATTGTGGGAGTGTGCATGTACTTGAGTCTTGAGAGCCATATGGCACCACCTACCTTCTCAGCCTCGAAGGATGCAGTTGTACAGTTGTACTGCGGGGATGCAATCAGCCGCTCTTGTATGACCGTATCATCGTGCATGTTGGCAGCATGCGGAATGGACGAGTCGGGGGTTGTTTGCCATGTTAGCACTGCACTTGGCGTGTAAGGCAACAAGATAACATTGGCCGGAGGGATCTTGGTATGGCGCTCTGTATCACATCCCGCTCTCTCCGACCCCAGTTCTTTCCGCCCCAGCGCCGGGTTGGTACTGAATGTGGTAAAGTCTGGGTGTGGTGTTCGTGCTCATACTATAAAGTCCGTCTCGCACCTTCTTCTTTCAGTTAACCTTTGCTAAATCCTTTCTAGCCTTAAACTCTATCCTCGCACGAGCAGCCAACGCTAGCTCCTCCTCTCCAACTCTGTTACAACGATAGTTATCCCCCTTCGCTTCACCACCAGCTGATACCTCGACATTGGACAGATACTCAACGCGGAGGAAGCGTGCAGACGGCGAACTGCGGGACTGTTCAGAAGCATGCCTCTAGGAAGTGCTTTACCCTCAAGCATCGAATGCTTCAACAGGCATCCTCAGAAGCATCGGATGTGAGTTTCGCCGAATGGTGCATACCCACGACATGCACTGAACGATGGCGAAAGCGGTGGAGACGTACAGTACGAGGTCAATCGCACAATGAAGCATTCACAGCGCCGTGGGAGGGATATATTGGAGAGGCCGAGTCCCGAACGTGAGCAAGCTTCGGGCACAAAACTTGAGCATGTCGGCGACCGGAAGCTATCTGAACATCAATCTTGCCATACCGATCGGCCGCTTCCAGCGTAGGCATTGTACTCGACGAGGCTTCGGTCTCGCCCGTCCTGCAACACGCCCCACTGTGTCACACTAGGTACGCCTGTCCAAACTGTCTCCCGAGGCAGTTGAGGTGTCGCCTTATCACTCTCATCCCTTACTAGATGCACCTTTGGAGGCAGCTTTGTCGCAATCTGAAACGTCGGTCGGCGACGACGGCCCTGTTGCAAGCGGGACCAGCTGGCCTTGAAGCAATGGGACACTGTCGATGCGCGGATCTTGAAAGACCTGACATGGCCTGTTTCGGGGTACATAATGCCCGCTCGAGTACCTCGTTTGTCCCTACATAAAACCAAGCTACAACAAGGTCAGCAAAAGACCATCGGACGACCCCAACAACACATCACGCTCAAGCGCCTCATCCTCCTCTCAGCAGCAACGCTAACTCGCCAGACCTACACCTCGGCGATCAACGACTCCGCCGCAACCCCTCGCCTCCTCGCCCGCCAATGGACCAACTCCAGCCGCACTGCCATCACCAGCGCCTCCGCCACCTCCACCACCTGCCTTGACGTGACCCTCACCAGCCCCATTTTCACGTTCCCGACCCACACCCCCACCGGCTTCCCGAGCACAGTAGACCTCGACTTCGCCTTCAACGCCGACTACGTGGCCCTCGTCTTCCCCACCCCGAGCGCCGCCGCCGACATCATCAACACCGTCTACGGCCAAGTCCGCGGCGCCGCGTGCGACTGAAACCCCCCGTCTCCCTGCCCACCAACGGTGGCGCGTGCACCATCGTCTGGACCTGCGACGCCACGGACCACAGCACCACGGACGCGATGGCGGACTTCTTCGTCGCGACCCTGGCGCCGATGCACGAGTTCATCAGCAGCGTCGAGCCGGAGACGTACGATCCGCATTGTGTGCGCGTGGATCCGCATTCGGATCCGTGTCCGCGGGGGCCGGACGGGTGGGAGACGATGCAGCTGATGTGCACGCTGGAGATTGTGGCGTGGGGGAGATGACGGATCTGGCGGAGCCCGGGGAGTATATGGGGCGCATGCGGTATACGATATCATGTGACGCGAACCCGAATTGTGGGTGGTTGAGTGCGTTATAGGCGGCGTTGGAAGTGGGGGGGTTGGGGGTGGGGTGGGTTCTCGGCGGCGGATGTTGTGTTAAATTTAGGGACTTCTGATGGAGAGTGTTGAAGGGTTTGCTGAGGATGGAGATGGGATGAGGTGTCGTGCAATGGGGAACTGACTGGCATTGGATCTAGGGGTATGGGAGGGCGAGGATAGAACGAGCCGCCATTTGGACATTCCACCTACCATAAGCTACCTACATCGTGCAGGTAGTCAAATGTGACTTACTATTGGATTAGTATGCACTCTTCATACTTGGACTCATGATCATTACTGCAGCGTCTTCCCCTCAAGACACCTGCGTCGAGGACACTCGAAACCCCGTCCGAACAAGACGTTGGAGAGTCATGTTGCCTTCAATCTTTTAGGCCGCGCCCGGGAGCACGCACTGCTGTTCCTGTTCTTCCCTGATAGAGGGAGGTTTAGGTGACATCTCCACGTCGGCGATATTGCCCTGCCCTGCTCGGATGGTGATCTTTCGACTGTTGGTGATCGACGAACGGCCAGGCGAGTCTATCAACATGAAGACGTTTGAAGAGGTCTGAGCTGCATGTGCCCTGCCCTCAATGCCGCGTGGAGCAGCCACAGCACAGCCACACAGCCACACCTCGTCTCCAACAAGCCGGATCGGCGGTAGATCCATTCGAGGTCGGTGGGTGTTGACGACTTGTGAAGTTGCCAGCAGTCAATTGTACACGTGTCTTTACTTCCGATTGTTGCTCCCCAGTCCAGCTGTCGTATCTGATTGTCTTCTAGTATCTCATATCACTTTTGCCAGCACGAAGAACAGTCGACTTCTGCCGCCCATCCAAAATTGAATATGCGCCGACCCCTGCCCGATAATTCTTGCGGACGTTTGAAGTAGCCCGATATAGCGATACCAGCCTTGTTTTATCTGCAACTCTATTTTCCTGCTTGCCGACTTCCCTGCCTCTCTAGCCTCTCTAGCCTCTTTCTCTCCAGCCGAGCAACAACATGAAGCAGGATCCCGTGCTTTTCATATCGCTTGATTCTCTTGTATAATTAATCACTTGACATGCCGCGCGGTAAGCAAAGGTGCGAGATTCATCCAAGATTGCCGCCATTACCTCTTCACAAGGCGACACTCGTCACCGCCGTCGGCGCCACGCATGTGAAACGATAGCAGGCCCGTAGCAACGACAACCGTGCGTGCTTCTGCTCTTGTTCTTGTTCTTGGCCACCTCTCCACCTGCTCGCCTGGTCAACCCTGCTATCGATCTTGATTCTGATTCAAGAAGTCTGGCCTGCTATCTGGCCGCTTCACCTCTCACCCTTCTCCCTCACACCCGTCTGTCGAGCAGTGTGAAGAGAGGTCCTAGGGAGCAGCATGCACTGAAGGTGGAGGGGAATCGCGGGACTAATTAACAGTGTCACTCGTTTGCAATGTACGTCGACGAGCAGCTCACGAGATGTGGAGGGACAATCGTTCTAACAAACAAGCAGAATAATCATTCGCCATGAAGGCCCCCAAGCTGCCAAAGCTGAAGTCCAGCAACGATGTCAATGCTACCAACCCCGAGACCAGCATGGCCGAAAGCACCCTCCGAGCATCCGTCGACGACCTTCGAAGCCCCGGCAGTAGAGACCTCCTACGACAGCACTTCACCGGTGCCTTTCCCGAAACTCAGCGGCGGACAAATCAAGAGCGGTATAGCGAAGATGCTGGGTTGAAGCCGCGACAGTCAAGTTCGACTTCCAGCTTGAATGTTGGACAGAACTCGGCAGCTCAGTCTTCATCCTCCAGCCTGGACAAACATGGAATGAACAACATGAGGCTGTCTGCAGTGGCAGAGGACCACCCTTCGCTCGATATTGCGCAAGCCATCCACCTCTTGCAGGAGCTGAAGAAGAACGCGTCTCCGAGTGATTTGGTAGCTCTGCACAAGGCGTTGCTTCCCACCAGAGACTCGTACATGGCCAGCCCGACCATGCCAAACAACGAGGATCGTGCTTCTGGCAACTTCTCGACTTCCACTGTGATCAGGCGAGGCTCCATGCTGCCGGCCGGTCTTGCTACCAGAGGCGATGCGTCGGAGGACCTTTTGCGGCGCCAGGAAGACGTGAAGCAGCCGATCCGACAGAAGAAATCCAAAACGGGCGGCGACTTCAAGACGCACCTACGACAGAAGCTGTCTCAGGGCAGTCTGGCTGCGCTGGATCTTGCTGATGAAGCCGGCCAGACTCTGCATGCCAGAGCCGCTACGCCTGCAGACGACCTCTATACGGTTGGTCATTATCGGCCAGGAACACTACGCATCACCAACGGCGCCGCTTCGCCAGAACCGGGTGCACTTGTGCGCGAGCGAATTAACTCGGATTTGGATGGCCTGCCCTCCAGGAGAGAAGCCCAGACTCCTCGCAAGAGCACAGAACGTGGACGTCTTGAGTTACAGCCTGTCACTACCAGAGGCAGCCAGGATTATGCCACAGCTCCCAGCACTCCCCGCGAGCGACCGAGCTTTGAACACCACGTGGCTGGGACTGCTGTCATCAATAATGCCGAAGTCGATACGGAACCTCCTCGCCAAACGCTCACACGCTCACAAACTGAACCTGCCGCTCCACCCTTGAGTGAACAGCCCTCCTTCGACACGCCACGCAAAGGCCGCTCGAGACACAATTCAAGGTCGAGAGACTCACTGACACCCAGAGACTCCTCCATTTCAGGCATCCCGCATCCGAAGGAACGGGACGAGTCAGTACCAAGGATCTACAAACGACAACGGCCACACAGGGCACGCGAGCGATCGCAAAGCGCCACACCACGATCTCGCGATCCTTCGTTGACCCGGATCCCTATGCCTAAGGAAAGCGCAGCATCGCTACGAGGATCTACCATCATGGCGCACAAAGTCTCAGAGCAGAGTCTTCTACACCCGATCAGGCGGTCTTTCGACGATGGCCGTGTTTCTCCTCTGCCAGAAGAGATGCCACGGTTCGCTCACCGCTGGAGCCATCGAGCTTCCCAGATCTCGCAGGAGTACGTGGCAGAATGCGAGATCTCCGCCAGCCCGTACGGAGAGCAAGCAGCTGCCGAGCGTGAAGCTTTGCTGAAGCGACTGAGTACCGTTTTCGATAGTGAAGATGAGCAGGTCACCGATAACGAAACGCCGGAGACTGCGCTGTCGCGACTTAACGGTGATACCGTGGCTATTATCAAAGATCACATTGCGCCGCGCGAGACGTCAGAAACCAAAGAAGGCGCCAGCCCGTCTCAGCATTTCCTACGGAACTTCCATGCAGGACGTCCGACTCCGCAGAAGGCTGACAGCGGCTATGGCACGGACAATTCGCTCCAGGAGCATCAAAGGCAGATGCTCCAAGACGCGAGCAGACTCTACAACAACAACGCCAACCTTCGCAACGACTCAGATGAAGCAGTAAAGATGGACGACGACGTACAAAGCTTGTACTCGCTCAATCAGATTCTGAGATCGCCGAGCCTGCTCTCGCCCGCCGCTTCTCCTTCGTCACAGACACCTGCAAGTCGTAAGCAGCGGTCCTCTCTTCTCAGACTGGTCACGTCATCACGAGGAAACTCGAGCAATTCGCTTCCGATAACTCCTGTGACGGAGAAGGCGACGGAGAAGGCGCCAGACAGCACTCCATCGGAGGTAAAGCGGAGCAAATCCCAGAAGAAGAAGCTGCAGAAGCCGATGCCGGACGCTGTCAAGAAAGAGCTCAAAGAGCAGAGGAAGAAGCAGAAGGAGCAGCAGGAGACGAAGAGCGCTAATCCCAGCGAGACTTTCACACTGACCGAGCAAGCTCCTGCTGGCTCTGGACGGTTCTCGTGGGAGCCCGCGGCTGCGTCGCCTATATCGACACCTGGTCCAACGCAAGAACAGCAGGCGCATCTCGAGAGTAGGCCTTCGCTTGCCGAGACTCGGAGCAAGAAGAGCTTCCATCGTGACGATGATGCGGCGTTCTCAGCCAACTCTCCTATCACGAGAAAACGGAGCAAGAGTCTTGGTCGCGAACGACAGCGCAGCAACACTGTCCGAGACACTGCGGAAGAGGACGTGGGCTCGAGCTCAAGACGGACATCATGGGGTTTGGCTTCGAGGAAGTCACGGAGGAGCAGTGAACACTCAGCATCCAGGCCGACCGATCTGGATGTCCCACCGATGCCGAATTTCGCTTCTACTTCTTCGGATGAGTCCAAGAATGACGGAGACGAGGAAGCGCCAATGTGGACGGACTACTCTTCAGTCTCTCGGACTCTGGGCGTCAATCCGTACGACATCTCGACCAACCTTATGAGAAGAACCGTTGCACTCCCAGGTGGTGTTAATGAAGGTCTGCAGTCACCGCACCAGATCACCACAGCCGTCTACCGATCAAAGAACGGTGGTCTACAAGGTATGGACTCCGGCATGGCTGCGGAGCTGGCGCGCCTGAAGAGCCGCGATATCGCCTCTTCGAACAACCAGCGTATCGACGACCGGCCTCGTATGGCGACGCCTAGGCTCCGTGAGAACACACGATCCATGAGTTCGAGCACTGCTCCTGTGCCGACGGCGGTGGTTGCAAGGCGGCCAATGGACAGGAGAGGCAGTCTGCCGTCTGAGGCTGCCCAGCAGCAGATCGCGGAGCTCTCAGCCCGCCCCCTGAGCGGGTATGCGGATAGCATCCCGCCTATGCCTGAGCTGCCGGCGGACGTTGCTCGTGGAGCTCCGCAGGGTACTGCACCGGTTGACAAGCAGGGCAAGGACAGTGCGCAGCCCACACCCGTCGACTCGGAGCGCAGTAGTAGTAGTGAAGAGACGCCTGGTCACTCAAGGGTGAGCGTCGCTGATGCAGTACGGAAGACTATGGAGCATAAAAAGCAAGTCGGTGAAGTCTCCGAACAGAAGTGTCGTGTCCGACCTATCGGACCGCGTCAGGAGAGTGCCACCTCGTTGCAGGCGCAGGTGCAGACGATTCTGCGCACGCCTTCGGATGGCTCTGCTTCTATACAGATTGGGCTTGGTTCGGACACTGGGGTCGAAGAGAAGCCTGCCGTCGCTGCTGTCAGCGAGGCCAACAAAGAGAGCGCTGAGGAGAGCATTGCGGCAGACTGGAGCGCACAGGCGAAGATCTGGAAGGAGAGGCGTAGGACGCTTGGAGAATCGCTTGCTAAGCCGGCGACTGGCAGTGGTGAGGCCCCGATGAGTCCCGTCTCGCCTCTCACGAGCCAGGAGGCTCTGTCGCCGTTTGTCGGCCTGTCCAGGTCCATCACGCCTCAAGTGAAGGACTCCA
Organism: Saxophila tyrrhenica; assembly: GCF_035928015.1. NCBI lineage: Eukaryota > Fungi > Ascomycota > Dothideomycetes > Mycosphaerellales > Extremaceae > Saxophila > Saxophila tyrrhenica. The sequence goes on along the minus strand of NW_027041753.1, from coordinate 62,324 downwards.
GCCAAAGCAGCGCATGGCCCCCAAATGCTCGAACCTCTAGCGGAGAGGAGAAGGAGGTCGTGCCTGCGGCAGAGCAAGACGATTCACGATCACAGACTCCCCACGCCTCCTCCACCGACTTGCTCGGTCCGCAGAGCGCCCGCGCAGCGAACACCTCCCACATCGCCCATCAGCGACCGATCCACCGCGAACGAAGCCCCGGTGGTCGCGTCATCACGCCCTCGGGTAACTTCCACCCGTACACCCCAGCCGACGCCCCCTCAGCGGAGCGCTCTCGCCGCAAGAGCATCGGCCGCCCCACCCCTCCAGCCGATGCACCACGCCTTGAGCAATCCCGCCCGGAGACGCTGGCCAAGCTCACCTCCTCCAGCACGACAAACTTCTACAACACAACAACGACCACAACCACAACCTCCCAAGCCAGCCGCTCCACGCAATCCCTCGAGATCTCCCGCGGCTCGCCAATGCAGTCTATGGTCCACGACAGCTCGCTCTTCGACCGCTACGCGGGCGGGATGCAGTACGGGTACGAGAAGGGCAGTGGGTTCGGCGGGAGCGCGGGGACGCGGAGTCATGGAAAGAGTCGGGCGGAGCGGAAGAGTCGCGAGTTGAGTGTGGGGTTTGGGGTGGATTTGAGTGATGTGCCGGTTTTTTTGCGGAAGGTGTAATGTTATGAACGTGTGGATGGGATGGGATGAGAGATGTGGATGGGATTGGGTATGGGATGAGAGATGAGAGACGGGATGGGGTATGCGGGGGGGTAATTTTTTTGTTCTAGATGATTGGTTGGAGATCATGAAGGGGGAGAGGGCAGGGGGTTGTTGTATAGTGTTGTGTAGTTAATGGACAGAACCATATCAAGTCGTCGTCTTCCCGTGCCTTCAACTTGTACGTGTGGGTGGCGGTGGTGTATTCAGGCAGATCTCGTTGCCTGCGCCATCCATCCGATCATCGAATCCTTCCGAGGCTGACGCCGCGGTTGATTGGCTGCATCCACGTCGTCACCAACAACGCCTGTTTCATCCTGCTGAACAACATCATGGTAGGTTTGCAACTCTCACCTTCTTCTTCTCCTCTCTCAAGCCATATCTCCCTTGCTCTACAGCTTACAATCAGCATACCTCCCAGACCTCAATCACGACCTCAAAATGTCCACCCAAATGGAACCTTTCTCCATCATCGAGAAGCTCGAACAACCCACCCCCTCATCATCAGACTCCGGCCCCCACCACCTCTTCAACGACGTCCTCAACCTCACCTCCGCCAAAACCGCAGACCATGACCTCCAGTACATCGCCGCGCTCCGTGAAGCTAACCCGGGCATGATCGTGACCGCCATCCCGGCGAGTAATGTCAATCTGAGGATCTTCGCCGCCGCTGGGTACGCGAGATGTGAGGTTGATTTGGAGACGGACTCGTATGCCAGTTGGAGGGGCTATGCGCCGCCGCGGACGAGATCGGGGACAGGGGCCCTGGCGGAGGCGGTGAGTTTTGGCAAGTATCGGTATTCGTGGGGTGATGAGGATGTCAGTCTAACCTTCCTTTCCTGACCGTGCATATAATGATGTTAATGTGATGGGTGACAGTTCATCCTCTACACAATCAACAGCACCAACCAATACGTGCTCAAAGAATGCCGCTCGGACGAACATCCCCTCGGCCCCTCTTCCATCACCGACCAGCTGATCAAAGCTGTTGGAGACTGGATGACGAGTATCCTCGACGTCGTCTGGGTGTACGATGGGTACTGGCGGCAGTCGCGGGAGCTGTATGATGGGGTGATGAAGGCTTCGTGGGAGGATGTGATTTTGGACGAGGAGATGAAGGCGGATTTGACGAAGGTGGCGAGGAAGTTTTTTAGTTCGAAGGCGGTTTATGAGGATTTGGGCGTGCCGTGGAAGAGGGGGTTGATGGTGAGTGTTCATTGTTTTTTAGGAGTGTCTGTTTCGGCTCTTTGGTGTGAAACGTCGCTGACACTGTGCCGCAGTTCTACGGACCTCCAGGAAACGGCAAGACCATCTCTATCCGCGCACTGATGCACGAACTCTACACGCGCAAAGATAAGGACGGGAACTTAAAGCCCATCCCGACTCTCTACGTCAAATCCGCACCCACAACATGGGACATCGGCGACGTCTTTGCTCGCGCCCGCGCAGAAGCGCCATGCATGCTCATCCTGGAGGACGTCGAAACTATCGTCACGCCGGACACTCGCTCGTACTTCTTCAACGAAATGGATGGGCTGGCGAACAACGACGGCCTCTTCGTGGTGGCTTCGACGAATTACCTCGACAAGCTGGATCCGGGCCTCACGAAGCGACCGAGCAGATTCGACAGGAAGTACAAGTTCCCGCTCCCCAACGAGCACGAGCGGACGCTGTACTGTGACTTTTGGCGCAAGAAGCTGAAGTCGAACAAATCCATTGATTTCCCGAAGAAGCTGCTAGTGCCGATGGCAAGAGCGACGCCCGGGTTCTCTTTTGCTTTTCTGCAGGAGTGCTTCGTTGCTACGCTTCTGGAGCTGGCACGTGAAGGGGATGATGTTGCAAAAGCGCGGCCATACGACGACAGCAACGACGGTCTGGACGACTACCGGCTGTGGGTGGTGTTTAAAAAGGAAGCCGAGGTGTTGCGCAAGCAGATTGACAGTCAGCAGAGGAATGTAGGCCAGTCGCAGCTCGCGGCTTGGTGTAAGCCTGGGGACGGGATGATTGGGAACGAGCCAGTTGTGGCGAGCTCAGCAGGGCCGACTCGGGGCAAGGAAGGACACTGTAACTGCTGTCGGTGCAGAGAGCGGGAGCAGAAGCCATTTGTGCTTGCTCATCGTGGACCGAAGGCGAGGGGTGAGTTGCTGCCGGAACTGCCGTGGTACTATCAGAAGGAGGAGTATATTAATTCTGCTGCGTTTGAGATGAGGTGATCGAATCTTGAGGGGATGGAAGACATGGGAGATCGTGGGTGAGAATGTAAGATAGGGCTATGATGACCGAAAGCCTAGAAGGTCCTCGATTGTATGAGCCTAAAGGTACCCTGGGAAAAGTACCTGAGAACATATCGGCATCCGGCACGCAGTCGAATGCCTCTTCACCGACACAGCTTCAACAGCTTCCTCCTTCGGCTAGCTGTCAGGGCTCTTGTGATGCAGTAAGCAGATTTCGATGACGGATACTCGCGTATCTCGCACGCCGTCCCGTTCGTGGCGAGTGGTCTGCCTCACCGAGTCTGCGGTCTGAGGCCAGGCAAGCGACGAGATGGAATGTCAGCGGCTGTCGTACAGACGTCTCGTCTTCTGCGGGGACAACACCCTGCAAAAAACGCGGGAAACAAGCCTCACCTGCAGCGCTACTGCATTCTTAGCATTCCACGCCGCCAATCAACGCATTTGATGAGGATCTTGATTAGAAGGTCCGTGGCGGAGATCGGACAGGTCGGACTTTGCGAAGTGACGCCCCCGACTCTGCTGGCAAAGGTGCATGATGCTTTCACTACATCTACCGGCCTCGGCACGCCGCCGCCTCCCATCTTTGGAGATGCATCTTCTGCTGTGCTTCTTTACCAGTCTTTCTCTTCGATAACACTCGTTGTGGGCGTCGACGCTGTGAGACACCATGTCTGCGCCAGATGCGGAGAACCGATGGGCCGCCGACGCCAACACGGCCGACGGCGTCGTGGAGAGAGATGAACCCGCCGCCGACGAGCCTTTGGAGCGGGTGGGAAGTGAAAAGGACGCGGAAGAGGGCAAGATTGTAGACCGGGAGGCGGTGGATGATACAGACTCGAATGAAGATCTGGACAAAGAGAAACACAACCGGCTGCAGATGCGAAGAACAGAGAGCAACTGGACACAGGCGACAGGCACGAGCTACGCGTCTACCGAAGTTGCGGAAGCACAAGAAACGCCACCGCGAAAACGAACATGGGGCGAGAAGTTGAATCCGTTCAAGCATAAGAATGTCCCTCCTCCGGCCGACGAGCGGATACCGTCGAAAGAGCACTCGGCCAATTTCTTCAGCAAACTCACCTTCCAATGGATCACGCCGATCATGGACGTGGGCTACCAGCGGCCTCTAGACATCAACGACGTCTGGGCTGTCAACCCGGATCGAGAGGTAGAAAAGCTGATGGACAAGCTGAACTCGTCGCTGAAGAAGCGCAATGAGGCGGGGAGCAAGCGTCCGTTGACCATGGCGCTATACGACACTTTCAAGAAGGAGTTCATCATCGGCGGTGCTTGTCAGCTTACCGCGGCACTGGTTCAGGTGCTCTCGCCGTTCACGATGAAGTATCTTATCCGATTCGCTGCGCAGGCCTACGAAGCTCAACGATCAAATCTGATCCCGGCGCCCGACATTGGTCATGGCATTGGTCTCGTCATTGGCATTACGTGCATGCAAGTGGTCCAGTCGCTATGTACAAATCACTTCATCTACCGGGGTATGATGGTCGGTGGACAGGCACGATCGACTTTGATTGCTGTCATCTTCGAGAAGGCGATGAAGATATCAGGTCGTGCTCGCGCTGGTGGCAAGGCCAAAGATGCGGATCAGGAACAGCACACACCCGAAGGGATCCAGCCAGGCAGTAAAGAAGAGAAGAAGTTCTTCAAGAAGCGACTCGGCAAAGATCAGTCGAAGGGCAAGAAAGGTGTCTCTGGTGATGGCCAAGGATGGAGCAATGGCCGCATCGTCAATCTCATGTCCACCGACACCTACCGTATCGATCAGGCGTCTGGCATGTTCCATATTTGCTGGACGTCGCCGATTCAGGTCTTCCTTGCGCTGGCCCTGCTCATCGTCAATTTGACGTACAGCGCTCTGGCTGGTTTCGCTTTCATCTGCATCATGATGCCTCTACTCGGACGTGCCATTCGAAGTCTGATGAGCCGACGCAAGGTCATCAACAAGATCACCGACCAACGTGTCAGCTTGACGCAGGAAATTCTGTCTTCAGTGCGCTTCGTCAAGTACTTTGGCTGGGAGACCAGCTTTCTGGACCGGCTTGGGCAGTTGCGAGACAGCGAGATTGGTAAGATCTCGTTCTTGCTGTCCATTAGGAACGGTATCATGGCCGTTTCGATGACCATGCCCATCTTCGCTTCTATGCTGGCTTTTATCACTTACAGCCAGACGCATGCGGACTTCAGCCCTGCTCCGGTATTCTCTTCGCTGGCCTTGTTCAACTCGCTGCGTATACCTCTCAACCTAATGCCTATGGTCATCGGTCAGGTGGTCGACGGTCTTGCTTCGATCGCTCGTATCCAGGAGTTCTTGGCGGCAGAAGAGGCTCAAGATGAGGCTGTGTGGGACTACTCTGCGAATGACGCCATTGTAATGAAGGATGCCGACTTTACATGGGAGCGAACGCGCAATCAGAACGACGAGAACGCCAATCAAGCACTGAAGAGCACTGGCGAGATCCGCAAAGAAGAGAAGGCCGCCAAGGCGAAGCAGAAGGACGAGAAGAAACAGCAGTCGAAGCAGCTTTCCAATGAGAAGCTGGAGGTGCCTAGTAGCCCTACGACCTCAGACAGCTCAAGCGACAGTGACGAGGAAACGCCTTTTGCCATCAACAACATCGATCTCACCATCGGGCGTAACGAGCTTGTCGCTGTCATTGGCGCTGTCGGTTCAGGCAAGAGTTCTCTACTTGGTGCGATGGCTGGTGATATGCGACGCACTGGCGGCCATGTCACGTTTGGCTCTACTCGTGCTTTCTGCCCGCAGTACGCTTGGATCCAGAACGCGACGGTCAAGCAAAACATCGTCTTCGGGCGGGATTACGACCGCAAATGGTACAACGAAGTCATCGACGCCTGCGCACTGAGACCGGATCTCGAGATGCTGCCGAGTGGTGACATGACGGAGATTGGTGAGCGCGGTATCACGGTGTCTGGTGGACAGAAGCAGCGATTGAACATTGCTCGCGCCATCTACTTCGATGCGGATATCGTGCTCATGGACGACCCGCTGTCGGCTGTTGATGCCCACGTTGGAAGGCACATCATGGACAACGCTATTTGTGGGTTGTTGCGGGACAAGGCCCGCGTTCTCGCAACGCATCAGCTTCACGTGCTTCACCGTGTGGACCGTATCATCTGGATGAAGGACGGTGCTATTCACAAGGTTGCCACTTTCCCTGAGCTCATGGGCCATGATCCTGAGTTCCAGCAGCTCATGGCGACGACCGCTGTCGAAGAGAAGAAAGAGGAGCAAGAAGACGAGCAGGAGGACGAGCGAGAGGACGAAAAGAAGAAGTCGCTGAAGAAGAAAGGCCGCAAGCCTGCTGGCGCACTCATGCAGCAGGAAGAGAAGGCGGTCGCGAGCGTTGGCTGGGACGTCTACGCCGCCTACGTCCGCGCCGCTGGCTCGATTATGGTCGCTCCTCTGATCCTCTTCATCCTTATCATCTCGCAAGGCGCCAATATCGTCACGAGCTTGTGGCTGAGTTGGTGGACTGCAGGCAAATTCGGCTACAGCGACGGTGTGTACATTGGTGGCTACGCTGCGCTCGGTGTGGTGCAGGCGGCGCTGCTATTCACCTTCTCGGTTGCGATCACGGTGCTCGGCACGAAGTCGAGTAAGGTCATGTTGCACCGTGCGATTGTGCGGGTGCTGCGGAGTCCGATGAGCTTCTTTGATACCACGCCGCTGGGTCGGATCACGAATCGTTTTGCCAAGGACGTGGATGTTATGGATAATATGCTCGTAAGTCTGAGATCTTTTCGGGAGTTTTAGAACGGAAGTTGACATGCTACTACAGACCGACTCGATGCGCATGTTCTTCATGACCATGGCGATGATTATCTCCGTCTTCTGCCTCATCATCGCCTACTACTACTACTTCGCCATCGCGTTGGTACCGCTCACGATCATGTTCTTGTTCGCGGCCAGCTATTACCGAGCCTCTGCCCGCGAGATGAAGCGACATGAGTCTGTGCTGCGCAGTGTGGTCTTCTCCCGCTTCGGAGAGGCTGTCACTGGTATCTCGACTATCCGCGCATACGGCTTGGAAAAAGAGTTCCGAAAGTCGGTGAATGATTCGATCGACTCCATGGACGGTGCATACTTCTTGACGTACGCCAACCAGCGGTGGCTGTCTGTTCGTCTGGATGCTGTGGGCACGCTGCTGGTCTTCACCGTCGGCATCCTGGTCGTCACTTCGCGCTTCTCCATCAGTCCCAGTACTGGCGGGCTCGTGCTTTCGTACATCCTCACGATCGTGCAGATGATTCAATTCACAGTGCGACAGCTGGCTGAAGTGGAGAACAACATGAACTCGACCGAGCGCATACACTACTACGGCACTCAGCTCGAAGAAGAGGCACCCCTCCACTTAGGCGACGTACCAGCCGACTGGCCACAGAAGGGCGAGATTGTCTTCGACGACGTGCAGATGCGATACCGCGAAGGCCTTCCCCTCGTCCTCCACGGCCTCAGCATGCACGTCAAAGCCGGCGAGCGCATCGGTGTCGTCGGTCGAACAGGCGCCGGCAAATCTTCCATCATGTCCACCCTCTTCCGCCTGATCGAGCTTTCCGGCGGTTCTATCACGATCGACGGCATCGACATTGCGAAGATCGGCCTCTACGACCTCCGCTCTCGGCTTGCCATCATCCCGCAGGACCCTACGCTCTTCCGCGGCACCATTCGAAGCAATCTCGACCCGTTCAACGAACACACCGACCTCGAGCTCTGGAACGCCCTCCGTCAGGCCGATTTGGTCGGTAGCGAACAGGCTTTGGAAGACGAGAGTGGGCGCATCCACCTCGATACCGCTGTGGAAGACGAAGGTCTCAACTTCTCGCTTGGACAGCGGCAACTTCTTGCTCTTGCTCGTGCGCTTGTGAGGGGGTCGCAGATTATCGTGTGTGATGAGGCGACGTCTTCGGTGGACTTTGAGACGGATCAGAAGATTCAGCGGACGATTGTGAGGGGGTTCAAGGGGAAGACGCTGTTGTGTATTGGTAAGTTCTTGGGTGAACCCAACTACTTTATGAAGCCTGTACTAACGATAAACGCGCGCAGCCCACAGGCTCAAAACTATAATAGGCAAGTCGAAACCAACTGGAACACGTCGCTACTATGTCCTGGAGTTGGCGGACTTGGACAGCTTAAGGTCGAAATTTCACCTTAGGATGAAAATTCGCCGTTTTGAACGCCGTCTTCGCCCCGGGCATAGTAGCCGACGCTGCTTCCTCTCATCCTTTACGGAATGAAAGAATGCTAACCTCTTCTCCAGGCTACGACAGGATCTTGGTCATGGACCAGGGCAACGTTGCCGAGTTGGACTCGCCGATCAGTCTCTACGACCAAGGCGGTATCTTCAGGGGTATGTGTGACCGCAGTGGTATTAGAAGGGAGGACTTCTTCAACAGCGCGGAGGCGAGGTTTGATGCGGAGAGTCCGGCGTTAGAGAGGAGCAGGAGTGCTGCGCAGATGCAGTAAAACGTGATTGGGTACGAAGATTGGGTAGATTTGGGATATTGGGTATCGAGGCTGCATAGCATGCTGGGTGCATATGGCCGGGCAAGGCGTTCAGTCCAGCGATTTGAGAGTGCCGATGCCAGTTGCACGGATATATATGCTTGAGTATAAAAGCGTTAATTTCAATGAGCCGCCAGGCAGCTGATCATCACAAGTGGCAATCTAGCAGCATGAGATTCGTTGGGAAGACCCCCGGCTACAGATCAAAGGCCGCGTCTCTCCGCCGGCGTATCTGGTGTTGTGCAGCTGCTCGTCAGCACCAAAAAGGCGTTTGCTTCTTGGAGAACTGCACTTCGACTGACATTTATTTTCGCCAGCTGTCTGATACATCTATCTCCCATCCGTTTGCTTCTTTCTGGGTCTGAAATAATTCATCTTTCTTCATTCACTAACATCAGAAACACTAAGAATCGTGAGCCGCTCTACGACGCAGAGCACGACACGATCGTTTCAATCTTCGATCCAGCGGGAAGCGAGGAGGAATGGCAGCGCCTGTGCGGCCTCATCGACGCAGCTCTGGCGAACCCCCTTCTGCCCCGCTGGCCTGTCCTCCAGGATGCGAAAGGCACTGGCTAACAATGCTGGACGATGCTAACGATGCATGTACATGTAGGTATCGCAGCAAGTACGAGGTAATGCGCGCCTGGCATTCCGAAGCCTCGTACGAGAACGTCCAGCGTGCGCGAGATGCTCTTGCTCGACATGAGGCTGGTGCTGGAAACGGAGGGCCACGATGAAGCATACCAGCAAAGAAGACTGCAGTCGCTACAAAGCATGATCGAGGGTGTGGAGCAGGCACTACAGGACGATGGAGGGTATACTTGGTCTCAGAAAGCATTTACTAGGAGGAAGTTCGGCCGCTGACAGGGAGCAGCGAAGATGGCGATGAGGACGCAGGAGCAGGAGCGCAGCAAAACGTCGTCCAGGAGTCCAATGGCGCGGGCGGCGAAAACATCCATGCGAATACGCTCGTCCCGAAGCCCCCTGGCGTTGGCGGCGAACGCAGCGACGTGTTCACGCATGCGCAGGAAGGAGCTGCTCGTGCTCAAGCCTCGAGGCACCCGCGAACAGCATCAGCCTTGTGGTAAAGGGTGGAGGGGGGCTTGAGAGGCCCCATTCTTACGCTCACCGCAAGGAGACCATCGCGCAAACGGCTTCCTCGTCCAGTCACGTACTGCACAAACAGGACTACATGTCGAGAAGCGAGGGCGATGATTAGCCAGCAGGCATTGTGAGTAGATGCGCTGCAACATTTCGGCGAACGGCGTCGGAGTGCAGGCTCCAAACCAAAAGAAGTGGCAACGCCATCTTCTCCCGCAGACAATCGTCTGCCATGGAGCCTGCTGTTGGCAAATGGTCGCTGCACCATCTTCGAGAGCAACGGGGACGCTTCAATGCCCGCAGCGACGATCTCGAGCTTGCTTTGCTTATTATGTCTCTGCCTTCGACTGCCACCTCGTCGCCTCAAGTGCTCATGAGACTACCCATGCGGATGTGCATGTGTTGATTTGTACGAGCTATGCGTTACTCCTCCGCGTCGTCATCTCATGCAACCTCCCACCCAGCTGAAGTGGCGGGTTCGAGGGCTTGTTGCTCCAGCCGCAAGCAATGGGGCAAATGGGGCCAAATGGCCGTTGTCTCAGAGGCGCTGCTGAAGGATCGTTATGAAACTATAAAAGAGTACAAATGTGTTTCTGCTTCAATCGTGGAGTTTTGAAAAGTGTTCTACAAACACTTTTCTTAGTCGTCCGTCCAGTATCGATCGAAAGTGGAAGATGGCGCCCACAAAATGGGATGCGGAGTGGATCAAGGTGAGTACTACATGTACTTCACCACAACCCAATATCGACTGACCGTCACACAGTTCGCGAAAACCATAAGCGACCCTCCAACCCTCCCCGACGAAGAAACCGAAGCCAAACGCCAAATCGTCAACACCATCCTCACCGAGCTGCCTAGACTCCTTCCTCCGCCTCCATCGAACATCACCACAAGTCCGTCTTTCCCCTCCCATTCGCACCTCACACCTGCTGACCCAGCCGTGCGGTCGACAGAAGATCTCACCCTTCCCTCGGGCCCAGCAGTCCGGATTTACACCCCCACGCACCCCTCCTCCAGCCCAACAGCAGCCTCCCCACTCATCCTCTTCGCCCACGGCGGTGGCTGGTTCGCCGGGAATTTAGAGACGGAAGACCGCAGCTGCCGCATCCTATCCTCCCGAACGTCCAGCGTGATCGTTTCCGTGGACTATCGCTGCGGTTTCGGGGTCCCCCTCCAGTCAATGGTCGATGACTTGTACGCTGCATTCACCTGGTCCCGCTCCAACGCCACCACTCTCGGTGCTGATGCGGGGAAGGTGGTGTTCTGGGGAGGAAGCGCAGGCGGCGCGCTTATTGTCGCGCTCGCGTACCGTCTTGTCCAGGAAGGGCGCGGAGCAGCGATAAAGGGGTTACTCTGCATGAACACCATCGTGCTCCACCCATCCGCCACGCCCGAGGCGTACATACATCTCATGCGTTCGTATGAAGAGAATGATGGGCCATTGCCGTTCGTCGCCGGTAAGGACACGTTGAAGCTGTACAAATCCCGCGACCTCGAACCGCCCAACACGCCGATCGCTCTGTTCCCTACTGCGTATGGGCCGGGGGCGATGAAGGGGTTCCCGCCGACGTGGATTATTACCAGTGGGAACGATGCTTCGAGGGACGATGGGACGGTATTGGAGGCTGTGTTGCGGGATGCGGGCGTGAGGGTGAAGATGGAGAATGTGGAGGGGTTGGCGCATTATTTCTGGGTGTTCGATTTGCCCAAGGCGAATGAGCGGTTTTGGGACGCTATGGTGGGAGGTGTGGCGTGGGTGTTGGGTGGTTGAGAGGTGGTGGGAGGCGTTTTCTGGGTGAAGATGGACTTAGTACGAGTACATGGTATCCATTACAGCACAAACCCAGAGTCGCTAATCGCACACATGCCAATATCAAATCAGAGCACTGAGTAGCTCAGGGCCGCCAGTACTTCCAGGCTCCCGACTGGCCGCCGCCGACAAGCTCGTGGACGCCTTCTCGTCCTTCAGCTGTGAGGAACATCTCCTGGTCAATCTCTTCGTCGTTGATTATTGCAGGGTACAGCACGCCGACCCCATCGCCACCGAGTGTGGTGGCGTATTTGTCGAAACCTTCATCTTCGAGCTGCTGCTCCAAATCTTGGAGTGCTGATGATAGTGACCTATCTCCATGTTCATGGGAAGGCGTTGTGGGTGGCGATGCCGTCGCAGCTTCCCCGTTAAGGTCGCCGTCCACACCATGCGTCGCACGAGGTTGTGGCTTCAACAACGTAATGGCGCAACCACCTCCACCAGCACCAGTGAGCTTCGTCCATCCCACGCCGGCCTGATCAACGAGATATCGTAGTCGTTCCAGTCTGGGGTGCGACACGCCGAGACTGGTGAGGAGGCCGTGGTTCACCGACATCATCTCGCCAAGATGTGCAATCGCCTCGTCTGCTTCTGCCGATGAAGAATCGAAATCCGTGTTCTCGATGGTCTTGTAGACAGAGCGTACGATGGCGTCGATTGAGTCTAGTATTCGCTCGACGACCTCAGGGTGCTTCTTCTTGAGCGCGCCGACCTTCGCCACCTCAGCAGCAGTCGCTTTGGGTTGCCGCGTGTCAATGAGGAGAAGAGGTAGCTCGGGAAAGTCGTGAAGGATGTTGACAGATGGCGGCTGCGTGTAGTCTTTTCGTTGAAACAGCACAGCATGTCCGTTGGTAGCAACAGTGTTGTCGACACCACTGGGGTTGCCATGTATAACCAGCTCACCAACAAAAGCCCATTGATTGATGCGCTGGAGCTGCTTGGCAGCTTCTTCACTCTCCTGGTCTGGGTGTGGTCCTGATAGCGCCCGACATTGCAAGAGCAGCGCTGCCGCCAAGCATACACTGACACTGGCGCTGCTGCCCAGCCCTTGCCCGATAGGTATTGTGCTGCGCATGGAGTACACGCAGGGAGGACTGCTTTCGGAACCAAGAGAGAGGAACAAATACAAGAAGCAGCTGGCGGCCGCCTGGTGTATCTTCCGCGCTTGGTGTTCGACGTCCGGACTCACAGTAGCGATATGTGGCTTCATGGCATTCCTCAATTCTTCATCCAGACTGTCCACCCGGTCGTAATACTTCCGCTTCTTGCCGGAACGCTGGAAAGTGCTCCATGGTAGGTCGTGGATGTGCCATGTATGGTCCAAGCCAATGTCGCTGAACTTGAGAGTGACGATTCGTTTTGACTTTGAGAGAGTAGTGCACAGGAGGTAGGAGCGAAGGGAGATGGCAGCAGCAATGGCAGCCTTGCCGTGGACGACCGCGTGCTCCCCATAGACGATGGTCTTGCCCGGTGCCGAGACGATGAAGGGCGGTGCGAGCGGGTTGGACTCCTTGCGACTGTGTGCGCTGGCCGGCGATTCTCGTCGTGAGGAGGGAGAGGTGGACGTGCTGAGGCCGTTGCTGGCTTCTCGTCTTCGGTCGCTCGATTTTGACCGGTCGCTGAGCCCGTTGACCTTCCCGTTCGTCCCGTTCATCTTGTGCTGCGAGAGACCATTCGCCTCTCCTGCTCCCTTGTGCCCGTTCATGGCTAGTCCTTTGTTTACCAGAAGATCCTGCTCCTGTCTTGCTATTCCTTCTATTGATCGCGACTTCCCCAAAGTCATTTATACTTCAGATCTCCACATCCTTCTCCGCGTCCTCTCGAAGGTCAATGGCATGGTACATATCGACTGCGCCAACGGGACAACAGTCGTACGATGATTGTTCGCGAAAGTTTCTGTGGCGTTACCCCGGATTCCCATTGTGGCGTTGATACAGGGGTCAGTGCACAGGGCATGTGCTGTCAAACGTTCAACGACCGCAGACGGACATTCGCCCGTGCGGTGCTACTCATTCATCCGCTTCAAATCGCGCTTCCGTACTACCAATGTGGATGGCCGACCACGGAGGCAGCAACGAGCCATGAATCTGACGGAAAGCATAACCTGAGGAGGCTGTTCACTTGGTTTCGACGATGAATATTGCGAGCCGGACAAGTGATCGTCATATCAACCCTTAGGCCTCATCAATCACCAGCTAGCTGTTCAGCTCTCTCACAGAGCCGCCGAACAACTCCCCATCGCTTACCATCACCCAAAGACATCAGTAACATACCGATCCACCTTCTGCCTCTGCAACCACTCCCTCGCATCCCCAACCCCACACCCCTTCGCCTCCCTCACAATGCGCTCCAGCACCTCATTCGTGCTCTTAGCCAACTTGCTCGCACTCCCACACATGAAGAACTTTGCTCCAGCCCTGAAGAGCTCTGTCAACTCTTCTCGATCCTCCCACAGCCGGTCGGGCACGTAACGATGCGTTTGTGGGGTGGAAGATCGCGAGAAGGTAGGACGCAACTCGACTACGCCTTGCTTTTCCCATTCTTCGAGCTCGGTGCGGCAGATGTAGTCGCATTCTGGTTCGCGGCAGCCGAAGTAAAGGATGGCTTTGCCGAAGGTGGCGTTGGGTTGGGCTGAGGCGATGGCGGCGCGCTCTTGGATGAAGCCGCGCATTGGTGCCACTGGATACAGTCAGTGATATGCTTCAGCACTCCTTGATGGAACACTTACACCCAGTACCAGCGCAGATCATCACAACCGGCGTCTCCGAGCTCGTCGGCAAGTGGAAGTTCGATGCGGTCGACTTGACATGGCAGTGCACCGCTGCTCCCACAGCAAGGCGACTCAGGTAAGAAGAAGCAACGCCATGGAAGCGATGCTCTTTGTCGAACAGAGACGGACTGTCCAGGACATCGTAGACGATCGTCGCAGCACCCGGGGCACTCGCCAGCGGCGAGGAGGCGATGGAGTACTGTCTCGTCTTCATCGGCTGAAGCATGTCGAGGTAAGCACCGAAACTCAGCTTGCAGGTTGGGAACTTGCGAAGCACATCGATCACCGATGCTCTCTTGCTCAAGAGCTCTTTTTCGTAAGCATCGCCATCTGCGAGACGCTGCAGCTCGGCCTTCTGTCCCCCATCATCCGTAGCTGCGGCCAGCGCCTGCACTTGGCGGCGAGAGATGAGCGTTCCGATCTCGATGTACTGCGAACACAAGCTGTACGCATACTCTGGCCGATCGCGAGGTAGGAACGACTTTGTGGTTCCTGACAACTTGACGAGAGCGTCTGCGGGTAGGCCGAAGTGTCCGAGGACACGATGGACGTCATCCGGATGGTTAGTCGGCAGGACCACGAGGTAGTCGCCAGCTCTGTAGGTGGTCTCCTCGGACAATTGGACTTCCATCAGCCTTTTATTTGGACCCACCGCCGTGTCTGCAAGCTGGACGTGCTGATGCACTTTGCCGAGACCCATGTCCTTCTCGCCGAGCACCTCTGGCCGTTCGACGGTCGTCTCGACCTTTAGCCCTTCAGTTGAGGCTGTTGTGTCTTCACCACCAGATGGTAACTTCTCCCACAACGCGTCGCTGAACTCGTCGAAAGCACCCATGATGTCGGAAGCAACATTACCCAGTACTGCGGGAAACACACGAGAAGCACCCGCACCGCTCAGGATACTATCGATCAACTTTGGAATCCGGTGGAACGTCGTCACCCAGTCTGAGTTCCCAACACCCATAATGCAGTACTGGACGCCTTTGAACTTGTTCTTGACCTCACGGTTCGCTTCAAGCCAAGCGAAAAACTTTTTGCTGTTGTCTGGCGGTTGGCCTTCGTAGCTAGGAGCTATGATCACGACAGGTTTGTCGGTGGGCAGATTTTCTGTCGCGGAGTCGAGGGAGCCTATGGTACTGACGTGGAAGCCGTGTGCAGGAGCGGAGCTCTGGATGGACTCGGCGAACGTCCTGCACGTTCCTTGGTTGCTGCCGTAGAAGAAGGCGATCTGTGGCAGGTTGTCTCCGTCATTTTGGGGAGCCATGGTGTGGTCTGCGTTGTCCGATGGTCTCCAAGGCTTTCGGGAGATATGATGCCAGTGTACAGCGACTTCCCTGGCCTCATCCGGATCTTGAGATGGTATCCTATCGGCTTGATGGTCAGAGTCTGACGGATCTTCAGTTCGTAGTCCGGCTCGGCCAGCTCGACTTGGAACCGCTGCAGGATCAGTGCGATGGCCATCCACGCTTGCTAAACTTATGTCAGTACAGCCCTTCGATGGACTGATCGACGAGACTGACCTGCCACGAGAAGGCTCTCCCAATGCATGACCTCTCCCCAGTACCGAACGGCTTCCAGCAATTCTTGGGCAGCTTTTGAAAATTCTCGTCCAGCATTCGCTCAGATTTGAACTCCTCGGCATCATCTCCCCATACCTCGGGATCGCGGTGCATCTTGGGGAGGGAGACAACGACCTGCAAACCCGAGGCATCTGTCAGTAGATGTCTCAACAAGACGCACAAGAGCAGAGCTTGTGCTTATCGACAACATACAGTATCCTTCGCACGAACGCGGTATTTGCCGTCACCAACGAACACATCATCCTTCGACAACGAGCGGCGAGAGAACGCCGGGGCGGTCGGGTACAGCCGGACAGTCTCTCTCAAGACCGCATTGATGTATGGCAGCTGAGATGCGTGCTTCACTCCGATCGCACCGTCGCCCAAGACTTCGTCGACTTCGGCTTGGGCCTTTTGCAAGGTACGTGGGTTCTCGAGCATGAGCAGGAAAGCAAAGCAGAGCAGTCCTGAAGTTGTGTCGTGGCCGGCGAGCTGGGCCCAAAGAGTCAGCCTTATCACAGAATGAAGGCTGGTGAGTAGGTGCACGCTCACTAGAAAGGTCATCATCTCGACTGGTTCTAATCAGTACTGTTTCTTAGCTCCCGTACAAGTGATGGACCTACATCGAACCAACTCGTCACTCATTTTCTCACCAGTGTCTGGATCGCTCGCCTTCAGCATAACGTTCAACAGATCGTTGACCTCACGTGGATGCCGCTTCCTCTCCGCAACAATCTCATCGCAAATCTTCCAGCAGTATTGGATCTTCTCATCGTAGTGCTGCTGAGACCACAATCGCATGCGTGTCTCAAGTCCAGTCCTGGACGCCCTCCTCCCGCTCTCCAGAAGAGCATCCAGGGCTGAAGTGACAAACGGATGCATCTCGTTCTGGTAGTAGCTGTTGAACCTATAGTCGAAGCTGCACAGAGCAATAGTGTCTAACGTCAAGCGGGTGAAGGCGTCGACTGGATCAATCACCGCCCCGTCTCCCAGGCGTTGCCATTTCATCAGCATCTGCGAGGTCAAGTCGAGCATCTCCGGGAACATCTTCTGGATCCCGAGAGGTCCAAACACGGGTATAAGCAGCTTGTGCGCGAGCTTCTATTCGGGCTCCTCGCCAAAGGCAGTGAAGAGCCCTGCCGGCCGATCAGCAACAGCGGCATTACAATGCTTATGGATCGATGAGTACCCCTAGTCCGGCCACATTGCGCACTTCGAAAAGTGGTCCGGCCACCGTCTTCTCAAATCTCGAGTCATCGCAGAGCTCGTCGGCGAGTTCGTGGCCTCCGACGAAGATGACAGTCTTGCCTCCCAGGTCGAGTTTGAAGATGGGCCCGTGGAGCTTGAACAGATTGTTGATGCTGGCGAGGCGGTTCTCGGCATCGATGTCGCCGATGTTGCCTACCAGCAGTCGTGGTGGAGGCTGGGGGATCGCCACGTCGCCGTTCATGGTGGATGTTTTGGTCGACATGGCTGTGGTGATGTCGCTCAACCTCAAGAAGGCCGGGCCGTGTCGGCTAGGTCTAATACTCTGGAGACCTTGCAGCTGAAGGTGCAGGAAGCTGAAGGTGGCCCACTTGGAATGCTCGTGCAGACGAGCGGCCACTCCGGCAGGGAGTTCCACCGTATTGTGGCCAACCAAACGAGCCCGATAGCCTGCCTCGTATGCTGCGACCGACGCAAGTATGCTTTGCAAGTCACTGAGGTCAGCCATGGGGTGTGAAACGCGGCACGATGGTCCTCCTCCAGCACCCGATGCCACTCGGCTGGAGATCAAAGGGAGGCCTTCCACTGACTGGCGCTCGCTGGACGAAGGGTGGGACAGTGGAGTTAGTCATGGTCATTGGATCCCTCGTGCACTTCAAATTGTTGGGAGAGACTCCCGGCATGCATTAACTGTGCGAGACATTAGTGGCTGTTGTCAAACGTATTGAAGACCGCGAGATGTATACGCACAGCTGCCAACACCGCAGTACCCTGGACCGCCCTATCAGAACTCGGATCAAGCTCCCAGTGGGGTAATGAAGGTCAAGCCCGACGATCGAGGTATGCAGCGAAGTGCAGGTGCTACGGCATCTGTTGAGCTGTATCAGTCAGCAGGCGAACCACGTAATGTTGCTTCAGAGGGCACCAGATATCTCGCAGCTCCATGACCAGTCAGCGCCAAGATAAGGTAGAGTGGAAGTTGATCGAAATCGGCAATCAGTTACCCTGCTTTCATTGAACCTACCCAAAATGTGTCGGCTCGGCCGAAGCAGCCCAGAGAGAGAAAGTGGGTTTCAGTATGTGTGGTTCTACTCTATCAGCTCTATCAAGTAGACGATGTTCATGCCCGGTTCCAATCGATCCCCGCCTTGATGTTGCCATACCACGCAATCATCAGATCCTTGTAATAGTAAGACCTCGCCTTCCAAGGCCCGCTGTCTCCAGTCATCGGCAGAATATTACCTCCCTTCTTGATGTAGGTGCTCGTCAACTTCAGAAGCGGCTTCTGTTGCATGGACGTCTTCTCTGCTGTAGACCGTCTTGGAATGACCTCAGCAACTCCTTCCTTCTCCATCTGCTTGAGCATTCTAGTCACCAGCTGAGCCGTGGCATCGGCGCCGAGCGTCCACGAAGCATCCACGTAGCCGATCACAAAGGCGCAGTTGGGGAGGTCCTCAAGCATGATGCCCTTCCACACGAAGTGGTCTGGGATGTTGTAGGGCTTCTCGTCCACGGTAATCTGCATGCCGCCAGCGATACGCAGTTTGAGGCCTGTGGCGGTGACAATGATGTCGGGATTGAACTCCTTGCCAGATTTTAGACGGATGGAGTTGGGAGTGACGGTATCGACCACGCCGGTCTCAACGCTTGACTTGCCGGCACGCAGACTCTTGTAAAAGTCTGCATCCGGGCAGAAACACACTCGCTGCTCGAACGGGTAGTATGAGGGGTTGAAGTGTGGGTCCATTTGCATGCTCGGCGGCAGCTGCGGTTGTATCGCAGATTGGAACAGCTTCCGGACGACTTTGGGAAAGTAGTGAGCAAGGTTAACCATCAAGAATGGGACTACCAGCCACTTCCATCGAATGAGCTTGTCGTGCCACGAGGATGGGGTGTACCCTCGAATTGCTCTCTCTAGGCCATCCTCTTTGGGCATGGACATGACATAGCTGGGAGAGCGCTGGAGCATCGTGACATGCTTCGCTTTGTCTGCCATCGACGGGATGAGAGTCACAGCGGTGGCACCAGAGCCGATAACCACGACCTCCTTGTTCTCGTAGTCGAGATCTCTGGGCCAGAATTGCGGGTGGATGACACGGCCCTTGAAGCTTTCAATACCGGGGATTTCGGTTTGTAAAGGGGTGGAATAATCGTAATATCCCGTGCACATGAGGAAGAAGCGAGCTTGGAAATCCTTCTGCTCGGAGCCATTGGCGGTAACCTTGAACTTCCAGGCCTTGTCCTGGCTTGAGTAGTTGGCTTCATTGACGTGGTGGTGGAACAGGATCTTCTTGTCGATGCCAGTCTCACTGGCTGCCTCCTTCATGTAATTGATGATCGACTCGCCCTTGGCAATGGAGCTCTCGGCCTTCCATGGCTTCCAGGGAAATCCAAATGTGTAGAGGTCGGAGTCACTGCGGATACCTGGATACTGGAAGAGAGACCACGTCCCGCCGATCTCATGTCTTCCTTCGAGGATCACGAAGCTGAGGTTGGGGTTCCGCTCCTGCAGTCGGTACGCGAAGTTGATGCCGGATATGCCTTTGATAGATGATCAGTCAGCTGTTTCGAAAGACTTCAAGGGCCTTCTCCATACCCGCGCCCACGATGACCACATCGTATTTGTTGTTTGACTTCTCAGACGCCATTGTGTAAGAGATACTCTGAAGCAATTACGAAGAGTCGCACCACAAGAAAAAGAGTAGTGTTAGTCAGTTACAAGACGGAGTTGCCACCCTACTTGTACCCGCCCACACGCGTCGTGCAGTGTGGTGGTGTGAGATCTCCGAGCCTCGGCACAAGCGATTCGACCCTGCGAGTCCAATTTAGCTCGAAACTCTGGCCCTCTTCCCTCTCCTCCTCCTCACGATATGGACACCTTTGCACTCGGAAACGCTTCTGTCCATCTGTCCGCTTCCTTTCAACATTACCAACCGAGGCTCGAGGCCTCACAAATGCAGATGGAATGTAGAATGAAGGTAAAGGTTCAGCTACAACAGTCTGTGACGCCAGGATAGCAGTTGCCCGATCAAGTACCGCAACAACATCCCTGTCGGAGGATAACATCAGCGCCCTCGCATTTCCTCCTCGGATCCTGTCGTTCATCATATTCCAGCACTACCTCATGTCGCCAAAGCTGCTATCAGCGCATCCATTGCAGATGACTGTGTCGACGCATTCGCAGGCTTGATGAACGGGCTATCACAGTCAGCAGATCGTATTCGCATGTCCTATGGACGCATGCAACTCACCCAGACCAGATCAAGCTCAGCTTGTTACCACGTCTGCTGCGGTCATACTTCCAGATGCTATCAGCATTGTGCTCAAGGAACGTCGCATACCGGGTCTCCGGGCTGTACTGTTGCAAGATCTGCAGGTTCCGGGCAAAGACACCCTTGAACTGGCTGCCGTCAGCGCCGCAGTCTGGCTCGCACACATCGTGGAGGATTCCATTCGAGTCCGTGAGATTCGCAATGGCTGCATCAGCAATGATTTTGGCCTTCGTAACATATCTCGCATCATCTGTCGCACGGCTCAACTCTGTCAGCCCACCAAGGACGACGCCCTGGTTGTACGACCAGACCGTTCCTCCATTGTTCTCGCAGGTCGCATTGTCCAGGCCATCGTTGATGAGGTTTTGCGAGTTGATCATGCCGGAGCGTTTGAACCAGGACCATTCCCTCTTGGCGTAGTCGAGGTAATAGTCACTCTTCGCTCCCGCGCGGTTGGCTAGATGTGCCGCGACATCGAGAAAGAGCTCGTTGGCGATAGCATTCACGTACGTCCGCTCTTTGCTCCACCAGAGCCCGCCGCATGGTGTTGTGCCGTACGCCTTGGCCATGTCCTCGAAGATGGATTCAGCTGTCCGCAGGTACTTCCTGTCGCCCGTTACATCGTAAACGGCGATCCAGGCCAGCGCCCACCACCCTGCGTTGGTCAGCCATCACATCCGGCTAATATTCTCGGGCGACTGACCTTCGTCGTCGTAGTAATCATTCAAGAAGCCGGTGGTCTTATGCTTTGGCAAGTGGGCACCATGGTGTGACTGCACGAGGTACATCGGCGCCTCGTCTGTCTTCTGCATTTGCAGATTATATTCTTGAGCCTTGTAGAACGTGTTGTCGTACACGGCCTCTGCTTTGCCAGCAACAGCCGCATCGGTGGTTGCTAGATTGGCAACAACCGTTAGACAGTTGGCCGAGTTCCACCAGCCTGTGCTTGGGATCCACAGTCCTATGGACTGGTTGTACCATGTCTGCAGTTGATTGTATGCCAACGTGGCATCTCGTTGTTCGATGGCGCTGACACCGAAAGCTAAGGATAACAACTGGAGGGAAGAAAAGACACGCATCTTGCTGTTACTGACGAGCGACTTCAGAAGAGCAAGAAATGGAACTCCTTGACTTTGATACTTGACCTGAGACTACTTATGTTGGAGCACTTGACCGTTCAGCCCCATCGAGCCCTCAGCGCCTGCATATTGCTGGTTTCAATACCACTTTCATAGTGGTGGTTATGATTGGCCACATGGCATTTCCATCCCGTAGTCTTGTTTTGAAGAGGAGCTCGTGCGCGTGAATAGGCAAGCGGAGTTTCAATACAAGGAGGCAGATATTAAGATTTGGAGAAGGTTGCAACGCAAGGTTGTTTTGCGAATGCGGAGAGATGTGTGGAGCCGAAGACAAAATGTCGATCTCATGGCTTCACCTCCACTCCATCTCCTTGTCCGCGACGGCACCGATGGCACGACTCGCGATTCAGGAGCCTGCGATGTGAGAGCGGAGTCTACTGCTCGGGGGAAGTCCAGTCCGTCTGCTCCCTCCTGGCTCGTTGCCGTCTTAGATTCGACCTTAGGTAAGATGTTTCACCGCTTCACCCTATGGGCCAGCAGCGTCTTGAATCAAAGTACTCAGCGAGCCCAGTAGCCTATACCTCACCGGCGACGCTGCCGGCTTGGAGGGCCGACTTTGCGGAGCGCGCGTACAGCGGAGTCGAAAGATACTAAGCGCGGCTTCTTCCTGCTCAAAGCGAAGCTCCGAAAGACTAACGACGGCAGTATTCGTCCCTGAATCATTTGCTCGATACATCTCAGCATGGCTACCATGACCGAGACAGCAGAGACGAATGACATCCACCTAAGCACTCTCTCGAACCGGACCGAGCAAGACCGCCTGGAGCAACAACCCGAGATCTCGAACGAAGCGAGTGCCATTGCACCACTAGAACTCAGCTTCACCGTATCACTGAAGGTGTTCAGCGCCGCTTTCTGCTTCTTCAACGCCGGTGTCAACGATGGCAGTCTTGGAGTCCTTGTCCCGTACATACTTCGGGGATACAACATCACCACCGCTTGGCTGGCCATTCCATATGGCATAGCATTCTTTGGCTGGCTGCTTGCGGCCATCTTTGGGGGTTTTGTTCGTTCTACACTGGGTACTGGCGGCTACATTGCCACGGGGGCTGCACTGCAACTTCTTGCGCAATTGCTGCGCTTCTGGAAGCCGCCGTTTGGCCTCTTCGCTGCGACTTGGTTCTTCGTGGCGCTTGGGCAGGCTTTCCAGGATACGCAGGCGAACACGTTTGTTGCCATCATCAAGAACGCCCATCGCTGGCTTGGAGTGATCCACGGCTGTTACGCCGTGGGTAGCCTGGTGGGGCCTCTGATAGCTGCTGCCATTGCGTCCAACATTGAAGGGCAATGGGCTACATTCTATGTAAGTCGGCAGCTTTGGGACGTGGTGGAATGCTAACAGGAAGTAGTACGTACCTACCGGCATTGGCGCCTTCAATCTGGGTCTAACAGTGTGGGCCTTTAGAGATGAAATTATCTTCTTCAAACGCTTTTATGGTAGTTCCACAAGCCAACATGAGCGCCCCAGACGATCCATTGCGGCCAAGCGAGAGCTTGCAGCGACCTTGAAGCTGAAGTCTGTCTGGCTCATATCCTTATTCTTCTTCCTCAACCTTGGAGCTGGCATTGCCGCTGGCGGATGGGTAGTAGAGTACCTCCATGCCGTGCGAGGTGGATCCCTCTCACAAGTCGGCTACATAAGCAGTGCGTTCTACGGAGGTATTGCGTTGGGCCGTTTCGTCCTTGCGGAGCCTACCTTCCGGTTCGGCGAGAAGAGAATGCTGCTTCTGTACGCGGTCTTGACTGTCGCGCTGCAGATCGTCTTCTGGAGAGTGCCGAATATCGCCACGGACGCAGTTATGATTGCGCTCATCGGGTTCTTGCAAGGCCCATGTTTCGTTACTGGAGTGTCGGTAGCAAGCAAGCTGCTTCCACAAGAACTCCAGTCGTCCAGCCTCGGTGAGTCCAGCACCATTCCGGCGACCTTGAATTCATAGGCTAACGATGGCAGCATTCACTTTCGTCATGGCACAAGCTGGTGGAGCAATATTTCCTGCTGTAACAGGCGTGATATCTGCTCAGGCGGGTGTCGAGACTTTGCAACCGATGCTCGTTGGCCTTTTCGCTATGATGGTAGTGTCGTGGTTCATAGTCCCAGATCCGAGAAAGATGCTGGCCCGGTAAACGAGATCGGATCTGTCCCCCATTGCAAAGCGCAACGCTTCCTTGATCGGAGCACTAAGCGGAGTATCGGGATGGCGACGATTTAGAGGTTCAATGCTCACACGTTCCGGAGCTGAAGACATGTCTTCGAGTGGGCAGGCATGGAACGTATGACACGTTGTGGCAACAGGCCACTTGCCGCATATTCCAAAGAACGCAATTGTATTCCATTCATCACTTCATCACAGTGTCCTCCAAATCCCACTGTCCCGAAACCCTCAGAAGTGCCGATTCCATCTTTCGCCTGGCCCCAAGTGGGGTTGATAGAGGTCGTGTGTGGCTCTAGAACGCGACCCTCGTACTGCAGCTATAGATGTTCTTGCCTCTACAAAAGCATCCTGGACCTGTTCTTACTCCAAAGTTCATTGAGGGTATCCGAGTTGGTCACGTCGTTCGTTGTCAAGTCAGATAAACGACGACAACTGGAAGCTTCATATTGCCTGATCTGTGGTCGACTCGGCAATGGCCAACACAACACTCATCATCAGCCTCCTTCCCTTTGTAGCATTACTCTATCTAGCATTCTTCGATTCCGAACGACAGCGGCCCAAGGGAACGAAGTACCCTCCTGGCCCTTCTCGCAAACCGTTGATTGGGAATCTACTTGATGTACGTGTGTCGTATGGTTGACAAAGCCTCTCGCTTGCGAGATCTCGACTGCCGCTGATAACTTAGACAGATCCCTCCTACACACTCCTGGCTCCAATTCAAGAAATGGTCAGATCAATACAAGACCAAGATCCTCCGCCTCACCATGGCAGGCCAGGAGCACTACATCATCTCGAGTGAGAGGGTCGCAAACGACCTGCTACGGGAGCGCGGTGCCATCTACTCAAGCAGACCAGTGGCGCCTGCAAGCGCAGAGCTCCTCTCCAACAACCTACGACCGGTATTGCTGCCATACAACGGTGGGTCTTGGATGTGTTCCTCAAAGAGGGTCAGAGCTAACGACAGATCGGTCAGACACCTGGAGGAACGGCAGAAAGTTCATGCACTCAGTGGCCAACGCCAAGGTAGCAAGCCAGTACCACGCAACCCAAGAGCTCGAATCGACGCGAATGATAGTAGGCCTGATCCGGGAACCGAGGAGATATGAGCACTGGTTGGAGCTGTACTCTGCAGCGGTAGTATTCCGGCTGGCTTTTGGGAAACGGATCGAGACCGGAGAGGAGGAAGTCGTCCGTAGGATCATGAAGGTCAACCATACCCTGGAGAGAGTCGCCTCGCCTGGAGCCTATCTGGTCGATACCTTTCCCATCCTGATGAAGCTTCCGAAGTTCCTGGCGCCGTTCAAGAAAGAACTTCAGGAACTCCATCGTGAAGAGCACTCGTTGTTCCGCGGCCTTCTCGAAGACGTTCGGGAGCGGATGAAGAACGACTCCGCACCGAACTGTTGGGAGCGCGACTTCCTCGAGCAGCAGCAGAGTCTCGATCTGACCAATGACGAAGGAGCGTATGTCGTCGGTACCTTGTTTGAAGCAGGATCCGGGACCACGGCGGCCGCAATGATGTCGTTCATGCTGGCTATGGTCCTTCATCCGGCTTGGTTCCGCATGCTTCAGGCTGAAGTGGATCAGATCAGTGAGGAGCGGCTACCCACGCTTGACGACGTACCGCAGATGCCTACGGTCCGAGCGGCAGTCAAAGAAACTTTGAGATGGCATCCAGTGACTTCAGGCGGCCTCCCACATGTCTGCACCAAAGATGACATTTATGAAGGCTTCTTCATCCCCGCTGGGACCGTGGTGCATCCGGTGCAATGGGCAATGCACCGCGATCCAGAGCTGTACCCTGATCCGGAGACCTACAACCCTCAGCGATGGCTCGACCCTTCGTACCCGACGTACAAAGAGCCACTCACCGAGCATCCGAATCTCCACAATTATAGCACCTTCGGCTTTGGACGACGGATATGTCCCGGACAGAACATTGCGGAGCGGAACCTGTACCTCCTCGCTGCGAGAATCGCCTGGTCGGTCGATCTCATGAAGGCCAAGGATGAAACCGGCAAGGAGATAACTCCACCCTATTACACATACACCGCCGGCTTCAACAGTCAGCCGAAGCGCTTCCCTTTCGACGCCAAGGTCAGAAGTGCAAGCAGGCAGGCCATCATCGACGCGGAGATGCAGAGGCATGCGGAGAACGATCCACTGAAATGAACAGTACCGTACAGTATAGATCAAGACTGATCAAGCATGATGTTTCCCATGGTGCCACCGCGAATACCTGTGGCGAGCGTCTGCATGAGAGCAATGCCCTGCACATCCCACCCAAGCATTGAAGTTGGCAACACCATCAGCAGGAGACTGACAGATGGGTATACCTTCGCCAGCAACCCCCGTAGAAGATCGTACCACGACCTTTCCAAACTGCCTGTCGAAAGGGCGACTGATGTAGTTGATCCCAGCTCCGAGGCCCTCGAACCGATGCGGAGGATTGTGCCCGATGGCTACAGACACCCAGCCTGGAGAAGACAGCAGTGCGATGATGAAAACGCTGTCTTCTAGTATTTCGTCGACTGGGTAGCGCGTCTCGTCTTGTGGACTTGTATTGATTGACGATATGCAGCTGTTGCCTGTGGCCCTCGTTCTTCCTGCGGATGCAGGGGCGTTTCGATACCAGAATACAACCTTGTCTTCTCCAGGCCTGACCGAGGGTGCTGGGTTCGATCGATGGAAGGCATGCTTGTATGCCGCAATTTGATACGGGAGCGTTTCGAGCCACGCCTGATGAGGCCTGTGGTGGACGTACGGGCGAGCGTCGGCGTCTTCTGCTTGCGGAATGCCCGGTGGGTGGATGGGGCCGACGTAGTGAGATTCGCCGTAGTCGTTCCATGTGACGATCTCAACGAATTCCGGTAGTATCTCCATGACCTGCTCCGATTAGATCGAGCGCTACAATAAGGACGTATCGATGCCTACCTGATGCCATCTTTGCGACCACATGCCGTCACCACGCCATACCCAAGCCTTGTTGTACGCAGGTAGATCCGTGTAGAACCAAGGCGAGACACCTGTCCAAGGTCAGTGGACAGATAACTTGTGGTGCCAGAGAAAGACTTACCCATCATATATGACTTGCTGCTCCGCTTCAAGGACGTCTGCCAGGCACGATCCTCGTTCACAGTCATGTTCTCTGGGCCTTTCGGCCACATATTCCAAGAAAAGGCGCCATCATAGAGGCTCGTCTCGAAGCCAAGCCCTTGAGATGTCCAGTCCGGGACGAAATAGATGCCGCCTGGGATTTTCTCCCGGATCGTAGCCCACTGGCCTACATCAGAGTTTGTTGGTCCTTCGAATGTCGAGACGAACAGCCTGCCGTTGTGCTACTCTAGGTCAGCTCGTCGCTGTGCACAAAATATTGCTCACAAGCCTACCCGGTAATGGGCGCGGTTCCTGCAATAGCGATGAAGCAGGGCAACTATGTCTTCTGTTGCCCACGGAATCCCGCTGCCGAGATAGTCGAAGGAGAAGAAGAGCTTGAAGCCATTGGCAAGGCTGTTTGCTGCTTCGAACGCTAAAGCCTGCAATCGCGGTTGGGATTAGGATTGGTATGCAGTACGGTAACGCGTTCTCGAAGGCTCACCGACTGCTCCAACACGGTTCCCTCGAGCGGAGGAGCTATGTTCAACACGAATGCATCAATCCCCTTGCTGGCTGCGAGCTTGATGTCCGACTTCCAGGTCTCAAGCGTGTACGCCGCAGTGTTGCCGACCTTCGATTATCAGCATATAGCTTCTGGAGTTGGTCTGGCTGTCTGGAGAACCCACGATCACATGTGCAAAGACGGCTTGTGCTGCGATCTGTTGAGCGCACAACGCCGCGAGGAAAAGGAGGAGGGCCTTTCGGGGCATGATTGTCAATGAGCGAAGTCGAGGGAAGAAAGAAGTCCGCCGTCCACCTGCTTCTGACAGCGAGCGTGGTATTGTTTGTTTTTTCCATCAGCACTCCTCTGAGATCCATCTCGTCGCGGTTGGCGAGATTGTGATGGTTGCAAAGGCGCTTGGTGAAACCTTGCGCGGCATGCTGTTGCTGTTTTGGGACATCTGTAACAAGCCCGTGCCTTTTCTTTCTGTTCGGCAGCGATCGAACTCTTCATACCTTATCTTCATGAACTCCATCAATTGACAGTGATGGAGAGGTCTTATCAAAGACAAATCATTGTCAGCAGTGACACGCATTTGTTACGCGTCCAAAGCATGGCCTGCAGGAAGCCGGCAATGACGTGCCACCGAGCGGACTGGCGACGGTAGGGGTTACTTTCGTTGGTCAATAACCTTCATCAATGCTACAAACACAGGAGCAGCTGCAGACAAAATCCACCTCACTCTCAACGAGTCGTCTATGCGCCGATACTGTACACCAGCTTCTGGCCACTGACCTTTCCCTGCCGCATCTCATCCAGACCATCCAGCGCTCCTTCAAGGCCCTTGCCAACCCGCGGTGGGTGGACCTTAACCTTACCCTCGCCCAGTAGCTTCACCGCCAAACGGAAGAAGATCTGCCCGAACTGGTAGTCCTCCACCGTGGCAGGCATATCTTCAAGCAGCTTCCACGGCTCGCCTCGGATCTTGTACGCCAGGAGAGGCACCGCGCGCACATCCTTCCGATTGTATTCGGTTCCTGGAACTATGGAGCAGATCTGGCCGCCTTTGGATGAGATGGACCCGGTGCTGACTTTGCTGCCCGTGTCGCCGCCGATGCAATCCAGAACGGTGTGGAGGCTGTCGTTGGTGTATTTGCGGATCTGGCATACAGTTAGCTATACTCTCGTTAGAGCAGGATGCCATCTTTGACCTTTTCAGCACACTCGGGATCGTTGTAGTCGAACGCTTCGTCCGCCCCGAGCGATTTGACAAAATCAAAGTTCTTCTTGGAGCAAGTGGTCACAACCTTTGCTCCGGATCTGAAAGACCGTCAGCTGTTGCATGTCAACCACAGCTGACGCAAATACGCACAGCTTGGCGAACTGGATAGCAATACTCCCAGTAGCGGACGATCCTCCATACACCAGGACGAAGCACTCAGCCGGCACAGAACCCGGCCACGGCAGACCGAGCGTCTGATACAGTCCCAGTCCAACAGTGGCAAACGCAACACCGACCGTGGAAGCTTCTTCATCGCCAACGTTCTCTGGAACTTTGAACAGGTTGCCCTCCTTCATGAGGGCGCACTCGGCGAACGCTCCATCTTCGAGATTGAAGGCGTTGCATCCCTGGACGACACCGGCGACACGGTCACCTTTCTTCCAGCTGCCGTTGACGTTGGGGCCGACTTCTTCGATCGTGCCCACTGTCGAGCTCGAGCGTGGTTAGCAACGGCGTGTTGGGTGTGTCGTGTAAGACTCAAACTCACTCCAGTCGCACCCAACGGTGGAGCCCACGTGTGGCTACGAGCAAGCCTTGGTCAGTCTTGCCTGCCGCAGACGTAGACATCGACTCACGATGTAATCGATATGTTTCCTATGCCTGTCAGCTGTGCTCCCTCCCGTTCCAGGAGACCACTCGAACGAGAACCTACTCACCAGTCCGTCGGATTCAACGCCGCATAACGAATCTTGACCAGAAGATGTTCATCCTTCAGCTCAGGCACCTTGACATCCTGAACCTCAGCTTTGCCGGCCTCAACTACTTTGATGGCCTTCATGATCGCTTCTCTCGAGCCGTTAGTCAAGTCAAGTAGGTGGGTAGTATGATGAATGTGTTATATTCTTCTCGAGATCCCTCCAACACAGTACTTATACTCTCAGCCGTTGACTAAACGTTGCATAAACCAGCCCTAACGCATAGGAGGTAAGGCGACTACAGCTTGGTGCTAGAGCAACGCATCTGCGGCTGGGTGTCGTTTAACTACCAGTATTAGTCTAAGCTCACTGCTGCTTCGTACGTCGTCCTCGGATTTGGAACTCGAATAGCGAGCTCGTGCCGTCGTTTCTGCGTCGTTCCGTGGCACATGAACTGGACGACGGGGCATTATTCCATCCGAATGCGAGACGCTTGACGGCTTCCTCGAACTTATGTCCGTAAGCAGAAGCAGGAAACGATTCTGTCTTGGGTAGAAATGTATCTCGTCCTTCGGAAGGAATGCGTCCTCAGCTGTGAGAACGAGTGCAATAAGTGGAAGCCCCAGAAGCACTGACCGGATAATATTTCTTCATTACATTCTGTTGCATATACCTACACCCCTCAAATAACCTTTGCCTTGCTCCAGATCGGTACATTCTCAAACCTATGATCCCAATGCAATTTCCCTTCTTCATCAATCTCCGCCGCCTCGTCCGTAGTAACCAAGCCCGCATCTGCATTCTGCTGGGTCTCCTCCTTCGACACTCCCAGCTTGTCCCTCGGAATCCACAGCTTCGGAGTCTTGGATGTAAACGCCGGCGACAGATACGCCTTTTCGATGTCCTCTTCCTTGAGCGGCGCGGACTCGTCGTCATCAAACGTAGTCTCGTCCAGCCAGCCCTCGACCTGCATCCGCGCGCTCGAGATGATGCCGTCGAAGAAATCGGACAACACCCTGGGCGCTGGGTGTGGAAGCTTTTTGAGCCCGAGCCTTCGCGCGTGAGAAGAGGCGTGCAGGGCTGCTGCATCGCTGATGGAGATGTTATCTTCGCGGGCCAGCAGCGGCACCTCTTGCGCTTGCCAGACGTCCACGCCTAGGTAAAGCTCCAGTGGACGGAGCGTGCGGTCGAGCACGAGATTGGTGACAGCGGTAAGGATGAGCAAGACCACCATCAACGTCGTCTGTATCGCGGCCTTCTTTGCGCCGAAGAGTCCGATCAAGCAAAGCTCTGCAAGATAGAGACCGGTCGGCATCTGCTGCAGAGCACGCTTGTATGCCTCGCCTTGAGTGTCGACCTTGGTCTGGCAGACAAACAGCAGCTGGTAACGGTAGGCGAGGTAGTATATGAACAAGCCGGCAGTGGCGAATCCAAGCACCAGCGGAGCAACACAGGCGTAGACGATCGAAATAACCAGGAAGTTGGTGAACTTCGGGTACCAGCTTGCCCAAGGTGTGCCCTTCATCTTGGAAAAGGTGCTGTAATGCTGCCTCGGAGTCTTGTCCATGAACTTCTCGTTAAACAGCCACTCGAAAAGGTCGGAGTAGTTGAGCACAGTGTCGGCGGCACTCGAGGTGCCTTGAAGGATGAAGTAAGTGAGGTAGAAGTTCGAGGCTTTCGGCAAGCTGCTGGCCAACAGCTTGGGCGCGTCTTGAGGATCCTCCGCAATCTTTGCGAATACTGCTGCTGCTCCTGACGAAAAGGTGGTGACAAGGAACACTTGAAACACCTGGAAGACAAAGTACCACGCTTGTGTCTTCAGCTCGGCTTGCGTGGTAGTCGGCTCTCCAGAAAGCTTCGCGACGTGTCGAAAGAGTTTTGGTACGTACGAGACGAACCAGCTGGTCAGATACGGAGGAACAAGACCAGTCAGCAGACCGAGAAGGACCGGTGGAAGGTCATCCAACCAGCGCAGCCACTTCACATTTTCAGCCAGGTACTTGGCATTACTGATAGTACCAATAATGCCAACCGGGATGGAGAAGAAGATGGTGAAAGCGATCACAAACGCCAGCGCAGTGGAGGCTTTGGATAGTCGTTTCGACAGCGGCATGGCCAGGTTGTGCCACAGCACCTCTTTTGGTTGGATGGACAGGAAACGATCCTCCATTGGCATCGGGGTAGGGAAGGTGATCTGCTGGTATGCCCGATGCGCAGCAGACTGGTCCGAGAAAGCGACAAAGATGGCCGAATGCTCCGGGACGTTTCGACTTGGAGAGGCACGATGTGAATCGATCTTCTCAGCCAGCTCTCCGATCATCTTGCGGGCGCGGTCAATTGGATCGAATTTTGAGCCCACGACTGGAGGCTTCCTTTGCTTCGGCCTCTCACCGTTCGGGACCAGTGGCTGTCCGTCTTCGAGGTTCGCAGCGCCATTACCGTTGATGAGCCGGCCTTCCTTCTTGTGCCGCTTCACGGCATGCTTGATGAGGTCGACCTCGGCGTTTTCCAGCGCAAAGGCGGTGCCGCTACGTCTCGCAACAAGGTCCTCAAGATCACCTGCATCTCTCACAGGCCAAGACCTCTCAGCTTCAGATCCAAAGTACTGCTCCAGGTTCTCCGACTGGCAAGCCTCCGGAGGCGCATTGAGGAACAACACCGTCCGCGAAGAGAGGCGTGCTGACCGTTTCGTGTCGAGAAGATACGCCTGTCTAATCCCGATCAAGCGCAGCCGTTCTCTCGCTATAAGGAGGATGATGGCAGAAAAGAACACCCATGCGACGAGCACGTGCGCCCAAAGAACGTTCCTGCTGTCGATGTTGCTGAAGCTCAATCTGTCGAGCTGAGTCGCTGTCCCGCCTCCAGTAATGTTGGCTGGCAGCAGGATGGGAAAGGTAAGGATGCAACCTAATAGGCATATCCCGATGATGAATTTCAGAAAGCGTAAGAAGAGCCAGGCGTCCAGAGAGTTGTGCTGTAGCACGAAGTGGTCTGGTAGATTGCGGTAGCCTCCTACCCAGGACTTGGACTCAGTGGTGTGTTCTGGCGTCCGGTCCTTCTCGGGTATCGAGCCTAGGAATGTCCGTGGAGCGTAGATTTTGCGATATCTGTCGCGGATGGCGGCAAAGATGGCGATGTAGATGACGGCGGTCACAAAGGTGGGAATGAAGGCGGCGAGAATGGCAGCACCAGATGTCGAGCTGGAAGACCGGTGGCCGCCATGGCCAGAGTCGGTGATCGTGACCATGTCGGCGGTATGGTGAATGAGCTGGCGCGTGCGGCCTTGTCCCAGGAGGGCGTGTCGCGTCCACAGAGCACGATCACATGCAGAAGCGTCTCGCTTCAAGTCGTCGGGCGGGTGAGCAATGACTGTAAATGGCGATTAGATGTTCTCTGTCGGTCGAGAACTTGGAGCTGTTTGGAGCTTCCTCGCAAAGCTGGCTGGTGTTGCCTCTCGGCAGCGCGTGGCGCTCCCTAGCGCAAGTATGACGTGGCTTTCTAAGCTCTGAGTTGGAGCTTTTGGCCCCCAACTCCTTCCCCCAACTTCCTATCATGGCGATACCACGTCGAAATCCAAGTCCTCGTCCTCTCACAGGTGAATTGTGTACGTTATAGCAGCCGACATTCGCATGGTAGGTCCCATACCGCAGACCATAAGTATCCCAACACCTCTCCTATCTTAGTTCAAACCTTCCAACAACCACACTTTGTCGAAATGCCCCAACCGACGCTCGTCCTGGTTCATGGCTCGTGGCATAGCCCAGAGCACTTTGGGCCTCTCATAGAGAACCTGCAATCGCACGGCTACAGATGCGTGCCAGTATCGCTACCGAGCACACAGTCGCCCGATCTCCCGCCAGCCACCCTCGCGGACGACACAGCAGCAGTTCGAGACGCCGTCCTCACCGAGCTTGATCAGGAGAACGACGACGTCGTGGTCGTCGCTCACAGCTATGGCGGAGGACCAACGAACAACGCACTGTACGGGTTAGACGCCAACTCCCGCTCAGCAACAGGCGCCTCAGCCGCAGTTCGAGCCATCGTGTTCCTCTGCTCTATCCCACTCCCCAAAGGTGTCTCCTTTCTCACCGGCCTCGGCGGCAAGCCCAGCGGAATCCATGATCTTCGAACAGGAGGCTTTGCTTGGGTCGGCAAGCCCGGTCCTCAGCATTACTTCTACAACGACTTGCCAGACGAAGAAGCGAAGAAATGGTCGGATCTCCTTCGACCGCAGTCTTGGCCAGCATATGTCGATGATACGACCTACGCGGCCTACATGGACATCCATTCGGCCTATCTGTACTGCACACTCGACCAAGCGTTTCCACTGCAAGCACAGCAAGGACTGGTAGCTGCTGCGAAGGAGGCCGGGGCGAAGTTCGATTATGAGGAGACTCTAGAAGCGAGCCATAGTCCGTTCCTCAGCAAGGTGGAGGAGACGGGTGCTTTTATTCGGAGAGTAGCTGGAGCGTGAGGTTGGTGTGGCTGATGGAGAGCACTTGGCGCCTTGACGTGACTGGAAAGGCTAAGGTACGATAGAATTATTCCACTAGACATCATGCACAACGATACCAGTGCTTTCAAGTCTTTAACATTATCCATCACGTGGCACGTCAATCACATGCAATTCGGCGACAAACAGCCGACACCTCGGCAGTCGTGTTGCCCTGCATTGTGCTCGACGAATCTTGGGACATGACGAGTCCACGAGTCCACGGGTCTGGAATCTTCACTCTGCTGTGGGTCACGCAACCGAGTCTCTTTCGTACATACATGTATTCTGCTGCTACGATTCTTGCATCTCTTGCGATTGTCTGTCCTTACCAACTCATTCCATACGGGTATCGACGAAGCCGTAGATCCAAGGCAATCTCCGCTCGGACCGCCATATCAAAGTCGCATTGAGGGGCAAAAGGTAGATTGATCAGCGAGACCAAACGACGTCTGCTGGAGGACTCTTCCGCTGGAGCAACCAACTGCAGAAGGCCGTAGCATGGCCACGTATACCGGCATGGTCTACACTTCGACATGCACGACGACCGTGAAAAGCGAGTCGCACGAGGAGCCGACGCTGGGGGCCAGTTCGGGGGCACACTTCGACATTGATCACGACCGAGCGCGCAAGAGGAGAAGGCATTCGTCTTATACGTCGCGAGCATGGAGCAGGGAGCGGGACAACATCCAGTTGCGGGTGGATCGGTTTCTGGCGGACTTGGGGCGGCGGTTGGAAATGATGGAGACGTATGGCCACGTGAAAATCGACGAAGGCATGAAACGAGCGCACAACACGCTTCACGCCGTCCACGAGCGTTGCATACAGGTGTCGGATGATATCATCGACGCAGGCCGAAGAAGAGCGAACATCATGGTGGAAGTGTTGGAGCTGCGCTACCACGATGCGCTGGCGCGGAAGGAAACACTGGAGGCGAAGGCACAGGAGGGTATCAAGATCTTGGAATCAGTCTGCTCAGATCTCGAGCGTCGGGCATACAACATGCGGGAGACTGGTCTTGCGGCCAAAGCTTCAGTGATGCTGGACTCTGGCAAGGCATACATGGACACGGCATCGCTCAAGGCCGTCGAGATGGTTTCCGAAGGCGCCGTAGCTGCCCGGCGGGCCAAAGAACGCATGCAATGCAAGGTTGAGCATGCCATTGCCCAAGCACGTAAACATGGCGTGATCTCCTACGACGCCTTGCCAGAGCCATGGCGTGTGAACCCGCACATCACATCTGGCTACCGCTTCTCGGAGACGAAACTCGAATGCATCCGATCATGCTTCACCACTCTCAGCAACGAGACCGTCAACATCTGGACCCACGCGATAGGCTTGATCATCGTGCTCGCAATAGCCTTCTACGTCTATCCGAACACGCCAGAATTCAACCAAGCGACAAACTACGACATCTTCATTGCCGCATGCTTCTTCTTCGCAGCCTGCAAGTGCCTGGTCTGCAGCACCATGTGGCACGCCATGAGCTCCATCTCCGATCAGACACTCATGGAGCGCTTTGCCTGCGTCGACTACACTGGCATCTCGCTTCTCATCGCCGCGTCCATCATGACGACACATTATACCGCCTTCTACTGCGAGCCAGTCAGCCGCTGGATCTACCTCAGCACCACCTTCGCGCTTGGCATCATGGGTACAATCCTACCCTGGCACCCGACCTTCAACCGAGCAGACATGGCATGGGCACGCGTGGGCTTCTACGTCTCGCTCGCCACCACAGGATTTGTGCCCGTCGTTCAGCTTACGATGCAGCGCGGCTGGGACGAAACATCCTACTTCTATGCGCCGATTGTGCAGTCGATCCTCGTCTACCTCACCGGAGCACTGTTGTACGCAGCAAAACTGCCGGAACGGTGGAGGCCAGGATGCTTCGACTACGTCGGCGGAAGCCACAACATCTGGCACTTGGCGGTGCTGGGCGGGATCCTCTACCACTACGTGGCCATGCAGGCCTTTTTCTCTGAAGCGTACAAGCGGGCGAGTGTCGATTGCAGGGCTCCGGCCTAGCATTGTGTAGTTCTTTGCGTGTACATAGTCGGCGTAAGCCATTCACGTTTTTGCACGCTCATCCTTGCTCTCAACAGCGGGTGTGATTTCAACATCGAGCGAGGTCTATATCTTGCTTAGTTCTTGTTAGGTCAACATCTTGAGTTGGTTCAACGTGCCGCACCATCGGCATCAGCAGTAAAGTGAAAGTGCTCCACCGGTCGCCGCCCGTTGTTTACCTTCCATGCCTTCGCCACTCCCCGTGCACTGAACGCCCACACCACCAACCCATCGCAGCGATCCTCCTGCACCGCCAGCGCTCGCACCTCGTTCAGCTTCCCTACCTTCGTTCCGGAAATGTGCAGCGGCCACAGCGTATCCAGCGACCCCACCCTCCCATCGCCGTCAGCCAGCAAGTAATGCACCCACTTCATGTTCAGCCGCTCGAACTTCCTCGGCACATCTACTCCTGCCTCGCCCAGAGCTGAGGAATTGCTGGTCGGATGTTTCATGACATCTACCCAAACCAGCTCCTCGAACGGTACTGATGGGTCCTGGATCGCCTGCTCCTGCTCTGCAGTCGAGTAACGGAGTGCGTCCACTGGGACTGAGTAGAGAACAATGTTGTCACCGTAGACAGCGGCGATGCGGAGGCCCATCGAGAGGTCTGCGACTGCCCCGTAGATCGTCGGACTTGAGCCTGGAGAGCATGAGGGGGGAGGTGTGAAGACGACTTTGCGTGAGAGGCGCTGCACGCTGCCGGTGGGTGTGTCGCTGCACAAACACAGATGTCCGGTCTGCGTGTCCGTGAAGAGGAGATGATGGCCGTCGCTGAGAGGGACAGCGTAAGCGTGATCAGCTGTGTGAGGTATCTCGGAGCGAGGAAGAGTAGCAGGGACATGCCACGAGGATGATAGAGAGAACCAGGAATTGCGGTGCGGGCTACGGGTGGTGACCGCGGTGTTGTGGTCATCCGGAGATTTGGTCGCACTGCTGATGAGACGCAGACGGAGGCGAGTGTCGATGTTCTGACGTGGGGGAAGGAAGTAGAGGTGGTCTGACGGGCGGGTGAGAGGGAACCAGCGGTTGAGGTTCTGGCCTGTCGTCGAGTCAATCTGTGGTATGTTAGAAGGCAGTACTCATGAGAAAATCGGTTGACGCGCACCCAGTAAAGCTCAACACCACTCTTGCAGCCAAAGGCAACACACTGTCTCGTCGGACTGATGGCGATCGAGGTCGGCGGATCTTCGTCCATGCAAACGTTCCGGTATACCAACTGCGAGTACGACAGCTGCTCCTTGTTTTTCTCCCCTCCCGAAATGGTGAGCGCTCGAGGCCAGACACCATTCATTACAGCAGGCGTATGCCTCATGCCGCGCAGCCTTGCTCGCCTGCCGTGGTAGTAATGTGCCCAGCTGCGCTGAGTAACGACTTCGATACACTGGTGCAGAATATTGCTCTCGCCCATCGATCCGGCATTGACAGACAACTCGTCGAAGTCTCCCACGGTGACGTCCCTTCTTCCTCTCGTTGGGCTTGAAGCCGCCTCATCGCTGGAACCAAAGTCTATAACAGCAGAGCTGCTGGATGCTTCGTTGGTAACCGCGCCTGCAGTCTCCCACGCTGATTCGGAGGGAGTGCTTGAGGTGGCGAGGAGGTCGAGGTAGATGCCCACCCGACCTTCGATAATAGCGGCTAATGCGAAGCAGTACCCGCTTGCGTCTATGCAGACGGCCTTGACAGGTCTGTCGCATGAGATTCGATGGAACAGGCGCAGCTAGAGCCCGTTGAGTTCGTAGATGTAGATCTCGCTGCCGACAGCTGTAACATAGACTCTACCGCAGGGACTGGTCGAGTGCAGCCCAGACGTCCCGTTTTGGTGGCTATTGGTTGTGACGAGGCCAGCGAAGTCGACCGAAGAGCCCTCGATGAACGGAGTGAGGTCATCGTTATGATCTGGCTGAGGGAGTCCATTGCCCGTCCAGCTTCCGGCAAGCGCACACTCCCTTGCCAGGAAACAGCTCATCGGCCAGGCATCTGGCGGCCGCCGATGGAAGGAGGGAACGGTGTCTGCACCCTTCCACCACCCGCCACGCTTCATCTGCTCCACCAAGAGTCGAAGTTGCAGGCTTGCGGACATCCAGCGGAGGCTCGTAAGCCGTGCTGCGTTGAAGTCGTGGGGCGCCAGATATGCATATATTTGCTGTATCAGCTCGATGGGAAGCGTGGTTGCAGGCGACTGTGGTACCTCTCCCGCTTCGTGGCTTGCATTGTCAGGTACATCAGTGAGGAAATGCGGTTCAGAATTCGACGGTTGCGGCTCGGAATACATCGGTCGTCAGTCGTATCCCAGGTAGGCGTGTTGAATTAGGAACAACACGGTACGAATGCGACACTAGGACCGTAGGAAGATGTGGAGGCTGCTGTTGTACATTGGTGAGCCAGGCAAAGCCGTTTTAGATTGCATTTGTAGGCAGCACGAGTCGGATGCATCGAACTGGTGGAAGGCAGGCGCATCGATCGACCGTGTCCTGCTGCAAGCGCCAGACGAAGCAATTCAGACATGGAAAGCGCCTTCGTTCCCGAAATGAGCATTAATCGCTGTACAAAAAGTAAGTAGCAGAACGCTATGCAAGGGTATCATCGCTCAACCAGTCTTGTTGCCTCCAATGCCGCTCAGTCGCTCTCATGCCCGCCCTCTTCGCCGTCTATTAAATTACCATCCATTCCAATCCTGCCTTCTTCCCTTCGAAATTCCTTATCAGCAATCCACAACCCATCCAGAGGCGCAATCAGGCTCGGGTTCATAAACCGCAGCCCCGTCTCGTCGCTCTCATCGACAGCAGGCTTCGCGACGCCCACTCTTGTCTCCCGGAAGTACCTTAGATGTGCGCCGCTGGTCGTCTCAGCCCACGCATCGCGCTCAGGAGCAAGGTCGGTGCTACTGGTTGTACTCCTCGCCTCAGCCGCGCTGTTTGGCTCTGGTGGAGGGGATGCATAGTCGGAGTACTGCTGCCCGCGCTGCACACTTCGCAAAGCTATGAACTTCATCAGCGGCTTATATGTGCGGCCGTACAGGATGTTGATCCAGATCGTCACGATTATCAGCGGGACGATGAGCAGGCTTCGCGCAGCGGCAGACTTAAGCAGAAGCTGTCCGGCAGTGGTGAGCTGGAAGAAGATCAAGCCGACAAACACGCGGTCACATATCATAACCCAGGCACGTCCCGTGGCTTGCTGCTGGTGGTCCATGGCATAAAGAAGCTGGTATTTGTAGACGAAGTGGCCAAAGGTGAAGTAGATCAGACCTGCGAGGAGGACCTGCCAGGAAGAGCGCAGGACTGAGTAGACCATGCAGATGATGAAGATGAGCAGCGCGGTGGGAAGGTAGAAGCCATAGCTGAAGACCGGCGGTTGCACGAGCTCGGCGTAGTCGCGCGGTGTCTTGGCGCCGATGCGGTACACCGGATAGAGAGTGACGGCGCCAACTTCCAGCAGGCGGAAAGGGAACAGGCCGAGGCCTTGCAGGATGATGAAGTTGACGTAGAAGTTGAGAAGCTTCTGGAGGGAGTAGGCGAGGCCGTTGGCAATCGCGTTAAAGCTCTTGAGCGCATCGCCGAATTGCTTGAAGAACAGGTAGAATTGCGATGCCGTGCCCAACAGGGTGAAGACGATGAAGAAGTTGAAGAAGGTGAAGAAGAAGTTCTTCGAGATTGCCGAGAGCTCGACGTCGCCCTGAGAGGTCATGCCTTGGTACCAGGACATCCAGTAGTAGAGGTAGGGCACGAGGACCATCAACAAGGTCAATATGAGAGTTGGCAGCTGGGTGTTGACAAGGGATCGGATGTTGGCGTGGTCATCGAGAACTTCGGCCAGCTGCGGAAAAATCTTCCCGATGGTCTTGGTGTTCAGAAGACCAGCGATGGGTACGAAGAGAGCCGACCAGAAGATCGTGAGGAGCACGATGACGATGGTGATTGACCATGCACGAACCATGCGAGAGCGTCTGGGCAAGTATGTGTTCGGCCAAATCACATCGGCTGGAGCAGGACTTTGGCTGGCGATCAGCTGCAGAGGCGAGGGACCCAGCACGGCTTGAATAGCCATCTGGCATGCAGCGACTGAGTCCATGGTGACATAGGCCAGTGGGACTGGGTCAAAGCTTTTCTTGCGAAGTCGTCTGACCAGCTCGTCTGCCGATCGGAACTTCTCTTCGTAATAGTCGATAGCGTCGACCTGCGTGCTTCGTAGTTTCATGAAGCCGTACCGTATGCTCGTCTTTGGTCGCTGTCGCTCGTACGGTGCTGGATGAGATTGCGCGTTCGCTTCCACGAGTCCTGTTGCCTCATCCGCCTCGTCATCGTCACCCAGCAGATCACGCGCTGCGGGGCTCGGAGGTGCTGGCTGTGACACTGGCAGCGATTCCAGGTTGCGCTCAACCCTTCGTTGTCCCAGGTTGATGGTGTACGCCTCTTCTAGCTTTCTCAGAGCGTCCATGCGAGCAACCACTGCAGCGTCCAGCTCTTTCCAATTTCGACACACCGTCACACTCTCCACCTTGCCAATGTCCAGGCTCTCGATGAACTCCTGGAGCTTGCCTTCATCTCGGAGGTCCTCTGGAATGCCCGATAACCTTATTGTCCTGTCTGTGATAGACGTCTGCGTACCCAAGTATTCCTGCCTGACCTCAATGACCTTCTTCGTTTCTGTCACAATCAAGTAGATGGCGATGGTGGAGAACAGGTACGCGAAGACAACGTACATCCAGAGATAGTCGCTCTCGAAGTCCTCTGGCCAGGGCATTGTACCGTTGTATGGCATGCTCATCGGCTGGGTCGCAAATAAGTCCCCATTCGTGCCATTCTTGTGCTTGTGATGATGGGTGCCATTCTTGGGGTTCCTCGCATCATCGTCGGGATTCGCGTCGTGCACCGGCTTGATGACGATCAACGAGAAGAACAGCGTGACCAACAGGAACTTCATCGCCATCTTGAAGAAGGTCAAGAAGGCGTATGCGTCCAGGCCGGCGGATGCGAGTATCTGCTGGTCCCCAATCCTCCATAGCGGCATGATCCAGCCGAAGGCGGTGGCGGGCAGCTCTGGCAGCACCGTGGCTTCGTGCTTGTGCTTCTTGCGCGCAGCATAGAGGCCCGCCCATCGTGGACGGAGCACGCAGAAGGCGAAGAACGATATGAGGCCGAGGGCGAGGGACAGTTCGATCTGGATCTTCTTGTCGCGTGCGTTGCGCAGGCCGATGGCGTCGCTGTATTTGTCGCCGTCATCCCCGTGCTTATCGAATGTGAAGAAGTCGTCCATCGGGATGCTTCGAGGCCGGCTGCCTCGAGAGCATCAAGGGTGGGTTTGGTGGTATAGGTGTAGGTGCTGTGCTTGTGATAGCTTGAAGGGAGGCTTGAGATGACGTGCTGCGTCCGATCAGAGATCTTCGAGGGTCGAGACTTTGTGTGGCTTGAGCGCCGCGTGGCGGTTGCCCTTTCTCGTCACATGCATGCATGTGTGTTCGTCTTCCACAAAGACATGTAGGTATGTTGTCCAAACATAATAGGTCAGACGCATTGTAATCGTTGAGCAGAATTGGTGATCTTGGGAAGCGGGCGTTGGTGGTTCAGGATGGTTTCATCAAGATTACGACGATACACATCGATCATAGTCCTTTTCACAACCCTTGGACTGTTGATGTACACCTTCCAAAAATCCATACCGGATGTTAAAAACTTGAAAGATCTCAGGAAACAAGCAGGCAACTGGACACTGTTGGGCCATCAGACAGCTCTTGAGATCGATCCGCCTCCTGCCGAGCGTCCTGTCGGAGCCCTTGTAATAGCAGCAGGGGCGGATACCGATCTCAAGTGGACAATTTCCGCCAAAGTCAAGTCTGTACCTTTCAAAACTTCTCCAAGTACCAACGCTAATGTGAGTTAGTTGGACTGTGTATGAATACGATGTCCGCCAACCCAACAACCCCGACCCGCAACTCCGCTTCCCAGCAGCCAAAGGCAATGAAGCGATGATATACCTCTCCTTTATCATCGACCACTACGAGTCCCTACCCTGGTCCATTGTCTTCATGCACGGCCATCTCGAAGCCTGGCATCAGGAGGACAACGCTGTCCGGATTTTGGGAGGCCTGAACCGCGTGGCTCTGGCCCGGCAAGGCTACATCTCTCTGCGTTGTGACTGGTATCCCTCGTGTCCGGCTGAGATGCGGCCTGTGCACCATGACGCTGTGGTATGGGGCCCTGAGGGCGATACGAAGGGGACAGAGGCTGCAATCGCTGGGAACTGGCGGCTGTTGTTCCCGGGCGAGAAGTTGCCGGAGACGATTGCGAGTCCATGTTGTGCGCAGTTTGCTGTGACAAGGCAGGCGATTGCCAAGAGGCCGAAGGAGGATTACGAGCGACTGAGGAATTGGTTGATGAGATCGTTGCTGGAGGATAACCTGAGTGGGAGAGTGTTGGAGAAGCTGTGGGCGTACTTGTTCACGGGTGAAGCTGTGCAGTGGGTGGTTCTTATCTCCTGGCTATAGAAAGTCTCTGCTGACCACAAAGTCGTAGTTGTCCACCTCCGCAGAAATGCGCCTGCGAGTGGTTTGGCCGGTGCAACGAAAAGGACTTTGCAAAGCCACCGGATGCAGTAGGAACGTTGCCAGACTGGCCTTGAGTATTGGTTACCGCGATCAGCTTGGGCAAGCTCCGTGATCAGTATGAGTCTCATTGTGGACCCAGCCGTGTCGTGAGCACATGCACAGCCAGGAAGTGCGCCGAAGCTGGGCTGGGCGCGGGAAATCACAGTACATACCCGGAACGTGCTGCGACACAGCCTGTGGTGCTCAACTTCAAGCAGAGACACTGTATTCGAGAGATGTTCTGTTGTTCCGAAGACAAGAACGAGGTGAGGTTACGGCCAAGCTTCGCGCCTGCCGTTTCTGTCAGCGGCCATACCAAGCAGAACATCTTTCTTCCGACAACACCTCGTGCGACGAGTCGATTCTTACTCCTCAGACTCATCGCATGACTCAATGGCGGCGAAGATGTCACACGACGAGCTTCTAAAACCGACACTGCATGTCGAAGCGTTACTCAAAGCCTCGCCACCTGCACCGCACATCAACCAGGAGGTATGTTTCAGCGTTCGGGAAGCATACGAGCTCATGCTGATACGACTCGCAGATCTGCGCAGCACTGGCGGAGAGGCTCAAGGAAGACTACGAGACTGTCACGATTGGCCAGCGGCTGAACGGCTTCGGTAGGAAGTAAGCCTGCTGGTTGCCAGTTCTTTTACTGAGACGTACAGATGGCATGAAACACTGTGCTCTACTCTTGGAGGTCGAAATCGCCGACTACACCGGTCCCGAACACAAGACAGGCTATTTTGACCTGCAGAATAATCAGCTCGACGTCCAGGCTTACTCCCTCACCTCCGATGACACCCCTGACACTCGCCGCACCATCGACCAGACTTCCGCAGACGAAGTGCCCAAAACCCGTATCCTCACTCTTCCGCACTCGTTCCTCAACGAAGCCTGGACGTCCCTAGTCTTCGACGACAACCTCCCGGCCCGTCTCCTCCGCTAC
Source organism: Saxophila tyrrhenica (assembly GCF_035928015.1). Lineage (NCBI taxonomy): Eukaryota > Fungi > Ascomycota > Dothideomycetes > Mycosphaerellales > Extremaceae > Saxophila > Saxophila tyrrhenica. Next base: position 19,225 of record NW_027041753.1, on the reverse strand, counting down.
CTCGTGCGCATGCTCAGCATGATGTCTCAGCCCGGCCTGAACCTCAGTACCTTCAACTGGAACCGGCTCTGTCTACTCCACGGCCCTCCAGGAAGCGGGAAGAGCACGCTCTGCCGCGCATTATCGCAGAAGTTGAGTATCAGGCTCGGAAACGTCCTCCCGAATGCCATCTTGGTAGAGATCAATGCCAACGCCATGCTGAGCAAGTACTTCGGAGAAAGCGGCAAGCTCATTGGTGGCACGTTCGAGCGCATCCACAGCATGGCGCAGTCCCGCTCTACGCTGGTCTGTGTCGTAATAGATGAGGTCGAAACTATCGCCAGCTTGCGCAGCAAATCAACCAGCGGAAGCGAGTGCAACGACGGACTGCGTGCTACGAACCAGTTGCTCACTTCACTTGATCGTTTACGCAACTTACCGAACATCATAGTCATCTGCACCAGCAACCTCATCGACGCCATCGACTCTGCATTCTTGGACCGTGTGGATATCAAGCAGTTGATACCAGCCCCAAGTCCAGCGGCCATCTACAACATCTTTCGCTCCTGCATCAGCGAGCTCGTGCGTAGCAGCTTGGTCGACTCTTCCAAGCCGGCGACACCGCCACCGCCCCCCTCCACTCCACCCAACCGTACCACCCGCGCCACCAATAACAACAAAAGCAAGAAGCGCAAGCTCGCACCCGCCCGCACCGACCCTGAACCAGCCAGCTCTTCTTCCGTCGACTCTTCCTGGTCCGTGGTCTCCCAACCTGAGATCATCCCCACTTTCTCCGAGATGAAAGTCAAGTACGAAAGCCAGCCCGCCTCTCCAGCCTGCAGGATCTGGCTGCTGGCCCAACGCTGCCACGGTTTGAGCGGCAGGACGTTGCGGCGACTGCCGATCCTGGGTCTGGCGATGTATACGTGGGGTGGGTTGGTGGATCTAGAAGAAGCGGTCGCGGCGCTGGAGGCTGCTGTTGAGCAAGAACTGATGGTCGTGAAGGGAGGGACATGAACGGGGAGGCTTAATTGGAGAAGGGAATAGTGAAATTGCGTTCGCTCCGCAGATGTGTGGAATTGCTGTTGCTGGAGAACGGTTTTGTGAACAGACGTAGCTGATCTTGCTCAGTCATCCAGTCCTGCGAACTCCTCCTCTTCGCCATCTTCTATATCTTCCTCACTAGCGCTGATGTCCTGTTCTACTTCAGAACCACCACCATCCTCAAGTCCCTCGCCCCCATCAACATCCGCACCCCCTTTCTCACCTCCGACCTTCGACTTCCCATCCATGACAAAAGCCCCCAAGCAAGTAATCCGGTTTCCAGTCTCAAGTACCCCAAGCAGCTGACCAACCTGCTTTGGTTTGGAGGCAGCGTCGCCGTCCCGTGTCGGCTCAGCGGCCAACGCCGCGTGGTCATAGAGGCTCCAGAGCCGAATAGCGCCGTCAGAACTCGCTGTGACGAGAAGGAGTGGAGGTGTTGGTAAAGAAGGTATCGCAGGTAGCGAAAGAACGTCGAAGTCTTTGATGCGGTTCGTCACTCCTGCTTCTCGGCCGTCGAGTTGGGCGAGGCATGGGAGGTGAGGCAGATCTTTCCCGTCTGCCATTGCGCTCGCTTGGTCGACGTCGTAGAACAGCACCCGTCCATCTTCAGCTGAGATAGCCAGTACCCCAGACCCTGGCAAGAACCTCATCTGATGCACTTTCGTCCTTGCTGGCTCCGGCCTGATGACCGCTCTCGCCTGCGAATCGACACCGAAGACCACCGCACCTCTCTCGAATCCAACCACAAAAGCCTCTCCATCCTCCCGCCAAAGCACCTTCCGCCCCTCACCAGTCCCCCACTTTCCCTCCCCCGCCTGCTCCAACAGACTTCGCTCAAACTGCAGCACCCCTGCCTTCTTCCCTGTCATTAAGTTCCAAAGGCGCATACATTTCTCGCCCCTTCCAACCGAGATGGCGAGTTTCTGACTGGGATGTACTGCGAAGTCGTTCACACCGGCGGGAACCTCTCCAGGCGCCAGCGTGTCGCCCGACGGCCGTCCAAGCGGCTTCGGTACTGGCGCTTTGATGGTGGAGAGAAGAGTCCAGTCTCGGGTGCGAGTGATGGCGACAGTATTGTCGTCGGCCGAGGAGAAGAGTTTGGATTTGCTGGGGAAGGAGAGGGTCGTTAGAGGGCGCGAGTGGTGGGTTAGAGAGCCTAGCGGACGGTTCAAAGGATTGACGGAGTTGGTGGAGGCTGGAAGTAGCGAAGATGGTTTGGCGGAGGCAGCTTTGGGCTGAGGTGGAATGGTGGAGAGGGAGTAGAGGTTTATTCGCTCGTCTGAAGACCCGGTGGCGAGTAGGCGTTTGTTATTCTCAGTGGGCGGCGAGAGTGCCAGGCAGCGGAGGGACGAGGTGTGAGCGGCGAAGAGGAAGGTGTTGGAGAAGGTTACGGGGGGTTTGGTTCCATCTTTGCTGGTGCCGTTGGGTTGGTCGGGCTTTGCGTTCGGTTCGAGCAGCGATGTTGGAATCCGCGCAGTGACACCGTGGAGCACGCGCTCGTAGGAGCCAGCTACGATCTGGACCACGATATCTTCATCTAGGGCGGTAGTCACTTGCGTTTTCCGGATCTTCTCCAGTTGTGGCTCGGTCTCAGTCTGCAAGCCGTGGTCCAGGTCCCGTTTGCCATTCTGCTGGACGTTGCGCTTCTTCTGCGCCGGCTCCTGACTTGCTCCTCCCTGTCCTCTTGATCGAGCGTCTTGCTCGACAGCCTCCCGGGGTCGTTTGAGTGTTGCCGTAGCCATCCTATTGCGAGTGAATGGGTATCAAAAATTCGTGACGATCGTCAAGAGAAGTCTCGCCAGGAAGAAAGTTTAGCGAATGATGCTTGGCGGGTGAAAGGAGAACGCTGACTCGCCAAGGGAAGGCGCGGCCCCGCGAGGAACCTGGAAAGCAAGAACGACTCTCGACGCTCACCACCGGGCGCAATCCGCATCGCCAGCAGCCCGATTCACGACGACGAGCAAAACACTGCTGGGTATTATTCTAACAGAACCCGCAAACTCATCATCACGGCTCTTCTCGGGATCTCGCGGCCATCTGTTGTTCGCGGAATGACAGATGCAGCCACTCGCCGTCGACCTTCACTTTCATGTCCCTCACGCTGCGACGAGATGCGCTCAACAGTCGCCAGCATGACTTGAAGTGAGTCCGCATCAACACCACTCCGAACACTCACAATTCACGTGCAAATCAATCACAAAACACGTGAAGAAGCACACCCTGATGACTCTACAATTTATTCGATGGAAACGCGATGGGTTGCGTCCAAAAGCTGATGTCGTCGTCCAGACAGACTCGCCGGGCGCATCGGTCGCAAGCCGTCGCGCTGCGAGCCGTCACCAGGCTGATCGCGAAGAACAACAGCCTCAACGACCTCATCAACGCGCAATACGACGCCGAGAACTCACCTCCGGCTGACAGTGAAGATGCGACATGGCTGCAGTCGATAGATCTCGAGAGGTGAGTGCTTTTCATCACGTGTTAGATGAGGTGAAGTGGTCGCTCACGTGCTGCAGTGGTTACACCCTCAACGAGGCTTCCGTACCTTCGCCATCCATCGACACCTCCGATACCGCCGCAACTCACACAAAACCCAATAGAACCTCACCTCATCCTGTTGGAGGACCTGGAAATGCTCTGGATGCGCATGCGCTCGACCACCACCCCTCGGCGTCATCTCCTGCCGACCTGACCACCCCCGCTGATCTGTTACACCCCGATGGTGTATTGGGACAACCTCAAGTGCCCTCGGGAGATGTAGATCAAGATGGGCACCCTGCGGCACGAGCATCTGGAGAACCTGACGGCCCTTCCGTCGTACCAGACAAGATCGCACCGCCCGAACCAGACGAAGAAGCCACCTTTGACGATGCGACCAAAGAGCTACTTGACCTCGAGAGTCCTGAGCGACCTGCAAAGGTTGTGCGACTGCCAAGCGAGGACGAGCAAGAGGATGTGGAGCGAGAAGCCGGCCGACAGAGATCTGATGGTACAGATTCAAGCAAGGCATCCCGCGCACATCTCCAGGCACAAGAGGTAGCTTCATCACCTTCATCTACCGTCGGCGCATACTCTGCAGCCACACCGATGCCACCACAAGAGTCTCCAGATACCTCACCGGATTCAGAGCATGGTGAGCAGCTCGAAGTGCTGCCCCCGAAAGACTTGCGGCCTTCTCCGGAAGAGCGACGGCAGAAGGAAGAGCATGATCGCTTGCTTGAAGCACAGAAAGAGATTGCAAGGCAGCAGGCGCTGGGCGATGTGTCAGAGACACCGGATGATCAGCTGAAGTGGGAGGAACGTGAGGCTGCTGCGCGCCAGGCGGAAGAACAGGCTGCAAGGCAGGATGTTGGTGGTCCCGAGCCTGATTCGAATCGGATGGCCGAGCAGAGTGATGCTGAAAAGGTTGTGGACAGTGTGTTGAACGACAGGGCGTCAGACCGGCTTGAGACAGCTGGGTCTCGTCAAGAAGCGAACGAACATACTCAGCCCGTGCAGGAGGGCAGAGGCGTCAAGCGACCGGCTGTTGATGAAGATGACGACGATAACATCACTGTAACGCCACGGGCGAGGGCGCCGTTGACGATTGACACTTCACGACAGCCGCAGACAGCACCGACTGAGACTACATCTCAAGACATCGTGGCCGACATCAGAAGAACTTCCTCCGGAGTCTTGCACCATCGAACTGTCTCTGAGACTTTAGGTCAGACAACTTCGCAATCTGGACCGCCTCAACGAGATGTCGTGTTGTCGCCCGGGACAATATCACCGTCAGCGCTGCGCCATCCCCAGGACTCATCGACAGGAGCCCCGTCCATCAATGATCAGCGCCGACTATCCAAGCAGATTGGTTTGACGCGAACACCCAGCAACTCCATCTCAGCGCTTGAAGATCTCATGGCTCTTAAAGGTGCCTCTCAAGATCCAGAGCGCGACTACCTCGAACCACTCTTCCGCATACAGGCCCATGATACTCAAAGTGCTCGGACCACCTCTCTCAGCGAACTCATTCGCTCCGCCTCCAAAACCATCTCTACTGAGGACCAGGCCATGTCACTCGAAGAACGCCTCGACTACAAGATCTTACGGCGCATTTACCAGCTCCAAAATGCAAACAAGTGGTCTTTGCGGCAGATGGAACAAGCAAAGGAGCCCGAGCAACCAGAGACGCATCACGATCACATGATGACGGAGATGAAATGGATGCGGAAAGACTTCAAAGCGGAACGCAAGATGAAGGTCAGTGTCTGTGCATGGCTGGCAACACGGTGCGCCGAATGGGTTGCTGCCTCTGCGGAGGAGAGAAAGGCCATGCAAATCAAAGCCCGGCCGCCGAAAGAGCAATCGAAGAGGCCAGCCGACAGCGAGGAGCAAGTGCCAGACCTCGAACATTCTGGCGAGTCGGCTGGGGAGGAGGAAGCTGGGCCTCCAACACCAACTGCTCATTCTGCATTCCCGAGGACCCTCATCGTACCACCGGAGCTTTCCGGCATCGTCACCAACCTCCAGAAGGCTGGGAAGCTTCAAAAAGCGCTTCAAGCGCTGCCGACAACAGGATTCGAACACAACCCTCGACCAGTCGACAAACGAGCACTTGCGCCCGTCTCGAGGTTCGTCCAAGGCAAGGTTCTGCCGCAATCGCATGGTCCGAATCGGAAGCGCAGTCGGTATGAGTATGAGGACGACGATGCCGTTCTGAACAGCGACCAACCACTTGCGAAACGCCTCAAGGACGAGCAGGAGCTGCCACCGGAGGACCAAGAAAGCGCACTCTTCCATCCCGATAACAAGCACATTCGGGACCGCCTTCATGCCAACAATGCCTTCAGGCCGCCTTCAGAGTTTCCGATGCCGTCGATACCCTTCTATGAGTACCGTAGCGGTTCGCAGTGGATCTGGGAAGATGACCAGAGGCTAAAAAAGCTGGCCAAGGAGTATTCGTTCAACTGGTCGTTGATTGCTGATGAGCTGCAGCTGCCTGGTGTTGTGAAGAGCTCTGCTGAGCGTCGAACTCCTTGGGAATGTTTCGAGCGATGGGTGGAGCTGGAGCAACTCCCCACTGAGATGCGGAAGACCATGTACTTCAAGACGTGGTATGAGCGTCTCGAGAAGAGTCAGCAGGCCGCTGAAAGGCGTTACCAGGCCCATGTCGCTGCGATACAGGCACAGAACAACGGCCAAGCCAGCCATGTGCCACCGCGGAAGCGCACTGTCCCTAGCAGGGTGGAGAAGCGCAGAAATACGCGGTACTTATGGCTGGTGGATGCGATGCGGAAGGGTGCACGGAAAAGAGAACAGGCGCAGTATAAATCTGCTGAAGGTGTGCTCCCTCTTTTACTACTACGGAGAGAGTGGAAGGCTAACCAATCTCGCAGCAACCCGTGCAGCCACCCAGCGAAAGAACCAGGCTGACAACAATCAACCACGTGTCCCTACGCTGACTCCGCAGGAGTTCAGTAAGAAACGGCAGGAGCGCGATCTGCAAGAAGCAGAGCTTCGAAGGCAGCAGCAGCTGAAGGCCGTCGAGCAAGGCCATAGAATGATGCTCGCACGCCAGCAAGCGCATCAACAAGCTCAACAGCAGCAGCGCGGTGGTCAGAGTGGTGCGCCGAACCAACAGCGACCCGGTAGCTCCTCCATGCAGCAAGCACAGGCTCAAGCCAGTGGTCAGGGTCAGCCTCAACAGGCCGGCATGAATGGCCAAATGCCGCAACAAGGTCGCCAGCAACTTCCCATGGCTACCAGGAACGGCCATCTCGCCGTACCTCAGGTGGGCGCGCAGGGCATGCCGCAGGCTCAGATGCGCCCTAACGGTGTCATGCCGAGTGCGCACGACATGCAGCGCTACGCCCAAGCGAACGCTCAAGTGCGCAACGGCCAGTATGCCAATCAGCAATACCAAATGCAGAACCCGAACATGCAAAGTCCAGGCACCGGCGCAATGACGTCGCAGCAGCAGATGCAGTCGAATCAGGCCGTGCTCGCACACCTCCAGCAGATGAACGGCACCGCACCCCATGCACAAGGACACCAGCAGCACCCAAGTCACCAGCAACAACAGCAGATGTCCGCCTCTCCCTCCATGCCGCCACCTCCAACACCACATCAGCAGGGACAGCAAAGCCACCCTCAGAGTCTGTCTTCCGGCCACATGCCTCAGATCAACATCGCGAAGCAGCAACTCCGCCAGAAACACCCGCAGGCCACTGAGGAGCAGATCACCTCGCTTGCAACAGACATGCTGAGAGGCCAGACGCAAAGTACAAACCATGCGCGGCAGAGCGCCATGAATGCTGCTGCCGGCATAACTGGCAATGGCGTTGCTCCTCAAAGCCATGGCTCCAACGCAAACATGGCGGCCTACGCCCACAATCAGGCTGCGTACCAGAACAACTACGCCGGCGTCAACGGCATCTCCAACACAGCTGCGCAGCAAGGCGCCACACAAGGTCAAGGCCAAAACAAGGCAGACTACTCCCGCATGATGACGCAGGCGATGCATCGCCAACAGCAGAGCCCGACTGCCAGCCGCGCTTCGCTGCACAACACCGGTCCCGCTGTCGGAAGTCCGGGAGCGGGCATGCACGCAAGCCCGGCTCTCGCGCACGCAAGTCCAAGCATGACAGCCATGGGCGCACCAGGGAGTCCTTTCGCTCCGAACGGCCAGATGCCTTCAATGAACATGCAAGGTGGAGGGCAGGCAAGACCTCCCAGCCGGAGCGCCAGCGCCGGTGGCACACCTGGTGGTGGCCTGACACGTTTGGGCAGTTCAGGGAGCTTGACAGCGGGCATGCCCGGTGTCGTGGGAAGTCCAGGGCCGCAGGTCAGTGGGCATGCGATGCAGGGCCAGCAGGTTCAAGGGAGTCCGCAGGGAGTAGGGGTGCAGGGGCTTTGAGGGCGAGAGATGGATGAGAGCCTACGGTATGGTCAGAGAATCAGGTAGCGCGTAACACTACAATACATGTCCAAACGTGCTGCACCTTGCCTACTGTACCGCTCTGGAACATCGCAGTCGGTGTCCAAGTATGGAGAATGTGTGAGTCTAGAACTGTTCCCGCCGGGCCGTGTTGGGAAGGCAGCTTGCAATGATGACCAATTCATGGGATGATCTCAAACATTTGAACAACTCCACCACTTAAAGTCCAACGCAAACAACGACCATGTCGACACACGACACTATCTCTCCTTTCAAGCTCTCAATCACTCAGGCCGTTCTCGATGACTTACAACTACGCCTTCGGTTGACCCGCTGGCCGGACAAGGAGACAGTTACTGACTGGTCTCAGGGCGTGCCACTCGCAGCAATTCAAGAGCTTTGCGAGTACTGGCAGACCAAATACGACTGGCGAAGATGCGAAGAGCTACTCAACTCATATCCTCAGTTCACGACGACGATTGACGGCGTGGAGTTCTACTTCCTGCACATCCGATCAAAGCACGAAGGCGCTCTTCCTATGCTGGTCACACATGGCTGGCCCGGTTCAGTCCTGGAATTCAGACATGTGATTGACATGCTCGTCGACCCCAAAGCTCACGGCGGCTCTTCCAAGGATGCCTTTCATCTCGTCGTACCAGCACTTCCGGGCTACGCCTTCTCCAGCAAGCCAACGGAGACGGGATGGAATTACAAGCGCACTGCACGTGCATGGGCAGTGTTGATGGATCGATTAAGCTATGCAGACAGCGGATGGGTCGCTCAAGGCGGCGACTGGGGTTCTCACATAACCGCCAGCCTAGGTCATCAAGCACCAAAGGGCTTGAAGAGCGTTCACATGAACTCGGTCTACTTCGAGCCGGAAGTAATACTCTGTTTCCATGTCCTTCGGCAAAGTATACGCTAAAGTCGTTTGCAGAAAGAGGTTCAAATTCCAGCCCATGATAAGAAAGGCGAAGAACGAGCAGTGCATCTGGACCACCGTCGGGAGACCACAGGATATCGTGGATACTCCCTCCAGCAGTCAACGAGACCTCAGACCGTTGGGTACGGGCTTGCGGACTCGCCGGTCGGTCAGGCTAGCTGGATATACGAAAAGTTCAGAGACTGGTCCCATCATAACGGCGATGCAGAGAAAGTGTTCAGCAAAGACGAGATGCTGGACACGATTATGCTGTACTGGCTCTCGAACTCTGGAACTTCGTCCGCCCGTTCCTACTGGGAGAATCAGCCCAACACGACCGCGTGGAAGATTGACATACCGGTCGGCGTGAGCTGGTTCCCGGGCGATACGAGCTATGCGCCTAAGGAGTGGTGCGAACGGTATTCGAAAAACATTGTGCATTTGAGGGAGACGGAACGAGGCGGTCACTTTGCGGCGTGGGAGCAACCGGACCTCTTTGTTGCAGAGATCCGTGAGTGGAGGAGCAAGATAGAGTAATCGGATATCAAAGCATACATTACATCGCAGGCAAGAACCCTTCCACCTCCACATTCCAGCTTGAAGGGAAGTGAGAGCCCTCATGTCCATCCCACCCACTCGCCAACATTGCCACAGCCCACAACAAGCTCGCAGCGCCTGGCATGTACGGCGTCGGCACCCTTGCGCCTCCGACCTGATACCCAGCATCATCAAATTCGAACGTCGAGTCCAGCAACCAGTCCACCGCTCGGTCAACCTCACCCAATCTGGCCGCATTCATTGTCAGCAGAGGGAAGTCCCAGCCGTAACTATCTGTGAAGTTCCAAGTACTGTAAACGTGCTCAACAGTGTTCTGCATGATGGTTAAGTTGAAGTCTGGCTGGGGTGGCAGCCAACCGTAGATGCCGAGCATGCTTTGATGGTCTGTTGTGTAGGTCGTGTTGTGCCACATGTCATCTATGCCTTCGTAAATGACATAGGTCTCGTCAGCGACGGGGAGAGGCGCGAGGTTCTCTGCAACGTGGGTCCACTTCGCTGGCACAGGTTTGCCTTGCCGCTTTTGCCATTGCGAGGCGGTGTCGAGACCAAAGCGCCAGTATGCCAGCTCGAATGCTGCGTTGAAAGTTGCGTTGGGATCGGTGTTCTCACTGACTGGATATATTGGAGGCCCCAGGTCGTATACGCCAGTGCTCTCATTGCAGTAGGCGTAGTCTGCCATCCATGCAGCGGTTTCATACAACACTTCGTCCCACTTCTGGAGTGTAGCGTCGTTTGGAAAGGCACGCCACTCATATTCAGCGAACTGCATTGGATGTGGCTGCTGCCAGATGAGCAGGCTATTGATCTCTCCAGGTGCGCTTCTGCCTGTCGGATCGCTCATCTTGCCCCATCTCGCACCCTCGTAGCCTTGTCTCTTCGCCCGCTCAATGCTGGTAGGGAGGAAGCGCTCGTACACTCCTGGCATTGCTCGGTTTTGTAAACCCCATTGTCCCCATCGTCCCCAGTGACCGAGATGCCAGAGGAACATCTCTGCGTGAAATTTGCCATACCAGCCGTTGTTCACAAGGCCAGACTCTTGTGGTGGGTCGAAGCCCGCTTCATTGACCGCTTCCAGATACTGAGAGAGGATGACACGGCGTTGGAGCTCCATTGCGCTCGTGTTACCACTCTTTGTCATGTCTACGAAGGCTCCGGTCTCCCAGAAATCTTCCCAGTACGCCGCCGAAGCCGTTGTAATCTGCTCGAAGTCGGTATTGATGCGCGCACCTTGGCCTCCTGGGCTGTAAAAAGAAGCTTCTCGTGGAGATGGCGTGTCATGGTAGGAGACTGTGAGTGTGAGATGCTCATCACCATGCGGCTTCAGAACATAGCGATGACTGTGAGGTAGGGGTCCAGTCAATGACGCATCTTGATTCCAGTGAACAGTGGTATAATACGTCGTTGCATCCATTGTGTGCTCGATGCACGCTTGGTGATGGTCTCCAGACACCATCCGGGTGGTGTGATTAGCCGTTGCATTGTACAATCCCACAAACGGAGCTTCAAACTTGTTGAGATCGTTCATGTAAGGGTAGTCGAAGAAAACACCAAGATAACCATCTTGCAGCAAGGCGGAGCTGACTTCAACAGCTATGCTGCTCGTGGCTGGGTCGCCATACGTAGAGATCTGTACGTGCTCACCTCCCCATTTGAATGATGAGGTGATGGTGCCGCTGTACAAGTCGAGCTCCTGCTGTGTGGCGCTGACGTCCGACTCAGTGATGTTGTCGCCAAACCAGAGGCCAACCCTCCCAAGGTTGGCTCTATGCGGGTTGCTGATCATCCATTGACTGATGTCCGGTTTTGCAGGATTTGGCTGGAGGACAGGTCAGCGGCTGTCACGGTGCTGCGGAAGGGTTCAAAGGCTCTCAGAGCGCCCTTTGCAGTGGACTCGCGTCTCGGAGAACCCTTTGACCCATCGATTCCTACCTGCTCGTAGTTGACCAGCCTGCCATGGGTCCACCAGTCCAGGCCTACGAAATCCGCTGGCTCGGTTTGATTTGGTGCTGTTGGAAGCGAAGAGTTGTGCCAGCACCACGTCGAAAGAGTGTTGAAGGGCTGAAAGGTCTGTAGACCTGTAACGTCTGCGCCAAACGCAAAGTCGCCATTTCCGACTTGAAGAGGAGTGGAATCTGAGGAAGCAGTACGGTGTGGATTGAATTGCTGCACGATTTTCTGGCGATTGATCTTGGCGCATGCTTGACCTGCAAGCAGGAGGCTTGTCAGCGTTTCCAATTTCGATCGCATAGCTGCTCCTGCGCGAGTTATGAAGGTGGTCGCAATGTTTGGGTCTGTAGACTCTTTGTTAGATAACTACAGGTTGTTTAACCCCACACCGGACGATCGTGTTCGGCGGCAGTTATGCGGAGTTGTCAGATGCCATGCAACCATGCAACCATTCAGCCTGTTGGCGGCTGAAGCTTTCACTGAGCGGATCCCTGTACCCTTCTAAATACTGTCACCTGTGTAGCCAGCTAAATGCCAGCCCTGCAATCGGACTCAGGAAAGCAATGGCGACCAGCATCGCATTACTCTTGCCCTTCCTGAAACGCTCTTCATCGACCTTCATCAGAGTGCCTATAAAATCTGCCGCCACGTTTCTACTTGGAAACGGCGTAGGCGGGATGTTCTGGCTCAGAAAGGCGCAGAGCGGGGCCCTGCGATACGTTAGACGCCGTACACCATGACCATGTTGACCGAACGTACCAGCCTTCCTCCACCGACCGATTCAGATGGGGACGATCCCAGTCTTCGAGAACCTCCTTCAAACGTTTGTGATGGGCGGCGTAAGCTCTCTCCGCGTTTGCTTCAAAGTCACCATCGAACAAGAACTTCCCATGCAGCCAGTTCGTAAGAGCCACTCCCTAAAACAACTCCGGCTCAAACCAGCTCCAGAACCAATACTGCCACGAATTCATGATCGGTAGCACCGAAGCGCGGAAACTGGCTTTCCAGGCGTCTACGTTCGTACGTCTGTTCAACATCACCTTTGCTTTGGGGTAGGCTGCAATTATCTCTTCTGCGAACTGAAGGATTTCACCAATGTCAGCTTTTCTTCACTACTCTTGGTAAGAGTGGCGTCAAACCCACCCAGACGCTTGGGATGTTAGTCGTCGCCTCGCACTCTCCAAGCACACAATCGAAGTACTTGGTGCGCATGGTCTGTTCATCCGGCAGTCGATTCTGCGAGCGTAGAAGAGCAAGCTCATAGTACTGGACGCTTGAACCAATACCATTCAACCAGAACTTGCAGCCATGCGAGACGTCGTTGTAGCCCAAGGGGAGCAGCGCTTGGCCGAGAGACTCTGTTGCGTTGCGAGGGAGGCCAACACAGATGACCTTGAGATCCTTGGTCCTTGCCTGGCGTGGGTACGGTACAGGGTACAGCCGCTTCGCAATGGCAAAGGCTGGTGCAGAGGTGTAAAATGCCATCAGTCTTCCGTACTCTCGTTGGCATAGCAATAGGGTCCAGCTCTGGGTCGCCAGTGAGGGATGATTGCAACGAATTGCAACAGAATTCAGCAAACTCAGGACAGAGAGGACGAGTACTTACTGCACATACATATATGTATAGTACTTTACCTCAGCTCCGACCCACAGCGTGGGGGCGTAGAAATCACTTTCGTCTGCGCAGCTGAAACGCTTCGTGAAGTCGGAGATGCTGATCGCAGAGGAGGCTGATGGACAAGAGGTCGTTCCTCTAGACTGGCGGTGATGATGCTAGTTGGGTAATGACTTGCATAGCAGCACCTCACCATACTGAAGGGCAACATACTGATGCATCTGCCTAAGCGTCTCTTAGACCCGGGATGAATCTGGCGTCCATGTGCGGGGCCATAGAGCCGGCAGATTCTTCTACCACACCATTCTCGCGCTGCAAGACTCTCTGAGCCCGACATCTCGCGCGACCTGCTTTACCACGAGTTGCGGCTCAAGGTGCGGCCGTGATGACCATTGACGCTGTGCAACTGGAGGTACCGGGACAGGTGTTGTCACCGTACGTGGAATGGCTAGTAAAGTTTACGTTCACTTTCTTATCAACAGCTCTTTCTGGCGCAACGGGATTGAGACAGTAAATTGAAGAGGCTATGTCAGGATGCCCTGGGTTGCCCGTGGGAGTCTGCGCTTTCGACAAACTCTATTAAGGTAAGGAGAATTCCATCTACCCGGACTCCACATGGCTGGCACGATCCCCGCATTTTGGCCGCGCCACATGCGCGAACACTAGTCAGGTACCTTGCTCAATCAACGATCTTCGGTAAGGCTACGCGAAATTTGAGTCGATGCATGACCGTCCTCGGAAGCCTATACAGCTTTCCATCAATCATGAATGCAGGTACGCTGTTGAGCCGTGTGAGGCGTTCTGTCATCTCTAATCGGCGGGTCAATACGGATGCACGCGAGTAATTCCGCGATCCAGCCCCATTGGATTGCAACATGAATACGGCCAGTTGCCGCTGGCCCCTGGAAGAGTGGATAGTGTCAGCGCGAGCACTACATCTCAGCTTTCGACCGCTGGTGCGGCGCTTTTGCAACCGTCGTTGGTGCAGATGGTTGGTGAAATGTCCGGACACGCGCCTGGCAGTGCCGTGGTGTAAGTGATGCCATCCAAAATTTCACAAATATCGTTGCTGAATGGAAATCCCATACGTAGTGGGGCCACCCTGGCTACTACCATTCTCAGTGTATCCACGACTATCCTGCGAGTCTACACCAGATTAGCCCTTGTCGAAAAAGCTGGCAAAGATGACATATGCATATCACTTGCAGCGGTAGGACAAATATGGGCTTTCGCACAAGAGCGGCGCTAATGACACCGGCTATAGGCCCTTACGATCGCCCTCACAGTCACAATGTGCCAGCAGGGTAGGTAGCACACCACTCTCTCCGGTGCAATACCAAGTCTGACTTCCCCACGACAGTCAAACATGGCATGGGACGGCATGCGTCCACACTGTCCGACCATGAGAAGGTCCAGTCGCTAGTCTGGTTCTGGGCATCCATTTGGGTCTACTACTTCGCCCTCTGCCTGGCCAAGGTATCGATCTTGTTCCAGTACCTCCGCATCATTCCACGAAAGAGCTTCAGGAACGCATGCTACACCCTTATGTCGATCATAGTGGTGTACTCGGTCAGTACGGCGTTTGCCTCGATGTTCGCGTGCACGCCCATTGCAAGATTCTGGGACCAAAGTATTGACGGTACATGCTTAAATCGTACTGCTATCTGGTATTTCGAGCCGGCATACTTGGTCGTTGTGATCGTTTACTGATGGTCGCTGCGTTAGGTTCGCGAACACTAGTCTCAACATGGTCACGGACATCGCGACTGCAGTGCTACCACTTCCAATAATACGAAGCCTCAACATGCCTAAGAGGCAGAAATACGCCTTGATGGCTGTTTTTGCGCTTGGTGGTTTGTGAGTAATCCCTACTGCTCACACTCTTTCTACTGGGCTGCAACTAAAAACTTGTTAGCACGTGCCTCATCTCCATACTCCGGCTGCAATCACTGGTGGTCGTCTCGCGATCCGACGATATTAGCTGGGAAAACCCCCTCGCCGCCATCTGGAGCAGTACTGAGCTCAACGTGGGGATTATCTGTTCCTGCCTTCCGACTTTGAAAGGCTGCATCTCTCGGGTCTTCCCTCGGCTCTTTTCGTCGACAAACGCTGGCCCGTCCTCGGGTCGAGATGTGCAGCAAAGAGGAGACGAGGGTGGGTTTGGTGGGCGCAAAGGCATCACTTATATCCGCACCTACGACGTGCAGACTGGTGACGGCTCGAGCCACCAGATGCCGGAGCACATGGCTGGCTGGCGACCGGACGTGGGTCCGACCCGAGCGGGTGAGCATATTAGACCTGGGCGGCACAGCCCGCTTACGGAAGAAGTGGATGCTATTGAGCTGACATCTTCGCAATCCGTGTCGCAACTAGTCTGAAGCATTGACGGGGACCTACAGTACCTACCGTCTGCTAAGATAGCTTGTATTATAAAGGTTATTACTACGTTCCTGCCTTGTCTGCCGCATTGGTGGTGATAGATTGTTTAATAAAATGGATACTACTCGTGTTTCCGGATATATAAACCCCTCTACGAGAGAATATCAAAGCCTAAACACCTAAGATATAGTCCCTCCGAGGCGGATGCCGTAGAGTGCGTATTATAGAGCCTAGTATATGTATCTTTCTCGAGGTAAAGGTCCTTACCCGCCGACTTTCACGACAATGACGCTGGTTTCGACTGGGCTCACAGGTGCACCGCTGGTACCGCGGTCCGCAATCCCGCCACGATCTTCCAGATCTTACTCCGATTTCTCCGGGACATGCTTACCTTCTACTGTTCACACCCCGGTCCTGAGAAACCTCTGGATCAGTTGACTTCCTATGTCGCTGACTTCTACAAGACAGGCGAAGTCACAGTTCGCCTTGTACTGGCGTGCGAGATCTTTGTCGACATCTTCTTCGTCCTCCGAGACGGCATCACCTCACCTTTCGTCGCCCTTGACAAATTTGCAGATCAAACTTCCAGCTGGCTGAAACGAGACGATGTGCATGCAAAGGTCCTGGGATGCAACCTTGGCGACGAATACCACGCTACGGCGACGCAGCGCCTGAAACCCTTCGTGGAGCGCTCTGTGAAGCGAGATGTGGTTGCTGAGTTCAAATTGGAGTTCGGGAACTCCGAGAGAAGCCATGATTTGGCTCCATTCGCCTTGCTGAAGCACCACCCAATCCTGTGTGGCATGATGCT
This sequence comes from Saxophila tyrrhenica, assembly GCF_035928015.1. Classification (NCBI taxonomy): domain Eukaryota; kingdom Fungi; phylum Ascomycota; class Dothideomycetes; order Mycosphaerellales; family Extremaceae; genus Saxophila; species Saxophila tyrrhenica. The sequence continues at coordinate 3,051 of NW_027041753.1, read as the reverse complement.
CTTCCACATCAGTCGCACCAGGTACCACCTTGGTACAAGCCTCTCGAGTGCTCGTGAATGCATGATGGCCGTGATGCACATGTACAATGCCGCCCTGCAGAAGGGACATCTCGTCAAGCAATGGCCTGATATCGAGACCATCATTGGCTTCTATGGTGCTCATCATGTCTTCGTGGGCGATCGGTCCGTTACCTCGCAAAGTCCGATTCAACGCCTGCAATTTGCTTTTCGGACGTCGCCAACAGCTATGCGGCAAAAGGTCCGCTCAATTCACCATCTCGCAATTGGTCGCGGAGTCCATGTCACTAGTATGAAGATGAAGCCCAGCCAGCGACGCCAGATGCACGAGAACACGCCGCTGCTGGCTGCTCTACCCAACGTTTACCACGAAAAAGGATGCTTGCGTCGCATGGAACAATCACTCAACCCTGGGCCGGACTTTCCGAGCACTAGTACGGGAGACAGGCAGAACGGAGGACAGCGACAGGACCGGAACCCTCTGACTCCTATGGATTTGCTGATTAGGATACGCAAAGGCGTGGAAGGCGAAGAATTCCAGCATCACTTCAACTTACTTGGAGGTCAACTACCACTGTGTCGAACTGCTCAAACGTTTCAAGGACATACTCGTGTCCATCCCAAGGAGCCCCTTCGCAAGCCACTTGAAGTCCAACAAAGACCTGTACTGCGTTGCGTACACTGTTCTGCTCTTCGAAGAGCCAGAGTTTACGCTCGTGGGCGACACAAGTGAGAAATTGGTGTCATTGCTGAAGATGGCTGCTACCCAGATGGAGACTGTTATCGACCGTGCCGGCAGCAAGGCCAACGACAGCGCACGAGCCTTGTGCCCTACGCATGTAGGAAGCGCTTCTCAGGTCGGGAGCCTTCCTTCATCTCCAGCTGCTTGACGGAGGTCAGGCCGAGAAGCATGCTATCAACGCAGAATGGTGGGTTTGGCCGCTTCGAGATGGCGTCAAGCGACAGCGTTCCTGTCCTTGCTTGCGACGGAGAGTTGGGAATGGTGCACAGATGCGACAAATTGGCAGTTCAAGTGAGAATTCGAGCTTAGCATTGTGCTGGCGGGTGCCTGGAATGGCGGAGCGGAGGTGCGGATGGTTGCTTGAAGTGGAGAGCGTCGATGGGGGTACAGCAGTTATCTCCGTAGGCAGTCCATCCTCTTGATATCGCTGCAATCGCTGCCTGCTTCATCTCCAGTTCGCATGATACTATATCGTAGCGGTGGAACCTGCAAAGACCAACCCATTTCAGACAGCGCAATAGCCGTAGAATAGCCGAAGATGAGGTGGATTTGCGAGGCGGGTGAGGCTTCCGCTCCTACCCTACCACACCATGACCTCTAAACCACCCCAGGCTGGGCAAGCCTTCTTCGACCGCATACCAAGCCAAAGCAATGCTGAAGCGGACAAATGCAGAGATCTATACGACGAATGGGCGAGCGCATACGATCAGGACCTTCAGCATGAGAGTCACGGCTACGTTGGACCTCAGGAAGCAGCCAGAGCTGTTGCGAAGCATGGCGTAAAAGATGGGCTGGCAGTGCTTGATGCGGGATGTGGTACAGGACTCTCCGGTGTAGCGGTGAAAGAGGTGGTGGGAGCAGACGTGGTTGTTGACGGAGTCGACCTGTCCACGGGAATGCTTGAAGTGGCTAGGAAGAAGAACGTCTACCGCAAGCTTGAGGCTGCAGACCTTTCCAAACCTCTCGGCATCGAGGATGGTGCGTATGGGGCTGTGGTGTGTGTCGGCACTCTCACGGAGGGTCACGTTGGACCGGTCCCAGCTCTGCGCGAATTCGCACGGGTTACGGCGAGTGGTGGTGTGATTGTCGCGACGATCAAGGAGAGTGTATGGAAGAATGAGGGCCATGATATGGAGGTCCAGCGGCTGGAAAGAGAAGGGGCTGTAAGGGTACAAAGTACTGCTTTGGCTCCTTATCGCGCGGCACAGGATGTCAAGGCGGTGTTACTTACAATGGTGAAGACGTAAGAAACTCGTTCGTTGCTCGAGAATGTCGCGAGTGTCACCGCCTTCCACACGCGGTCGAGCTTGTAGCTTAGAACAGGAGACTCTCCGAGTAGTTGAAGTAAGAGTAGGACAAGCGAGGGTGATATCGTAGCCGGAAGGGAGGAGATGTAGATCGCTCGTCTATCCGCCGATTTCGTAGCGCTAGGAGTCTATTAATAACACTCCTCGGTATTTTTAAGGGGTACTAAAAACTTTTTTTTCGCTAAATCGATAGAGAAAGTTAAACTATCGATCTCTTATTAAGAAACCTATCTAATCTAACTAAAAATAAGCTTAGAATTAAAGAAATTCGTTAATTTCGCTCTATATAAAGGGTAAGCCCTTAGATATAAGGCTTAGGCTAGGCCCGTACTACTACGGCGTCTACTTACTTTCCTTCGGACTTAGGCTAGAAGTTCTCTCTCTCTTTTATCGAACTTATTAAATACTAAACTATACTAAGCTCCTATATATATATTACTCTCCCGTAATATTAAGTTCGATTATTATAAATAACAAGAGACCTATAGGACTTACGCCGGATACCGAGCTAAATACCTCGGAGAATAGGAGTCCTAAGTAAGAATCGACGGAAGCTAAGATACGATATATTATCGAAGAGATATACGTACGCTAATAGTAGATAGAAGCTAAGCTAGCGAGTACTTATACTACTCTTAATAACGTAGAGGCCAAAAGACGTCTAAGGGCGTCTAGGGCCGACCTACGGGAGGAAGTACTACTAATAGTTCTTATAAGAATACTAATAGAGACGTTCTTAGCGGCGTCTACGGTAAACTCTCTACGAGAAGCGACGGGTCTAAGAGATTAGAAGCCGCCGATATAGGATAGAAGAGTAGAGACCTTTCGAGACTACCTTCTTAGGCTATAAAGCTTATATCGAGTACGCTCCGGTACGAAACCGACGCTCTCTATAGAATACTACTAGGATACCGTCTATAGTACCCTACTACTATAAGAACGAGCTCGGATATACTACCTCTAGGGTTAGGGTTAGGGTTAGGG